>NC_140494.1:81669823-82267323 GCF_964271855.1 Acomys minous | reverse complement strand
GCAATGCCATGGGTCAAATGGATCTAACAGATATATATAGAACCTTTCACCCAAACAAGAAAGAATATACCTTCTTCTCTGCACCCCATGGAACCTTCTCCAAAATTGATCACATCGTAGTTCACAAAGAAAGCCTCAACAGATACAAAAGGATTGAAATAATACCTTGCATCCTAGCAGATCACCATGGGCTTAGGCTGTAATTCAACAACAACAGAAATAACAAAAAGCCTACACATACTTGGAAACTAAACAACTCTCTGCTAAGGAATTTCTGAAATTCAATGAAAATGAAGGAACAACATACCCAAATTTGTGGGATACACTGAAAGCAGTGCTAAGAGGAAAATTCATAGCACTAAGTGCCCTTAAAAAGAAAATGGAAGCATCGCACATAAGCACCTTAATGACTCAACTGGAAGCCCTAGGAAAAAAAAGAAGCAGAAACACCCAAAAGGAGTAGACGTCTGGAAATAATCAAGCTCAGGGCTGAAATTAACAAATTAGAAACTAAGAAAACAGTCCAAAGAATCAACAAAACCAAGAGCTGGTTCTTTGAGAAAATCAACAAGATAGACAGACCATTAGCCAAACTACTAAAAGGCAGAGAGACAGTATTGAAATCAACAAAATCAGAAATGAAAAGGGAGACATAACAACAGACACTGAAGAAATACAAAGAATAATAAGATCCTACTTTGAAGGCATATATGCCGCAACATTTGAAAATCTAAGGGAAATGGATGATTTTCTTGATCAATTTCACTTGCCAAAGTTGAGTGAAGAATAGATAACCAAGCTAAATAGTCCCACTTCCCCTACAGAAATAGAAGCAATTATTGATAATCTCCCAACCAAAAAAAGCCCAGGGCCAGATGGTTTCTGTACAGAATTCTACCAGACCTTCAAGGGCGAGCTAATACCGATACTCTTCAAGCTACTCCAAAAGATAGAAATGGATGGAACATTACCAAATTCATTCTATGAGGCCATAGTCTCATTGATACCTAAACCTCACAAAGACTCAACAAAGAAAGAGAATTTCAGACCAATTTCTCTTATGAACATCGATGCAAAAATATTATATAAAATACTTGCAAAATGAATACAAGAACACATCAAAGATATCATTCATCATGACCAAGTAGGCTTCATTCCAGGCATGCAGGGATGGTTTAATATACAGAAATCCATCAATGTAATCCACCATATAAACAAACTGAAAATAAAAAACCACATGTATCATCTCTTTAGATGCAGAGAAAGCATTTGATAAAATCCAACACCCATTCATGTTTAAAGTTTTAGAGAGATCAGGGATACAAGGCACTTTCCTCAACATAATAAAGGCTATATATAGCAAGCCAATAGCCAAAATCAAAGTAAATGGTGAGATACTCAAGGAAATTCCTCTAAGATCGGGAACAAGGCAAGGCTGCCCACTCTCTCTATATCTCTTCAATATAGTACTCGAAGTTCTAGCTGGAGCAATAAGACAACAAAAGGAGATCAAGGGTATCCAAATGGGAAAGGAGGAAGTCAAATTATCCCTATTTGCAGATGATATGATAGTCTACATAAGTGACCCTCAAAATTCCATCAGAGAACTCCCACAGCTGATAAACACCTTCAGCAAATTGGATGGATACAAAATTAACTCAAAAAAGTCTGTAGCCTTCCTATACACAAATGACAAGCCTGCAGAGGAAGAAATTAGGAAAGGCACACCCTTCACACTAGCCACAAGCAATATAAAATATTTAGGAGTTACTCTAACTAAACAAGTGAAGGACTTGTTTGAAAAAATTTCAAACCTCTGAAGAAAGAGATTGAAGATGACATGAGAAGATGGAAGGATCTTCCTTGCTCATGGATCGGGAGAAGTAACATAGTAAAAATGGCCATCCTACCAAAAGCAATCTACAGATTCAATGCAATCCCTATCAAAATACCTACACAATTTTTTAAAGACATTGAAAGTTCAATTCTGAACTTCATATGGAAAAACAAAAAACCCAGAATAGCTAAAACAATCTTGTACAATAAAAGGTGCTCCAGAGGAGTCTCCATACCTGATCTCAGACTGTACTATAAAGCAATAGTAATTAAAACAGCATGGTACTGGCACAGCAACAGGCTGGTTGATCAGTGGAATCGAATCGAAGACCGAGATATGAATCCACACACATATGGTCACTTGATTTTCGACAAAAAAGCCAAATCCATTCGATGGAAAAGGGATAGCATCTTCAACAAATGGTGCTGGTCTAACTGGATGTCTATGTGTAAAAAAATGCAACTGGACCCATATTTGTCACCTTGTACAAAACTCAAATCCAAGTGGATTAAAGACCTCAACATAAAACCAGAGACACTAAGTCACTTGGAAGAAAAAATGGGAAAGAGCCGGGAACATATTGGCACAGGAGACAACTTCCTGAACAGAACACCAACAGCCCAGGCATTAATGTCAACAATTAATAAATGGGACCTCATGAGGCTGAGAAGCTTCTGTAAGGCAGGAGACACTGTCAAGAGAACAAAGCAACAGCCTACAAACTGGGAAAAGATCTTCACCAACCCCACATCTGACAAAGGTCTAATATACGAAATATATAAAGAACTCAAGAAATGAAACACCACCAAACCAAATAACCCAATTGAGAAATGGGGCATGGAACTAAACAGAGAATTCTCAACAGAGGAATATCAAATGGCTGAGAAACACTTAAAGAAATGCTCAACCTCCTTAATCATCAGGGAAATGCAAATAAAAACAACTCTGAGATTCCATCTTACACCCATCAGAATGGCTAAGATCAAAAATTCAAGCAACACCACATGCTTGCGAGGATGTAGGGAGAGAGGAACACTCCTTCATTGCTGGTGGGAATGCAAACTAGTACAACCACTTTGGAAATCTATCTGGTGCTATCTCAGAAAAATGGGAATAGGCCTTCCTCAAGACCCAGCTATTCCACTCCTTGGATTATACCCAGAAGATGCTCCAGCACACAGCAAGAAAATTTGCTCAACCATGTTCATAGCAGCCTTATTCATAATAGCCAGAACATGGAAACAGCCTAAGTGTCCATCAGTAGAAGAATGGATAAAGAAACTGTGGTACATATACACTATGGAATACTATTCAGCTATAAAAAACAAGGAATTCCCGAAATTTGTGGATAAATGGATTGAGCTAGAAATGATCATAATGAGTGAGTTAACCCAGAAGCAGAAAGACTCAAATGGTATATACTCACTTAATCTGCATATTAGCCCAAGAGGCATGTCCCACGAAAGCCTTCACTTACCAGGAAACTGAGACAGAGGAGAGGACATTCTAGTGGGACTCTAGATGAGAGAATCATGGGAGAAAGGCAAAGTAGAAGGACCCAGAGGGTCCTAGAAGCCTACAAGTAGAACATTATGATAGGCAGATTTGGGCCCAGGGGTCCCGCTCAAACTAAGGCACCAGCCAAGGACAATACAGGCGGTAAACCTTAAGCCCCTACCCAGATCTAGCCAATGGACAGAACACTCTCCACAGTAGAGTGGAGAGTGGGATATTACTTTCTCACATACTCTGGTGCCTCACATTTGACCATGTCCCCTGGAGGGGGAGACCTGGTTGCACTCAGAGGAAGGACAGCAGGTTACCAAGAAGAGACTTGATACCCTATGAACATATGCAGGGGGAGGTATTCCCCCTCAGGAACAGTCATAGGGGAGGGGAATAAGGGGAAATTGGGAGGGAGGGAAGAATGGGAGGATACAAGGGATTGGATAACCATTGAGATGTAACCAGAAGAAATTAGTAAAGGAGAAAAAAATGAAAAAAAAAAGAAATTATGTTAAACATTATGCAGAAGCCAAGTATGGGTGCTACCTGTAGGCTTTTATAATTTAAAGCCTATTTTGTTTAGGGTTCTTTAATGCCTCTCTTTACCTGCCAACCCACCTACCTTAAATAGAAGACAAAAGAGGTTAACGAGGACAATAGAAGTGGACGATTTTATACTAAATTCCTTGGGCTAACTATAATCTTTGTTATCAGAATTTCAAAAGAGCCATTAAATAGAAAAGTGGCAATTTAGCTAAAAGGAATAAAATCACAGCAGCCAGAACTGGAACCTCAAAGCATTCTCTGGAGCATTTCTCTCTAGGAAAATCAAAAGTAGAGCAACAAACAGCTGAATGATGCAAAGGCGAAAAACCAGGCCTCTTGTTTTGGGCTAATATTTATCTTCTCCCAGAGACCATACTGAGATAGTTATCATCTGACAAATACCCCTTTAAAAGGCAGTTCGTCTTCTAGCTGACAAACATTTTGTGCCTTCTCAAAAGTATGTTTCCAGAGGAAAATCATAGCATTTGTACACACAAGTCTGTTTTACATTCCCACATTTGGGTTAAAACAAAAACATGTTTACATCCACTATATTTGAGCCTGTTTTCTTTTATAATAATTCTGAGGTTTGTTTCTAAAAATGGTATCCTTTTAATGCCTTTTCCTATACACCATGCTGAATTTATATCTTTAGATAATTAAAGGTTAAATCAATAGTTTGAAATTATTTTCTAATTGTTTGAATTTTATACTTTATCTGCATAATGATATATAGAATAACAAGTATCCCAACTCAATTATGGTAATGTTGTTCATTGGAATACTCTCAGATTATTTCGAATGTTCTAGGTTATCAGTAATGTTATTATCCTGTTTTTAGTTCTTAATCTATATGTCTCAAATAAAGGAAATCTATCCAGAAGAATGTGCAAATATTAATATATTATAAATTCAGTGTTATTTTATAAAATTTTGTCTCTCAGTTCCTCTGTTAACCTAGTTCTCATATATTTAGATTCTTTTATATTTGTGAAATGTATTATTTAACAACAACAAAATAACTGAGAAGTTATTATTCTATTCTTGACCCTCGAAGACAATCTGACTTCCTTCTAGTACGTATCCCAGAGATACTTGCAATTTGTGGCTTTTCCTGATGAGCTCATGCTCCTGATCTTTCTTGAGTCCCCTGCTTCTTTCTGTAACTCTTTTTCACCCAGCTTGCAGGAAGTCCAGTTCAATTTTCTATTCTGTTCAGTTACTGACTGGAAGCTGCATCATTGGCATATCAGGGGACAATATAGGAGCAGTTCTTACACTACAATGAGACAGGAGATTCTCAGAACAAGGATTACAAACAGATAAAGATGTACAGAAATCACTGTTTGAATTATAAAATAACCTTATGCCTGCACATCAGCTATAATTATAAAATTAAAACATAATATTTAATATTTAAAACTTAATATGTAAAGATGGAAAGATATTAAATTAGTAAAAGAAAACATAAAAATTATTGCAATTACCTGGAATAATATTTTTATGAGAGTATTTTATTTAACTTTTTAACAAATTCTTTCATACAATATATCCTTATTGCGGTTTCCCTTACATCCACTTCTCCCAGTCTTCCCCCCCTCTCCTGCCACCACTGCTACCTTCCCTCCTCCACAGATACACTCATCCTCTGTTTACCCTCAGAAAGGGACAGGCTTTCCAGGCATATCCCAGAAAAGTGGCATAACAAGATATAACATCTCTGGAAACAGACCTTCATATCAGGGCTGGACAAGGCAACCCAGTAAGAGGAAATGAGTCTAAGAGCATGTGAAAGAGTCAGAGACACTCCCCCATTCCTCATTCCTACTGTTATGATTTCCACAGAAAGAGCTAGCTAACAACGATAATACATATGCCAAGGACCGACTGAAGACACATGCAGATTCCCTGACTGTCATTTCAGTCTCTATGATCCCCTATTAGCTCTGCTTAGATGATTCTTTGGAACACGTTGCTGTGTAATCCTTGACCCTTCTGGCTTCTACAAATATTCCTCTGCCTAGTCCTTGGGACTTCCAAAGCTCACAAAGGAGGTACCAGAGGAAAGCTCTAATTAGAGTGCCCTCTCTGCCTAATTTTGGCTGTTAGTCTCTGTATCTGCTCCCATCAGCTTCTGGAAGGAGCCTCTCTGATTATTAGTTTAATATTACTTTGCTAAATGCACAGACAACGTCTCACCTAAATTCACAAGCCGATTTCATACTTATTAACCAGTTTTGTATATAAATAAAATCAAATATCAAATCAAATAAGCACATAGTTAGAAACTCTATTCACAATTTTTTTTTTGTGTGTGTGTGTGTGTGAATGGGGTTTAATATCTTGAGTACATTCAAGAGTCGAACTACTTAGTCTTTAAAACAAAACTTAGGTGGGTACAGGGGATTTGGTGAAATGAAGACTTCCAGACCAACCAAGCACCACTACAAATAACAATGTACGATGGAGAGGTGGAAAAGATTTCTGAGCAGAATAGTGTATGCATTGTAAAGAGAAATGGAATTGGAGATATGAAGGGTAACATGTGTAAAAGAGGACTCAGGTTCATGTTAGAATGTGTTGTTGCCCAGTGGGGTCATCCAGAAGGTGTCCAGCAGTATGGAGATTATGCAGAGGCAGACTTATGCCAGAACACACCGCCCAGCCACCTGGTTGCCCTGACTCTGGGAAATGAGTGAGACCTGAGATGAGGAATTGTTCAGTTCCTGGGTTGGAACTTCTTGTAGGAACGCTGTGGTACAATATGTGGCCAAGGGTCCTGTGTGGGTCAGACATACTGATGCAGCTTGAGCCCAGGGTTAATATTTGAGACCCGTGTAACCACATAACACCATTTGGATATCCATGCTCTATGCTGTGGCCTGAACACACATGTTGATGTATGTTAGTGGTGCCACCAAGGAGCATTTGATGTCGGAAGAGACAGTGCTGCCCCCCTGAGGCCATGGTAATGTCCATGGTTATAATGCAGCTGGGATATATGATGATGTCAGCACTGGAGGCCGGGTAGATATTTGTGGTCTGTGTTGCAGCTTGAAACCATATTGATACCCATGATTCATTGCTGAAACTGGGAGCCATGTTGACATTAGTGACCTGTGTTGCCACCTGCTGCCATGGTGGTGTCTTATACAATCAAGGGCAGTATCTGGGTCCAAGGTACTACTGCAGTTTGGGGAGTCATTGCTAATGTCCATGGCACATGTTACTACCAAAGGCTAGACAGGTGTTTGTTGCCTGCACTGAAGCCAGATGACATGCTCATGTCTGTGGGCCACCCTGCCACCAGGCGTGATATAGATACAAGAGTCCTGTGCCTGTCACCTGGTGTCATGACGACTTCTGGGTCTGTTCTGCTTGTGACAGCTATGACCTGGTCCAAGATTCTGCTACAGCTGGAATTTGTGTTACTATCTATAGTGATTTTAGCATATCAAGAGTCAGGTAAATGTCCATGGTCTTTGTGGATTCTAGGAGCCATATTGATCTCAGTGGCCTATACTGACAGCTGAGGCCATGGTGATGTCTGTGGTCCAAGCCATCTCTGGGACCCTGTTTTGTTCTGTGACCCTACTGCAGCTGGGCGCCATGCTGTGGTCTGAGCTGTTGACAAACCATGAGAAAACAAATAATTTGTGTTCCTACTGTCTGAAAAGTTCTAAGAAGCTACTCTAACAATGATATCAATAACCACAGATGTATGGTAGAGAAAAAAAAGGATATGTGAGGTGTCTGTGACAACCTTTTCCCCAACTCCCACTCCCTCCTCTCACCAATGTAAGTGCCTAAACAGGAAGCCATTGAAGAAAATCTTGAAAAGTGTGATTTAGATTCTGAAGTGTAGTTCTCTACATTTGATGGCTTCTGAGAGGGATGCCAGCGGGAAATGACTCAGTTTTATTTAAGGAGCAGGCCACTGGGAATTTGGCCATGTACCAGCAAAATTATAGAAATCGGTAATTATACTTTCTTCCATATCTTGTTAAGAGGGCATAAGGTTTGAGGTAAAGACATGGAACAAATGGAAATTGAGTGTGATAGGGTAGTATAATGTGAAATTGCAATGAATCAATAAAAATATTATCTTGTGATAAAAATAAATCAATATATTAAAATATTCTTTCCCCATATCAACTTTGAAACATGAGCTAACACATTGACAAACCATCAACATATTGCAAACACTTACCTATCAATGATCTATTTTCTAATTTATCTGTCTAATTAGGAAGTCAATATGTAAATTGGTGATAAACATGTGAAAAGATATTCTGTGTATGAAAAAATAATTTATCTTAGCACAGAAGATATCTCAAAAAGCACAAAAACAATACAAATTTTAGTTTTTTACATTTTGAGAGATTTCAGTCTATGATTTATAATACTGTACCCATGTGCTAGCGTACAATATTATGGTTGCAGGACAATGTGGCAGAGGAGAAAATTTCGTATTTGTTTTCTATGCCACATAATAAGATGATGCAATAAGCAGAAAGAGTGATATGTCACCCATTCTATCTCCAGAGTCAGAGAACAAGCCATTTGAAATGTTTCTTGCTTAGCACAGTAGGCACTGTAGGGATTAACAATGGTGGAGTAGATAAAGAGCCTAATGAGGACATTTGCTATTTGTTACCCATGAGATATGAGCTCTATAATTTAGTGTGTGATATAAATTTAAAGCAAAGTACATATACTTTGAGAACGAGAAACCCTTGGAACTTTTATGACATCAGTTCCTGAGGGCAGATATTCAGTTTCCAATAATCAGGTGAGCTAAAAACTAAGGCAATCTTGTCCACTAGGCATATGAAAAAGAGACACCTTTCTCCGCTCCCTTATACCTCACCATTTATTGGATATGGGAGAACTGGTCCAGGGGTTATGTGTGTAGGAAAACTGGCCATGTCTTTCACCAGCTGAAACATTCTGGAGAGTGATCCTTACACCTCACTGGACAGAATGGTAGAGAAGGCCATTGTTGTTCTCTGATGATATTTTAACAAATACTGAAATGATTCTGCCACAGGTGCTCAGGAATTCAATGTCCTTTTCACTTTATCCTTTTCAAAGAGCACAAAATATGGAACAAAAAAACCAAACAGCAGTTTCAGAATTCCACCTGCTTGGACTGACAGACAATCACAAACTGCTGCCTCTCATCTTTACCATGTTCCTCTCCATGTATCTCACAACAGTTCTGGGAAACTTGCTTATCTTCATAACAATTGGTTCTGGCTCCCAACTACATACACCTATGTACTTCTTCCTCTCTATTCTATCCATTAATGACATCTGTTACAGCACAGTTACAATCCCCAAAATGCTGGTGAACATTCAAGCAGAGGATGGCAGCATAAGTTACATAGAATGTCTCTCTCAAATCTGCTTTCTTTCAATCTTTGGTGGCATGGAGAATTTTCTACTGGCTGTGATGGCCTATGACCGCTATGTGGCCATTTGCAAACCCCTGAGGTACACGGTCATCATGAACCCTCTTTGCTGTGCCCTGATGGTTCTACTCTCACTTTTCCTTAGCATTATGGATGCCCTGCTGCACAGTCTGATGGTTTTGAGGCTTTCCTTCTGCACAGACCTAGAAATCCCACACTTTTTCTGTGAGCTGGCTCAGGTTATCAAGCTTGCTTGTTCTGATACTTTTCTTAATAATTTATTGATATTTGCTGCAGCTTTTGTCTTTGCCGGTGGTCTTATCTGTGGAATTGCTTGTTCATATATTTACATTGTGTCCTCAGTCTTGAGAATGCCATCTTCAGGAGGAAAGCACAAAGCCTTTTCTACTTGTGCATCACATCTGTCTGTTGTTTCCTTGTTCTATGGGACAGGTTTGGGGGTGTACATCAGTTCTGCTGTAACAGATTCTCTCGGGAACACAGTAATGGCTTCTGTGATGTATAGTGTGGTTCCTCCATTGCTCAACCCCTTTATTTATAGTATAAGAAATAGAGAAATGAAGGAAGCCTTAAGTAAACTTGCTGGTAGACTCTTTTATCTTGTGTGATATATCCTGTGGCATCCATGTGGCATTTTAGAGAAATTCAAATTAAAAATTAATAATAAATTTAATGAGTAAAAAAATCTTCACTTTCCTGTAGTCACTAAAGTTATTGCAATGTTTGATGACTTTGTGTACTTCAACTCATGATAACACTTGCTTACATGTATTTTCTGGATTAATCTCCATCTATTACTTTAGTTCTTATAGCAGTTCCTTTATGCACAATACACAGAAATTCATCCTAAAATTTCAGTTTTCATGGTGATTATTTTTCCTGTTGATTTCTCAAAATTAATAACAGTGGAAAACCTGTACATGGTATGGATACCACTGAAACAAAACTGTATTTGTGTAATAGTATTATTGGTGACCAGAGAATTGCAAGTTATTTCTCCTATTTTGTTCAACTTTGTAGATGTGTAGTGATAATATGTCATAGTAAGAATATCCATTTTAATGTGTCATCATCAATAAAATTTACTTCATCAAATATATCAGTTACTTTAGATGCATTATGCTTTTAAATGAACAGTGAACATGCCCTCATGCCCAAAATATAAATAAATCTTTATACTAGTAAATTACAGTAGAAGACTTGGTTTCTTTTTTAACCAAAGTATAGGAAAGAAAGAAGATATATTAAAGGATAAAGTTAATTATTATTTTATTCTCCATTAAATTTCTTCTCTCTAAAACTTTTTTTTATAACTGCCATGAGTTCAGGTGTTCAGAGCCATTCAGCAGGAAGAAAGCAGGTTTAGAAATCATAGAATGTAGCCCACTCATTAGAACAACCATGATCAGTGTGCTTCAGAAAGGCAGTGCCCAAGGTCTTGTTGCTGTTACAGAGTCGCTGTGCTTAATGTCCATGGTCTTCACATTCTTAATAATAAATGAGTTTTATGAAAACCGAAAAAGGGCTTCCAACACTTGCCTGGGCAGTATCATTAACACTTAGAGTAATAGTTCTTTATATTTTTCAGGCATTGCTGCTGGAGCAGTTTAATGATTCAACCACCTCCCTTGGAAAGAACTTGATGCATATTGTTAGCAATGATGCCACCCTTAGAAAGGATTTTTAAAACTATGTGTTAGAAAAATTAGGTTAAAAATTTTTTTATTATTTACCCTTATGTAGAATATCTTAAGGAAAATTTGAAGTTCATCAACGAACACTCTTAATAGTTGATCTATGAATTTTTTGAGGTAGGAGACAGGAAAAAATAGTAGGTTGACTGGCACTGGCTAGCATGACTCTCTCACTAAAGCAAAGCTGGTGATTAAAGTGATAAATAATTTTCTGTACCTATTTTTCCCCTCAGTTCTCAATATGATTTTAAAAACTTGTTCATGAGTAGATGTGTATCTTGAGGATTTATAATAGAAATTACTTATTTTGTATAAAATTTTAGATTTGTGATTATTTTCAGATTTTTATAAGACCACTTTTTAAGATAAATAATAAGATATATGATTTTTTCTTTGTAACCCAAAATTTCAGCCTGCTAATTAGAAAAATTGGTTCAGAGAATTAGCTTATTTGCTTACACTTTATTAATCTATAACAAATTGCTTAGTTACAAATGTATGCTAGCTCTTGTGAAAATACACACTGAATTCACACATACACATACATATACATACATACATATATATGTATGTGTGTGAAGTTGTTTGAGCTTGAACATTGAGGACAGTTTTGCTTCATCCATGAAGTGTGTATGTGTGTATGTTTTTTCTCCTTTTTCTTTTTCTCCACTGGCTACAATTGGTACTTGCCTACAATCAATACCAGCATCCATTCAACAGCTACAGTCAATACTGGTCGCCAGTCACTGATGCTATGTCCTATCTCAGTTTACCATGATGTCAAAGCAGGCCTTCAATATTCAGATAAAAATGTAGTAGATGTAAAATAAATTATGATGCCAGAGACATAGCATGTCAACCCTTCTCTTTGTTAAACTAAGGCTTAGCTCTGGAATAATTTCAAAACTACATCCCTGTACTCCATATGCATGTCCAACTTTTTCTCTTTAAGATGTGATTGCAGTTGGTAGCAATGTTTCATTATATTACCCTACATTCATGCACATACAAGAGGCCATTATGGAGACTAGGTTTTTTAAAGAAACAAAGAATATATATCCTAGGAATGGGAAAGTGGTAGAGTGATGGAGGGAAGACTAAATGGGAAGTAATTTGTGTAGATTTGATCCAAGCTTATTGTATGCATATAAAAAATCCACAACTAAATTGCAATAATTTATTCTAATCTGATTATGCAAAATATATTAGAAACAGTGGTGTTTAATATTTTGAGTTCTTTATATATTTTGTATATTAGCCCTTTGTCAGATGTAGGGTTGGTGAAGATCTTTTCCCAGTCTGTAGGCTGTCACTTTGTTCTGTTGAAATGTTTTCTGCCTTATAGATGCTTTGCAGCCTCATGAGGGTCCATTTATTATTTTTTGAACTCAGAGCCTGAGCTGTTGGAGTTCTGTTCAGGAAATTGTTTCCTGTGACAATGAGTTCTAGTCTCTTCCTCATGTTTTCTTCTAAAAGATTTTGTGTCTCTGATTTTACTTTAAGGTCTTTAATCCACTTGGACGTGAGTTTTGTGCATAGTGATAAATATGAATCTACTCACATTTTTTTCTACATGTAGACATCCAGTTATACCAGCACCATTTGTTGAAGATGCTATCCTTTTTCCATTGTATAGATTTGGATTCTTTGTAAAAAAATAAGTATCTATAGGTATGCGGATTTACTTCTGGGTCTTTGATTCGATTCCATTGATCAACCAGATTATTACTATGCCAGTACCATGCTTTTTAAATTACTGTTGCTCTATAGTACAGTTTGATATCAGCGATGGAGATTCCTCTGGAGGATCATTTATTGTACAGGATTGTTTTAGCTATTCTGGGTTTATTGTTTTGCCATATGACACTGAGAACTGATCTTTCAAGGTCTTTAAAAAATGTGAATGAATTTTATAGGGATTGCCTGTAAATTGTTTTTTGTAAGCAGGCCATTTTTACTATGTTAATTCTCCTGAATCAGGAACAAGGGAGATCTTTCCATCTTCTGATGTCATCTTCAATTTCCTTCTTCAGAGACTTGAAGTTTTTTTCATACAAGTCTTTCATTTGCTTAGTTAGAGTTACACATAGATACTTTGTATTACTTGTGGCTATCACGAAGGGTGTAGTTTTCCTAATTTCTTTCTCAGCATGATTGTTATTTGTATACAGGAGAACTACTGGCTTCTTTGAGTTAATTTTATATCCAGCCATTTGGTTAAAGGTGTTTATCAGATGTAGGAGTCCTCTGGTGAAATTTGGGGGTCACTTATGTACACTATCATGTCATCTGCAAATAGGGATAATTTGAGTTCCTCCTTTCCCATTTGGAACCCCCTGATCTATGTTGTTGTCTTATTGCTCACGTAGAACTTCAAGAGCTATAGTGAAAAGATATGGAGAGAGTGGGCAGCCTTGTCTAGTCCTTAATTTTAGTGGAGTTTCCTTAAGTATCTCTCATTTAATTTGATATTGGTTATAGGCTTGTTGTATATAGTCTTTATTATGTTGTGGTTTGTATCCCTGAACTCTTCTAGACTTTAAACATGAATGGGTGTTGGATTTTGTGTAATTTTTTTTAATCTAAGGAGATGATCATGTGTTTTTTCTTTCTGTTTGTTTTTATGGTGGATTACACTGATGGATTTCCATATATTGAACCATCCCTGCATGCCTGGAATGAAGCCTACTTGATCACAGTGAATCATATCTTTTATGTGTTTTTATTCGGTTTTCAACTGTTTTATTGAGTATTGTTACATTAGTGCTCATAAGAGAAATTGGTCTAAAACTCTTTTTTATTGAGTTTTTGTGAAATTTAGGTATCATGATGACTGTGGCCTCATAGAAGGAGTTTCATAATGTTCCACCCATTTCTATTTTGTGGAGTAGCTTGAAGAGTATCATTATCAGCTCTTCTTTGAGTGTGTGGTAGAATTCTCTGCTGAAACCACTGGGCCCTGTGCATTATTTTGTTGGAAGACTTTTGGTGATTGCTTCTATTTCTGTAAGAGAAATAGGACTATTTAATTTCTTTATCTAATCTTGATTCAACTTTGTCAAGTGAAATCTATCAAGAAAATTGTCCCTTTCCTTTAGATTATCAAAAATTGGGGGCATATAGGCCTTTGAAGTAAGACCTAATGATTCCTTGTATTTCTTCAGTGTCTCTTGTTATGTCTCCCTTTTCATTTCTGATTTTGTTGGTTTGGATAGTGTCTCTGTACTTTTTAGTTAGTCTGACTAATGATTTGTCTATCTTGTTAATTTTCTTAAAGAACCAGTTCTTTGTTTTGGTGATTCTTTGAATTGTTTTCTTTGTTTCTAATTTATTGATTTCAGCCCTCAGTTTAATTATTTCCATCTGTCTACTCCTCTTGAGTGTTTATGCTTCTTTTTTTCCTTGGGCTTCCAGATGTGTCATTAAGTTGCCTGTATGAGATGTTTCCAATTTCTTTATTAAGGCACTCAGTGCTACCAACATTTCTCTTAGCACTGATTTCAATGTGTCACATAATTTTGGGTATGTTTTACCTTCATTTTCACTGAACTTTAGGAAGAATTTAATATATTTCTTTATTTCTTTCCTGACCCAGTTGTCCTTGAGTAAAGAGTTGTTCAGTTTCTGTGTGTGTGTGCAAAGTTTTTGTTATTTCTGATGTTGTTGACATCCAGCTTTAGCCCATGGTGGTCTGACAGGATACAAGGTATTATTTTAATCTTGTATCTGCTGAGGCTTGCTTTTTTACATACTGTATGGTCAATTTTGGAGATGGTTCAATGCAGTACTTAGAAGAAGGTATAATCTTTGTGTTTGGGTGAAAATTTATGTAGTTATATTTTAGATCCATTTGATTCATAATATCAGTTAATGTCATGAATTCTTGGTTTAGCTTCTGTTTCATTGACCTATCCTTTGGTGAAAGTGAGGTGTTGAAGTCTCCCATGATTAATGTGGGGAAACAATGTGTGGTTTAAGCTTTGTTAATATTTCTTTTACAAATGTGGATGCCCTTGTATTGGGAGTATAGATGTTCAGAATTATGATGAATTCTGAAAATTTCCTTTAATAAGTATGAAGTGTCTTTGCTCATCTCTTGATTAATTTTGGTTGAAAGCCTATTTTATTAGATATTAGAATGGCTATACCGGCTTGCTTCTTATGTCCATTTGCTTGGAATACTTTTCCCAGTCTTTTACCATGAGAAAACATCTATCATTGTGGCTGAGATGTGTTTCTTGCATGCAGAATGATCTTAGATCTTGTTTATGCATCCATTCTTTTAGTCTGTGTTTTTTCTATTGGAGAATTGAGACCCTTGATGCTGAGAGATGTTAATGACCAATGACTGTTAGGTCCCTTGATTTTGATGTTGGTTGTGTCAGAGTGTTTGTGTGGTTATATTTTGCTAGAATGAAGTTATATATTTCCTGTGTTATCTTGGTTGAAGTTTGTCACTTCGATTTGGAATTTTTCCTCCTGTATACTTTCATTCTTGATTGAGTTGTAGATAAAGACAGACACGGCCATGAGGTTATGTAACAAAGAAAGCTGGAACTAGTAGTTTGCAAGAGTGTCCTTATGTGAAAAAGTATTGAAAGAAATATCCTTCAGTACTAATAGACTTATGGAATATTGAGATGTTAAATTATATATACACAATTAGAAATAAATGCCTCATAGTAAGATAATTATTAAGGCTCTCTCATTACCCTGCAATGAGAATTAACTTCTGATATGACAGAACTCACAAAACTAAACACAAAGAAAGCAAGCCAAAGGCTAAAAGCTCAGATGGAGAAGTAAATATAAAATTCTTTTTATTAAATATTTTTACATATGCATTTCTATCATTAGACATATATACAATAAACTACCTACAGCAAGAAGCACAGTGAAACAATCAGGAATTATATGTATATGTAGTGTTTTGGCTATTTGTATTTTGTATTTGTATTTTGCAGCTTTGAGAAATTGTATTTCCTATCTTGGTGAGTCTAAAGTTCTGAATGTAAATAAAAAACTATCATATCTCATCATTGTCTACTTAAAACATCTAAACCTAAAAACATCTTAATTCCTAAACAAGTAAGCTTAATTGTAAAACTAAACTATCTAGTCTTCAACCCCATCGGAGACTTGAAAAGGAATAAAATTAATCACCTGAGTATACAGGGACTGCAGTTTAGCAGCTTCCCAAATGAGAAGATGACTGAGACAGTTTTCTGCAGGAGCAAAACATAATTGTCAATAGGATAAGTGAGATATTCCTTAGTAAATAAAACAAAGGAGAAACTGATATAATTATACTTTTCCAACATAATACTTTTATTGATTATTTGAAAATTTCATACAATGCACACCAATCATACTTGCTTTTCACTCTTCCTAGGTCCACTCTCTCAGCCTGAATCCATTTCCCCCAAAAGAAAAAATATACAAGTCCAATTTGTGTTTCCCATATACTCAATGGAGCATAGCCAAACTTTCAATAACCAGCCACACTCACCACCAGAAGCCATCAACTGTAAAGAGCTGTGCTGTAGTGTATCTATCACATTTTTAAGGATTCTCTTCAAAGTCCTTCTGTCTGGGATGCTTATTTTTATGTAAGTGTAGAAATAATAATTGTTATTAATTATTAATTTATTATTATTATTATCATCATCATCATCATCATCATCATTATTGGCTGATTTACCCATGTGTGAGTAGAGAATTGCTTATTCATTTTTGATGTTAACTATTCCCACACATATGAGTTCTTCAAGTTTGAATTTTAAGAAGAACAACTTTTCAGTTTATTTTCATCGCTTATTTGGATGTTTCTTAATAAAAAGCCTGTTTTCTTTGACATCCAGAATCTTATCTTCTGCAAAGAGCAACTCACAGAAATGCAGGTATCAAGAGACTTAATTATGACTAAAACAGCATGGCCTCATATCTTTCTCTTAACCATTCTTTTTTCCCTAGAAACTGTAGAGATACTGAACTGAGCTGTTCTTTTGGATTTTTTTCCTCAATTTCAATAAAAATGGTGTTGAGTTACAGACTGTTAAAGAGAAACATATTTTCTCCTGTAATAATAAAAACCTCTTATTATCTTATAGTGGTATTATGGTGGTAACTATAACAACTGACATGAGAAAATAGTGAAGTTTTGAGACCACCTGTGGGGGATCTCTTTTTTCTTTTTTTCATATATTTTATTAATTTATTTATATTACATCTCAATTGTTATCCCATCCCTTGTATCCTTCCATTCCTCCCTCCCTCCCATTTTCCCCTTACTCCTCACCCTATGACTGTGACTGAGGGGGACTTCCTTCCCCTGTATATTCTCATAGGGTATCAAGTCTCTTCTTGTTAGCCTGCTATTCTTCCTCTGAGTTCCACCAGGCCTCCTCATCCAGGGGACGTGGTCAAATACACTATGGAATACTACTCAGCTATTAAAAACAATGAATTTCCAAAGTTTGTAGAAAAATGGATTGAACTTAGAAATGATCATAATGAGTGAGCTAACCCAGAATCACTTATATCACTTATATCTGGACACTAGCCCAAGGGGCATGTTCCATGAAAGTCTTTACTTACCAGGAAACTGTGGTGGTTCCTGAGACCAGAAATTTAACATTGTTAAGTTTAATGTAAATTTCATGCACATTGTGGCCTTACAAGTCCATTGTCAGTTGAGCCTCTTTACTTTCATACCAGCTGTTAGGAGTTAATAGAATACACTGGCTGTCACCCTGCATCAACAAAGGACCAAATCAGAAGCGACTAGTCCTGTTGGTCTTAGTTTTGTTCAGAAATGTATACTTTTGAAGTTGGTAGTGTTTAATGTAGATTCCATAGTTTCCTGAAGTGGCCAGTACAAGCAAACTCTCTGAGTGCTCAACAATAGATGTGTATTCTATGTCAGTCTTCCAAAACCTATGACCCAGAGAATTTTCCAAACAGGGGTCAGAAAGAATGGAAGACACAATAGACCAGAAGATTTATATCAAATGCCAACTTCCAGACAGGTAATCAAGTCACAGCAGCTGTGTTTACCAGCAGGCACGAGAGCATCACAAGATCAAGCTAGGAAAAAAAATGGCAGGATGGTTGAATGTATGCTTCCTGAAACCTTGTTCCCAGTTGAGAAGATATGGGGATATGGCAGCTGCTGACAGAGAGATGGGGAATCTCATTTGGCCTCAGAGTAACTGGTAGATTATTCATTTCCAAGTGGGTGACCATTAATTTGATTCAGTACATTATAATTAAAAAAAAAACAAAAGAAGAATTTTTTTAAAAACTGAAATTATAAGGAAAATTGTTGGAGGACTCAAAGAGAATTTAAAGAGAGGTAGTTTTTATTGGATATATACCTTATGTAAGTACATGAAAGTTTAAAAATAAAAAGTTTTATTCAACAAAACAAAGAAAATAGGGCCAAACACTTCTCTATGTACCTTCTGCAGTGGAATGAGTGACTACGTGATCATACTTATCTGCTAAAGCTCCCTCATTAAATAAGTGTATGATTTTATAATATGGGATCTAATCTCTTCCCTAGAAGTTTTAAAACTTTGGTGCCCAAATTAGATGGAGCTAAAGTTTCTCTTGCTTAAAAATATTTCTGTATCTTCTCTGTCTGAATAATTTTGCTTAACTTGAAGGATAATTTCAGTATTTCTCTCTCTTTTTCTTCCTATCTAAATATAACATGCATGTGTGTTCATGTGCACACATGCATGCGCAGACACACACACACACACACACACACACACACACACACACCCCACAATCAAAATATTTCTGATGCAAAAATAATGTTCTCCCCTCCAAGAGGCAAGAGATGGTTTGTTCTGTGAGTGAACTTCAGAGGCCATATCCAAGAAATACCATATTTCATATTAGCACTTACCCATGTGAAAATGGTAAGCATTAACTAGATTTAGTGTGTTATTAATGACAATTACAAAAAGATATGAAGTTAGGATGGCAATGGTGGAAGGACTCAAGAGAAGTTGAAGAGAGTTGTGATGGAAGGACATATACCTTATATAAATATTTGTAACTTTTAAAATAAAAAGTATAATTGAGAAAAACAAAACAAAATAGAGCCAAATAATTCCCTTTGTATATGATGATTCAGGTATCTACAAATATAATCATGGTAATATCTTTATTGTGTTTTTACAGCAACAACAACAACAACAATAATAACAATGTTATAAATCATGGTTTATAACATGATTTAAAAACATTGCTGGAAACCTTAAATATTTTGGTTACAGCAAACCTGGGAAGTCTCTACTATGGGTCTTAAATAATATTTGATGATAACCTTAGCATTTAGATTGGTATAATCAAAGTAATTTTCCAAATTTACACTTAAATATTTTGCTTTATTTGGTTCGGACAATCACAAAGGTGTCATGTGATACATATGGATGGGTAGAAAAAAACTCAAACAAACAAACAAACCAAACCAAAATAAAACAAAACAAAAACCTGACTGATAAATACATAAAGCTATTCCAAGGTATTTTGCTTTTAGTCAACAATGCTTTTAAAGAGAGTAAAACATCTCTTTGAGGCACAGTAAATATCCCTTGTGTAAACATTCAGGCTTTAGACAAAATATAAACTAAATAATAGAAGCTTAAAACCTAGTAATAATCATTAAAGTCCACACCTATTGTAACCACAATTAATTAAACCAAACCAAGTTTTCTTTTAAAAATGATTATTGTTCCATGTATTTATACATAAATATACACAAAACAACCTATTGAGTCTCTATATTGTTGCTTGTGTGTATATATTTTTATAAGTTACTATGATTTAGACAGGATGAAAAAATTTGTGCAATGCAGTACGTGTTCTGTGGCCGTTACGGAACCTAAGAGGAATTTCCCACTTGTGCCTCACCTTTACGGAACATATACAAGAAAAGCTATATTTTTGTTATATACATACAAATAAATATACAAATAAAATCTGTTAAATATATTTAGCTTTGATTCTATAAATATATTTTCAGGGCTGACCACTAGGTATTAAGACATAAATAAACCGTTCAATCATTTGGCTGAGTAATGTCAAAATGTTTTCTCAGAGGTAGAAATAATTTAAACTGTTCTTGGTATTTTGTTTTTTTACCTGCTTACACTTACTTTTACAATACAGAAGGCTTAAGATAACATTCATGTCAACATAATATCTGTGGTAAGTTCTTATATATAGGCTCAATTATTTTCTCTTCTTGTGAAGTACACGTGTACGGCATTCACATTCATGTTCCACTGTTTTACTTTATTTTATTTTTTATTAACTAAACATTTAAAATTTTTACACATACATTTATATTATTACACATATATACAATAAACTACCTATAGCCAGAAGAAACATGACACAATCAGGAATTATATAAATGTTATATTCTTAGTGTTTTTACTGTTTATATTTGACAGCCTTGAAGAAAACATCTTTTCTATCTTTGTGCACCTAAAATTCTGAATGTAAATCAATCTCCATCACATTTTGTCATTAATATACATCTTAGGTGTGGCAGATAGATATGATTCTATAGAAAAATAAGGTAGGATATTTAGATAAGGCCTTTAAAAACCTTAGAGACAGGCATAATATGACATTTAAAAATGATTTTATTATTGTAAAGATTCACTGACAATAAGGCAGGTTAACTCCTATAAACACCAGCCTAACTCAAAGAGGATGATGAGCATCAAAGAATCTACTTATGGAGATTGCTTTTAATGTGGCAAATAAGCCACTGAACAAAATGTCCTCATTCTACTACAAATAGAATTCTGCCCTAAAACGCGCAAGCTTGGATGCAAACAGAGTTGATGCCCAAACTCTGCCAAATTGAGTAAGAACTTCCTCAACAGTTCCTGCCTCACAAAAATGTGTGTCAAATATATTGGACTGGAACACTGAAGAAGATGCTCCAACATTATAGAGAGTTTGGGGTGACTATTTTGGTAGAAAACTGTCTCTGTCATCTTCCCATTGTTTGTTTTTAATTTAGGAGAGTTTGTCACCAAATTGCTAAAAATTTAACTCCATGCAATGATATCACTGCACAAAAGGTATAACTCGATTTAAAATCCAGTTTCACTATGAATCTATACTTGAATAGTCTGTTCATCGTTGCTGTCATACTTCACTTGTCAGACACCAGGTTTTTTATACTTTCAAGTAGAAACTGACAGCAAATTTCCAGGGAGATCAGTTTTTTCAATGCTAGATTAGAAATGCTGAGGTATCCCACTTTGAATTAGTCAATGATGGGGCTTTGTGAATCTTCCTTATGCAGACAACAATCATTGAACTATCATTCATTATGAAGTAAGTCACTCTAGTATCTTGTCTTCTTTTATAGACTATTTTATATACTTTTGTAATTAATACCTATATTGTTGTTTCTGTATATAAAAAACCATGGAGAGTACATAAATTAATCTAAAAAAACTTATGTTTTCAAATAACAATGCCATCATGTCAGGAAAAATAGACATTAAATTAAAAAACAATTAATTGAAAGTAATACTTATAAAACATTGAAGGTGGATATAATGGTACACGGTTGTAATGCTACACTTGAAAATTAGGAGTAAAGATGAGGATGTCAAGTTCTTTATTTGGCTAAATGAGAGAGTGAAAGGCTGTGTTACATAATATTTTGCCACAGAAATTCAAATAAAATACAGAAACTTGAAACTTGTAACACCAGGAGGTCCAAAATGGAGGCAAGCAGTGTGAACCATGCTTAAAAGCTCCAGTAAACAATGAAGGGAATTGCATGGAATCTTAACCAGGAACACCAAGATCCCCACCCCACTACAGGGGGAGTACTCCACAGTTCAAAAGGAACAAAATATAGAAAACCTGATTACCCCTGCACACAGGAGGAGCACAGATTTCTTAGAACAGAGCAGCAGGTATGGCAGCTGAGGTTTGCAGCTGGGAACCCTCCATTAGAGGCAACTGGTGTGGTGACCAGTGGGAATTGTTGCAGGAGAGGAGACTCAGTGCAGGATTTGGGCCTCACAAACCAAACTGGACTTGATGCGCAGTCCTGGCCCTTAGACTCTATCTGACCTCAGCATGTAGCCCCAGCCCTGATACTCTGGCTGGACTTGACACACAGTTGGGGCTCAGACTCCATGGCTGAATGTGGGGGGCAATTTGGGCCCAGAGAACCTAGCTGAGCTTGGCGTGCCGTCCTGGCCATGAGACTCTGTCTCGACTTGGTGTGTGGTCTAGGCCCAGAGACTCTAGATGAACTCTGCACACTCAGTGTGCAGTTTGGGCCTGAGACCCTTGTTGGACTCAGTGCTAAGTGGACTAAGTGTGTGGATTAGGCTCTGAGACCCTTTGAGGTCCAGAGAGAAACAAACTGTATTCAGTGTGTGTGTGTGTGTGTGTGTGTGTGTGTGTGTGTGTGTGTGGTTTGGACCCCGTGACACTAACCTGGACTCTGCAAGCAGTCTGGGTCCCAAAACACTACCAGGAACCATAGACAAGTGATACATCAGAGCTCCAGGACTAAGGAAGTCTCAGGGAGACAAGGGGTAGAGTGGCCATCAGACCCCCTCTGCCCAACCAGCTTCAGTAATATACACAGAAGATGCTCCAGCATACAATAGGGGCATATGCTCAACCATGTTCATAGCAGCCTTATTCATAATAGCCAGAACATGGAAACAGCCTAAGTGACCCTCAGTAGAAGAATGGATAAAGAAACTGTAGTACATTTACACTATGGAATACTACTCAGCTATTAAAAACAAGGAATTCCCAAAATTTGTGGACAAATGGATTGAACTAGAAATGATCATAAAGAGTGAGCTAACTCAGAAGCAGAGACACTCAAATAGTATATACTCACTTATATCTGGACACTAGGCCAAGGGGTATGTCTCATGAAATCTTCACTTACCAGGAAAATGAGATAGTGATGAGGACATCCTAAGGTGGGAGAAATATAGGAGATAGGGTAATAGACGGATCCAGATGGTCCTAGAAACCTACAAGAAGAACACTATGATGGGCAGATCTGGGCCCAGGGCTTCTGCTCGATCTATGGCACCAACCAAGGACAATATGTGCAGTCATCATCAAACCCCTACCCAGACCTACCCAAGGGACAGAATATTCTCCACAGTTAAGTGGGGACTGGGGACTGACTTTCACATGAACTCTGGTGCCCCTTATTTGGCCATGTCCCCTTGATGCGGAGGCCCGATAGCACTCAGAGGAAGGATAACAGACTACCAAGATTAAACTTGATAACCTAGCATCATATTCAAGGGGAGGAGGTCCCCTTCAGTCACAGTCATAGAGAAGGGAAATGGGGTGAAACAGGAGGGAGGGAGGAATGGGAAGATGCATGGGATGGGATAACAATTGAGATGTAATATGAATGATTTTATTTTTCCATAAAAAAATTAAAAATCCATTCCAAAAAGTTGATTATATCAGGTGGACCTAAATAATAAATGTACCTTCAGCTCTTTGAATGGAGTGAAAATCAGGATTGTTAACGATCAACTTACTTCATACTCAAAATTCTATTGCCTCAACCTCTCATAATAGGTCCTGCAAAACTAATTCTTTTCCATCATCATTTTATTTACTTTCTTAGTGCTAGAGCTAGAATCCAGTACATGCTAGACAAGTCATTCATAAACTGAGTCTCCAGAAAAGGAGCTCATTAAAAGTATAATATCACTAAACAAATGTGTCCTAAATCAACACATTAATAAAAATATTCTCTGCATAGTTAAAAACATATTTGAAAGACAGTAGTATAATTTTTTCCTGTGGAATATCTCATATATGTGGCATTATATGATTTCTATAGTAAATACTAAGTATAGATACCATGCTAAAAGTAATACTATAAGGTATCTCCATACATTCCAAAGTTAGATTCACAAGGATCATATAATAAGTGAGGAAATCATACTCATCTTAATTTTAATGTCATGATAGATTAAATTTTTATACCTCAATAATGAACTGGAAATAAGAGCATTCTTCATATTAACTATCACAAGAACTTCTATATGAGAATTCCTGAACTCAGAGAAAGTATAAATCCATGGACTGAGGATTTCCACTCACCTCCAGATCCCTGGTCTTATTGAAGCTTGCAGGAAAGTCTGCCCTTTGCTTCAGAGATGCTGTCTGTGCCTTCTGATCTCTCTGGACAACAGCTTTGACTTAAAGAATGGCTCACAGTGTAACTACCTCCTAGGGCCTCTGAACTGAGTTTTATGCTTCTTGCTTTTATATAGAGATCTGAAGACCCCACCCTAAGGTGGATTGTGCTGATATTAGCATAATTAAGTTATCTTTTATAATCTCCTTTTTTAAAGCTCTGGGCACACCCTAAGGGTTGCTTTTGCCTTTTTGTATTTTGCTGTTGTGAGATGGCTGAGGCAGGGTTTATCACAGACCCTTCCATTGATGAGGTGATAATAATTTTGAAGAAAGTACTGTGATGGCAATATTTGGTTAAATTAAAATTCTAAACTTTTGGACAAGAAGGAGTCTCTCTCTCTCTCTCTCTCTCTCTCTCTCTCTCTCTCTCTCTCTCCGTCTCTCTCTCTCTCCTCATCTGTCACTACCTCTTTCTGAGACAGGGTCTCTCTTACATATCTCTAACGATTGTAAAACTTACTATGTTGTTCAAACCTCCAATTCACAGAGATCTGCCTCTGCTTCCCATGTGCTAAGATCTAAGGCATGTACCACCACTCCTGGGTGAAAAAGACATTTCCTTTATGGGGTAATTTGAAGTAGGAAGATTCCCTGTCAATCTGGGCTCTTTTCTTGACAGTCCACAGGAAATGGACCTCCCTCATGACCTCCACTTTGTGTTTGTTACTACTGGCATCAATACAAAATCCACCCTTACCAGGATTCTCACAGAGACTGGAGACAATTAGCTATCCAGAAATCCTCCAGATATGTATGTGTACTGTTGGGTCATCCAACCTTATGGGAGTAACAGTTACTGGATTTTCAGTCTTCTAGTTATGAGGCAGCCATTGCTGGACTACTCGGACCATATCCTGTAATCCAATCTAATAAGTGCCCTGTTTGGTTTACAGTCATCTTATCAGTTTTTTTCCTTTCCTGACTACTTTGTGATTCCAAATTGAAACCCCCTCTTCCACATTTTACTAGCACCAAGGTCAATAAACATGTAAAGAAATGTTATCCTCATTTTAATAGTGCAGAATGTTCTTTTTTGGGATACAATTGAACAGCTGGATACAAAATTCACTAAAAATAAAAAAGTAATTCTCATGCGTACAAAAGACAAATGGGCTGAGAAAGAAATTAGGGAAATAACACATTTTACGACAGCCAGAAAAAAAAACACATAATGTATCTTGGTTTAACTCTAACCAAACAAGGGAAAGACTTCAAGTCTCTGCAGAAAGAAACTGAAGAGTATGTCAGTACATGAGAAGATCCTCCATGTTCAGGGATCAGTAGGATTAATGTAGTAAAAAGGGACAATTTCCTTAAAACAAGCTACAGATTCAATGCAGTTCCCATTCAAATACCAACACAGTTGTTTACAGACCTTGATAGAACCATTCTCAACCTCACATGGAAAACCAAAAGAACAATCTTAGAGTAGACAAGTCAATTGGAAACAATAAAATATCTTCCAAAGGTATCTATAGCCCTGATCTCGAGATGTGCAACAGAGGAACAGCCGTGAAAAAACTTATATGGTGCTGGGACAAAAACATACTGGTGGATCCTCCAAGGCCTCATGTAGTCTCTTCCTGACTCTGTTCATCTTCATGCCCTGGCTCCAGATGTCTGCAGTGGTGACTGCTGGTCTTTCATAAGATGGTGACAGCTAAAGAGACACTGGCATTCTTCCATCTATACTATAGGAAGATAGTGACTGCTGAGGAACCCCATGTTCCTCTTCCAAACTTGGGTGTAGGCAGAGGTGAACTCTGAGGAAGTGTGCTGATCCTTAACACCACTTTGGACACTGGCTTCATCCTGCATTCCCACTGCAATTCTGTTTACAGATATCATAAGATACAAAGGACATGAGAGGTTCCCTGCACAGTCTCCACCTGCATCCTCTCTGAAGCACAGAGCTGCTGGGCTTTCTCCAGGTTCTGTTGGTCTTTCTTTCTCTTGGTTTTATTCCCAGGCTTAGAATTTCAAAGGATTTCTAGCATTTTTCCCATGTCAGGCTTTGATTTGGGCCTTGAACTTTCTCTTGCCTTCCAAAGCTTACCTCTTCCTTTGTAGTTTCTGGGGTATCATACTTCTTCTGAGTCTTCCCCTTGAAAACTAAGAGAAGTGTAAACAGCACAGGATCACATATACTACTAGTTATACAGAATTTTCTCAGGTACTGGATGGTTTATCCTGCATTTTCTCAGAAGAAAGAGCCAGATCAAGATATGGACTAAAGTTATTTGTGAAAGTTTCTAACACCCAAGTATTTGAACCCAAAAATATGTAGGGTGAAGCAACATATTTTGAATATTTACCAAGGTACCAAGGCTGCTATAATGTAGGTTCTAGGTACCAGGTTTCTAAGCCATCTAGGTCACGTGACTAGGAAGGATTAAGAGCTGAGCATGTCTGTGTCTACCAAGCCAGTTACAAACACATTTACTCCATTTTCCTTTAAGGGTGACCCTCTCAGCTTTTCTTTCTCATGGTCACTCATGTTCCAAATCTACCCTCAGTGGCACACAGACATCACTAGTGCAGACGTCCTCCTTTCCAGTTTGGGCAAAACACTAGCTGTAGATAGTGGGACAAAAACCTTCCACATATACATCTCATGGATCATCGTGGGCTGATGAATTACAGCCTACATTTCTACCAACTAGTAGTAGCAAGTAGTGAACAGCTTCTCACAAGTCATTAAGTTACAGTTTTCTGACCTCACATTATTGGAGAGTACATCTGAGCACTAAGTTAAGGAAGCTTAAATATAAAGAGAAAAACAATGAACACTTCACAATTACTGTGAATTATGTACTCAGGGTCAAAAGCTGCCCTGGAAGTGAGTTTCCTGAAGGCCCCTCCATGGTTGTAGAGTTTGTCCTTAAAGGCTCCACTACAGAGATGCAGACAGGGCTTGGGTAGCTGCGAACAGCAGTGTCTTTCCCATCTAATTCTCCTTCTATGTAGCAAAAGAGATAGGTAAATTAATTACCAGGCAATCCAGCACACAGATGAAGCAAATTGTGTTCAGACTGTCAGGGAAAATGGGCATGGGTGCACAGGCCTTTAATCTCAGCAACCCCTGAGGCAGTGACAGCCAGATCTCTGGGAGTTCAAGACCACCCTGATCTCCAAAGTGAGTCCAGGACATCTAGGGCTCTGTTGTGAAGAGTAACCCTATATTAAGTAAGCCAGACATCATGGGGCACAACTTTAATACCAGCAGTTCAGGATGCTGAGATAGGCAGATTTGTATATGGTCCAGGCCAGTGTGTTCTACAAAGTAATTCCAGGACAGAATGGGCTCTGGTACCCAGAGCAACCCTGTCTTAAGAAAGCCAGGTGTGGTGGTAAAAGGCTTTAATCTCAGCACTGGGGAGGCAGGGGCATTAGGAGCTCTGTGAGTTTACCACCAGCCTGGGCTATCTAGTGAGTTCCAGCACAGTACTATGTGTTTTGTAGAAATAATAGAAATGGATATGTTAATCAGCCTGCCTCTGAATGCTGATCCTTTTACAAAAAGTATGTGCTACCACTGCACAACTGGAAATAAACTTTATTCTAATATAAATTGCTACACTTACATACAGATCTATCTTCTTACCCTAATAATTAAGTGATTAATCCTTTATATACCCTACTACACAAGTGATAGTTCTCAGGAAAAAATTAATTTTTTTATATTTAGTAATTAATGTATTTATATATTTATTGTTTTTAATTTTTGAGACAGGGATTCTCTATTAGCCTTAGAAGTCCTAGAATCACTTTATAGACCAGGATGACTTCAATTCAGAGATGTGTCTGCCTCTGTCTCCTTAGAGCTGGGATTATAGTATTTGCCAGCATTTTATAGCTCGAATTAAATATTTTTATTCTATTTTCCTCTATATAAACTTACAAAATTACTTTCAGATCTATGTTCTGTCCCTAATAGTTAGGATATTAATCCTTTACACACCCTAATGAAAACATTTTCTATTACAGAGAAAAAATAATTCTCTCTCTCTGTTCCTCTCTTTCTCTGTCTCTCTCTCTCTCATTCTGTTTTTGTGTGTGTGTGTGTGTGTGTGTGTGTGTGTGTGCGTGTTTGTGTATGTGTGTGTCTGTTTGCTTGTTTGGGTTTTTTTGTTGTTGTTTTTGAAAACAGTGTTTCTCTCTGTAGCCTTGGCTGTCCTGGACTTTGTTGAATAGGCTGTTCTCCAACTCACAGAGATACACTTGTCTCTGTCTTCCAAGTTCTGTTATTAAAGACCAGTGTCACAATGTCCAGCTAATTTTTTGTTTTGTTTTGTTTCATTTTGTTTTGTTTTTTAGGCTGGGTCTCTCTACATAGGCTTGGCTGTCCTAGAATCCCATTGTAGAACTCTGTGTCCTAAAAATTACGCAGATCTGCCTGCTTACCTCTGTTGTCTGTGTCCAGGTGTAGCAAATTATTTTTAATTATGTGTATGTGCCTGTTGGATATTGCTATATGTACATGAGAGAAGGTATATGAAGTGGCCAGAAGAGAGTATTGTATTCCTGGAGCTGTAGTGAGGCAGTTGTAAGCCATCATACATTGTTGTTGGGAACCAAACTTGGACCAGGTCCTCTATGAGAGTAGTAATTACACTTAAGTTTTAAACCATCTTTCCAGGCCCTATAATATATTTTTGAAATGAAAAACTAAGTTTGATTTGAAAAAAGGTTTTTCTTTTACTCTTTATATTTCTATATTCATTTACTATTTTATTTTTAAATGATTATTTTATGTATATGAATATTTTATTGCATGCCTGCCTACTGTGTGTGAGGTTTGTTCATATGTAGGCCAAAAGAAGATACTGGATCTCCTGGAACTGGAGTGATAAACAACAGTGAGTTGTCCTACAGGTTCTGGAAATCAAAACCAGGTGTTGTCAAAGAGAAACAAGTACTTATATCTTTCAAAACTTCTTTTGTTTATTACAATTTTTCTGTCCCTTCTTCAGCAATAATCCCTGAAGCTCAGGTATAGGAGTTGTATTGTACATGTATTCATTGGGACTTGGCTCTACAACTATGTGCTTTGATTGGATGAACCAATGCCAATTCCAATTTCAAGGGAGTAAAATCAAGGCAAAATAGATCAACAGCCAAGTTCAATTCACTGAGTCACTATAGTGGAAAAGAAAGAACAGTCATTTTGTCTCAACCCATCCCTTATACCTCTGACAGAAGGGGACCACTTCCCCCACCACATGACCATGGCCTCTCATGTCTCATCAGGATAGTCTGCTTTTTTTTCATCTGCATGTCACCTGGCCTTCCAAAAAAAAAAAAAAAAGGAAGTGATCAAATTGGAGGCAACAGAGTTTACATCAGAAGCAGTCACTGCTCTCCTCACAGCTGTTGAGAATGAGCTGTCCATTGGCTAGATCTGAACAGAGAGTCTATGTTTGCTGCATGCATTGTCCTTGGTTGGTACATCAATTTGTGCAGGCCCCATCTGGGTCCAGTTCCACAAGCTTTCATGGTCTTCTTGTGGGACACCTGAACCTTCTGGGGACTTCTATGCCCCCATTCTTCCATACCACTCTCACCTGGAGTACAGCAGTGATTCCCAGCATAGGCACCAATCCCTCACTGAGTGGAGACCCTAAGAGGACATCTATTTTGGGCTAATATCCACTTATAAGTGAGTATATATCATGTGTGTCTATGGGTCTCGATTATCTCATTCAGCATGATCATTTCTAGATGCATTGATATGCCTGAAAAATTTAAGGTTTCCTTATTTTTAATAGCTGTGTAGTATTCCATTGTGTAAATGTACCATAGTTTCTTTATCAAGTCTCTAGTATTTATTTCAGCTATTATGTCCTTAATATCTAAGATTATCACATTCATCTCTTGTACTCTGTTGGCAAATCTTGTCTCTGTGGTTCCTATTAAATTTTGTAAATGTTTTGTTTCTATATCTTGCTTAGTCTGGGTTTCTTTATTGATTCTATTTCCACTTTCAAGTCTTAAACATTTTTGTTCATTTCATTTCATCCACTGTTTGTGTTTTCATAGATTTTTTAAAAAGTATTTACTCATTTCCTCTTTAAGAACCTCTATCATATTCATAGGAAACTGTTCTAAGAGCCTTTTCTCTTGCTTCAGTTAAGCTGGAATACACAAGGATTACTGTGGTACGGTTGCTTGGCTACAGTGAAGAAATACTACACTGGATGTTATTTTTCATGCTTGTGTTTTTCTGCTGGCATCTGGCAATCTGGGGTATGGAACATTATATTTTTAGGTGTTGATATCTGTTATTGTATTTTGTGGCTGGATAATTTGTTCCTTGGTTTCTATTTCTTTCTGTTTTTTTTTTTTAGAGAGTATGGAGTTTGTGTGATGCCTGGTAGGAAAATCTCCTGGGGAACTGACAGGTGTAGACAATGGGAGTTCCAGGTAAAATGTATTTCTGGGTATAGGAACCTAACATTTAGGAATAGAAGGGGAGGGGCAATTGGCTACAAGATGGAGGAGAACAGGATGTTTTACAGAATATCCTGCTTAGTTAGTCCCCCAGGGAAAGACGACAGAGAGAGAGAGAGAGAGAGAGAGAGAGAGAAAGAGAGAGAGAGAAAGAGAGAGAGAGAGAGAGAGAGAGAGAGAGAGAGAGAGAGAGAGAGAGAGAAGAGGTCACAGCAGAAGAACTTCTATAGAACTGAGAATAAGACTGGAGAATGGACTTGGATGAGTGGAGAGAAATGTGGAGATCTGCAGTTAGCCTATTTGCTTTCCTGGTAAGAATAGCCTATAGTTTCCCAGTGTTGGGAAGAAGCAAAAGACACTTCTCCTAAGTACTGCCATTTTGTTTACAGACTCCATTTTATTCATTCATTGAATCTAAGTTCCTGTTCTCAGGCCCTGGAAAAGCTGAGGACTTCCTAATACTCAATAATCTTCCATTATTCATCTTTTGTTCCCAAAAACATAATTACTGCTCCTAGCCACAAAAGAAGAAATGGTTTGATTGGTTGTACTGTAAAACTTATAATCTGTATAGGTTGACATAAATCAACCATATAAAGAGAGCCCCTATTCTTAATTCCTGATTGGTGGGGGAAAATGTAGCTATAATTTGGCACACATGTTTGTGGTTTTCAAGCTTAAAAAGCTATGTAACATTTTTTCCTCAGGTCACGGTGGCACTTCAATTCCAGAATCTGTTTTGCAGCCCTGACTGATCAGTCACAACTTGAATATGAGAAAATTTTGTCATCTGCGTTGGCCTGGATTTTGAGTTGTGTTGGAGCAAAGAAGGCCACATAACACCAAGGAATGCCTACTATAATTGGGAGCTGGAACAAAGCAATGGGTTAAGAAAAGAAATTTGGAGGGGAAGATCTGGAGATGGTTCAGGAGGGCAAAGACTGGTGCAGAACACCTTCTGCAGAGCTTAGGTGGAAACTCGCTAATAGAATTAAGAGGAACACAGGAGGAGGCAAAGATCTGCAAATAGGCCACCTGTTTCTCTTCCCAGTGTGGTCTCCCAGATAGTGCCTTCTGTAGTTGAAGGCTGGCATGAAGTGAGAAGTTTGGAGGAGAGAAGATAAGAGTAGAAAGTCTGAGGGATCCACATGCGTTCTATTGCAGAGCAGTGGATGGGACTGGAGTATTTTATTTGAAGGAGTGGAGAAGGTCTTAAGTTAGCCTACCTGCTTCCCTGGCTGGATTGCACCTTCTCATTTTTGAGACATGGTCTCACTATGTAGCTGCAATTACCCTGGAAGTCATTGAATAAATGAGGTTGGTATCAAACTCATAGAAATCTTCCTTTCTTTCTCTTTTAAATGTGGGTATTATATACAATCATACCAAGGATTATAGCTTACTTTGTATTTTATTGTTTTCTTAATGTTTAGATTTTTGTATTTGTATATTCTAGACATTAATAGTCTTTCAGGACAATTGTTTTCTCTCATTTTTAAGAGTGTGTATACACTTGGTTGACAGCTTCCTTTGCTACATAAAAAACTTTTTTTAATAAAGTGCTATTTGTAAATTATTGGTTTCATTTTTTCTGAGCAATTCTGATTGTTTCTTATTCAGAAATTCCTTACATATTTTGTTATACTCCCTAATGTTTTTCTCTATATTTTCTTTTTTCTTTCACTTTATGCTAGCATGTTGGGCTCAGGAACATTGAAAGGACAACTGAAATGTTCTGGCCAGGGCACTCTCTGGTGTTGGCAGAATGTTCCTAAACCTCTTCCCAAACCACAACATCATTGCTGGACATTGCGAATAACCTGTGTATTCCAGCCTGGTCTACAAAGGGAGTCCATGACAGCCAAGGCTACACAGAGAAACACTGTCTCAAAACAAACAAACAAAAAAAAGGAAAGAAAAAAAAAGGAAAAGGAAAAGACAGCTACCAGTAAATATCACCAGAATGACCACTAGAAAACTGATAGGTCAGAATCCCCTGACAGCTGTTAAGCTGAGCAAATATTCTTCTCTGGACGAGTCATTTACTTTAATTTTTTATCATAAGGAACATCTCATCACAATAAAAAATAAACACTCTTGACTTATTAAATTCTCCTGTAAGAAAACTCACCGAAAAGCCATGTGGGCCTTCAGCCCTATTGACTTACCCTCCCCCACCCAAGAAAGCTGTATTCTCCTGGACTCCATTACAAAAGAAATCAAACAGCCATGACAAATAGTGGTCCCCTACCACCACTCTACCCTTGCCCACCAAGCCTACACACCACGGGATGCTGTTTCAAAGCAGTCATGGTTTTTCCCACTCCACCTCCCTCTGCCAAAATGGAAGGAGAATTAACTCCCTTCTTCTTTTTCCTCTGACCCACAAGGCTACACACTTTTCAGGAGTCGGTCAAGAAAACTGAGCAAATAGCCCATAACCTCTAGCCTCTACCACTCTCCAAAGCTAAGAAAATGCCAAATAATCTCCCTGCTAACTCCAGCACTCCTTCTACTCATGATTCCACTCGGGTCCAGAATTCCAGGCATTTCCACCACACCAAGGCTGGATACCCCAATGTTGGTTTACCATTTTAAGCAGGTTTTCTTCCACAGCAGCTCAACAAACAGCTCAGCCAGCAAGGAAGTATAACCAGTTGCTCCTCTGCTGTTTTAAAGCCTGAGACAGAGTCACCCTGCCCTCTGGCTCACAGTACCCAACCCCTGTCCTCACAGGCAAGCTCTGCTACTCCAAGTCTTCCTCCATTTCCAGATCCACTTCCCAGGAGTTAAACAGGGAGGTATACCCTTCCTACAAAAGGAGGTACGACCTGTCAGGTTTTGCAGGCACAGCCAAAAGACAAGTTCACATGAGGAGGGAGAGATGCAGGCACCTAGATCTGCTGTGATTCCTCTGCCATGACAGCCTGGAGGCCAGGTTTCAAATTAAAACATCTTATTTCCTTATAAGGACATCTACAAATATATGGAATTCCTCTACATTCAAATAAAGCATTCTGAGCACTGCAGCCCCTGCCAATGATGTACACTCAGCCTGAAAACCCTTTCCCACTTCCCCAAGTTTCATAAAGTCTTTATTCCCCCAAATAGGAGAGAAGTCTCACTGAAAACCATTTCTGAGATGTCTTTTTCTCCCACACCTCTGGAACAAGATCCAGCTAACCCACCCTCCCACCACTACACTTTATTTGAGTCCAGCCTGGTGTGCGATGTTGTCTGGATATCCCTATGGAAGAAACAGACCCAGATCAGAAGCCCTGTATATTTTCCTTTCCCCTACAAGTATCTTTTTCCCTTTCAGGTCTCTTTGTTTTGTTTTGTGACTCAATGAGTTTAAGCAGGATAATCTGTATGGCCTTGCCTTTAAATTGTCCATTGGAGCCTACTAGGCTCACCTCTGGGTGTGCAAAGGAAGACGATGAATTTCTTTCTATCCCAGAATCCACTTATATACAATAGTGCAAAAGAGTAAGGTGTGGTCCTTTCATCAGTGTTTTACTGATGACAAGCCCAGCTGGACATAGGATCATTATAGGCAACTATAACTGCTCTGTGATTATGACCAAAATAGCAATGCCATAGCCTAAATATAGCATTTCGTATTCCCTTTCCCTGTCTTCTGGATTTATACTCTTCCTACTTCTGGTTTGATTTAGACTGTGTGTTGTAAGTGTGCTGTTCAGGCATGAGCACACAATGCTTCATTTTTTTCCTGCTAATATTTTACACTAGTTATACCCAGGCAAACCTTTCTACATCTTGCTTTCTCCTGCATTCATATATATTTTATCACTTCCTTCCCTTGGCCTTATGGCTTTTTCCCATGTCTCCTTGCTCCTTTCTTGCCTCCTCATATCTACAGTTCCATTCAATATAAATCAAACTTTGTTATCTGTCTCTAGAGCCTCAGTTAGCCCATACACTGCATCAATTTTCTGTAACTAGTATAATTCCATCTTTAAAAATATAACCTCTTTAACCTTCATTGACTTAAGGGTGGCTTTATTCTGTTTTTTTAAAATATGAAGCTGCATCATTAGATTTTTCTGTTTTATAACTTCACTTCCATTATATTCAATGAATTACATTCTTGCATTTTTTATTAGAAAATATTTGTTCAGAACCACATTGTTGAACCCTGCTGTTAATGTCAAAGTCTGGCATTACTGGAAAGCTTGGTTCTAAAAGACTGACTCCCTTCCTCAGTTTGGTTCCCTCCTCTCTGCTTGACCTGGGGAATACCCAGATCCTCTATGGGGAGATTATAGGCCCAACCCTTTCCTGATAAGAAACTATTTCAGTGTACACCTGAGCACCTTCCCCATACTAATAAGATGTCTTGCTATCTTAGTTTTCACCAATGGCTTTTTTTTCATACCTCTAACTGTACCTGGAGTTCCCCAGGTACAGCCCCTGCGGCCCATAAGGTAATTAAGTATTACGTTCTCTTTCTTATGGTAGGACTGATGCAGGTAAATGAAGTGCCCCTGGCACCCCTAGCCCCGATAAATCAAAGACGTTCGCCCTCAAAACAAAACAAAACAAAACAAAATCAAAACCAAACAAAAACACCTCCCACTGCCCAAGATTTATAAGTCTCTATTTTACATAAAATAAATGAGGGCAGCACCATCTACTTCATCAAAAATCATCTGAGACCCTTCATTGACTCTGGGTCAGGAGGGGCTCCCCTCTTCTCTGAGGAATTCAACATTGAACCTCCGGGCTTGACTGCAGGTCAGACAACAGAACTGCTACTGCTGCCACCAAAGCTTGCTGAACCATCTCAAGCCCAGTGCCTATCTGTGGGACCTTGGTGCTAGACATAGGGAGCTTCATTTATTCACTGGCAAGTCAGCATGATTGTTGCCACCTGCTGCAGTGCCCCTCTGTGGAAGACACAAGGCTGGCTGTTCACAAAGCAGCTGTCTTGATTTTTCCAAGTCAGGCTGTGTGTGTGGTCTTTTGCCACCTGGCTCTCGGGTACTGGAGCCCTGAGCTCCAGAATCGGCTTTCCAGCTGTAACTGGACCAGGTGTGGGTGTTCATCTTGTCATTTGCCACTAATGCAGCTTTACAAAAAGACCTATAACCTTTTGCTGCTTGAGCAGCTGTTTTAAAAGAGCTACAATACTTGTTGCTGAGAAAATCTTTTCTCCCACAGATGTATGGATCCCGTTCCCTGTGTTTTATCTCTGCCCCGCCTGGAGACTGACTTTCTTGGGAAAGGTGCAATCTTTGACTTGGCACTTCACCCATCTCTGCCTGGAAGCCAATGGTACTTGGACTTCCGTCAGAGAAACACGTACAACTAGCAATGCGATCCACAGCAGGGGTAGCAGGAGATACAACACGTGCCCTGGTCTAAAGACCTACACCTTCACACTCGGAGGGAGGCAGTGCTACGTGTTTCTCCTACTTTGTTTTTGGTCTGCACCTTCTAGAGGGACTGAATATGGTTTTCAGAGCAACTGAAGGCAGGGCACTCCTCAATATTGGCTTAAAGTTCCTGTACCCTTTTCCCGGACCCTGACATCCCAACCTGGGCATAGACAATGGTCTTTCACCATTGTGAAATGGTCTGTCAGAAAAACAAACAAACAAACAAAACAAAACAAACAAAAGACAAACAACAGCATAAAAGTTGGTAATGAAATGGCCAAGTAAATCTCATCAGGACAGCTGCCAGCTTCTTAAATCTGTGGACAGGCTTGTGGTGGGTGGGATCCCTCAAGACAAGTGCCTCAAGAAAGTTAAGCTACACCAGCACCACTTCCTATCTTTATCTATACTTGGAAATACTTCAACACAGAGAAAAGACTCTCTGATATGGGATGTATCTACCGTATAAAAATACATGGCAAAAAAATTCACCAATAAACGAATCTCCTAATTTTGGGATGGGGTGCTCCAAAAAGCACATTGTGTGGCCAAGAGAAATATTCACAACCTTCATGCATGGACTCAATTCACTTCTGTCATCTGAAATAAAACAGCCAGGGAGTAAAAACATCTCCCTATTTTCGGCTCACTTTAGCATCAGTCTGCAAATGCTTAGGGACAAGTAAAACAGGCCCACCAGAATGGCTGCCTCTCCTCAGCCAGGCCAATTTGAGAATCAGGGCCTTGAAGCCCAACGTACCACCATGAGCTCAGTGCTTGGCCGCTGAGAGCAGCTGAGACAAACTATCGACTGCTGGCACAGCAGCTGCTGGACCTGTGTTCCAACAGTGAACTGACCAGGCATGGGTGTTCACACATATCCTCTGCGGTTCGCACAGCAGCTTAACCAAGGAGCTGTAACACTACAGTATCACCACCTGCTTTGGAAACCCTGAGTTTCTCTGCCAAATGGTATCAGCAATGCAATTAAAAAGAGCTCATTGGAGCATAGTGGGAAACTCTTTTCCATACACCAGTGTGAGGTTGGGAGTCTTGTGCATGGACCTCACTCTCTGCACTCTACCTGTTCCTGATGGAAATGGAATATGAGACTCAGCACTTCACCCTCTTTTGCCTGGCAGCTTACAGTGCTCAAATTTCTGCAAGAGAAATAAATGTATATTCCTGGCACTGTGCTCAAGACCATTGGCTCTGGGGTATATGGAACAACACCATATGACTCTGTGTAAATTTGTATATTTCCTACCATTTCTCTTTTGATTCCTTTTTCCACAGTTCAGCTGTTACATATAACAGTTAAATACGCTACTTTAAGTTTTATATTTGCTTAATTTTCTAACTCATGGTCAGTTTAGGAGAACGTGCTATTAAAAGGCTGAGAATAATGTGCATTATGAAGGTTGGACTGTTAAGTCAGCTTAAAATACAGTGACATTTAAACCTGAAGTTCGTTTGCTGATTTTTTTTTCTGGATTACTTATAGTTTGTGCAATATGTGTAACTGAAGCTAGTGGATATTTTATGTTGAGAGTCAACTCATTTAGTTTTTCCTTGGTGAAACAAAAATTATTTTTAAGAATATACTGTTTAACATGGTATTGTACATGTGCTTGTCTTGTTTTATCCTACTACATCACCTTCCTAAACCAAATTTTGTCATGACTTTCATGATGAACTGATGTTGAACTTTACTATATAAATAAATATGTATGTACTATATATGTATGTATGTGTGTATTATTTATGGTAAATATATTCAGAAACCCAAAAAACAAGAATGAATTATCAAATGTATTTAATTATGTAGTGTATACTATTTTATTGAAAAAAACCCAAAATTAAAAAAAATTAATTTTCTGAGTCATATAAGTTACTACCATATTAACCTAATTATTACATTTGCATCATTCAGTAATGATATGATCATAGTCACATATCTGGAATATTCATATATATATATATATACATATATATTTTTTTTCATTTATAAACTAAAACCCATGATCAAAATTTTCACATGGTTGTCAAAGAATGTATAAGAATTAAGGCAGGAGACATTGAAGTTCACATTATTCTAATTAACGTGAACACAAAAATCATAGGGCAGGAAAACAGGGGTCCTATCTGGCTCTCTGCCTGAGTTCATCACCTAAAGCAAATTTTCCATCAGGCAGGTCTTCTCCTTAAGGAATTGTGCTGCCCTGTAATCACATGATGGTAAATGGTTTGATTAATGAATATGTTTTTATTGTTAAACCCCAGGGGTTATGGAGACTGTAAATATAAACTTGAGATCACCATACAATAGTCTTGTTCAGCTATGTAGCTAGTACAGCTGCCTCTGGACTCAAGCACCATCTGTCTGGTCTGTACAACAGGTATGTTCTTTCTTAGATGTGTTTCTTGTGAAGTATGCTTTAGATTAGGGAAAGAATTGGGTTCATTCATTCATGATGACACCCAAGCATGCTGAAGGGTTTTGACTTAATGTTTTGCGCAAGCATCAGTGATTTAATATTAGTCATTTCAGTGGTTGTGAAGTAAGGACATGAAAAGGATGAAAAGAATGCATAATTTGGCATAGCAAAGGCAAAACTGAACTATGATGCAAGTGTTAAAGGTGTCTTAGGTATTAACCTTTATTTTAAAAACAAATATTATCCTTCTATGTCTCATTTAATTCTTAGCTAATATTTAAGGTGTTCTGCAGTATTATTAATAAATATGCTGGTATAGCTCAAAGAGTTCAAAATCTATATATTTTTATTTACAAATTAATTACAATTTAGCTCATGTGTGTAAATTGAAGTCTAACTTTATGTTAATTGTTAGTTTACATTGAGTGTAATTTTCCTTTTGGTTTGCTACTACTTATAATTTTTTTTCATTTAAACATGGACATACAATGTACCATTTATTCTTATTCATTAGAATAATGTTCTATGCAAGAAGGTATGTAGTAAGTAATATTAAAACAATAAAATAATATACCAGATGAGTGGAAGGAAAGGAAATTAAGAGATAGAAATGAGCATCAAGGACAGAAAGAGAGAGAGAAACAGGTAGGAATAAACACATATGGATGGAGAGTGGAGGTGACAAGACAAAGAGGAAAAGTAATGTTTACTACATCAATTATGTATTAAATTGTAAATTAGTGTTCATTTTTAATACAATCACTCCTGTTATTTTTTCAGAATATTAAAACTATGGAATTCACAAACCAAACAGCTGCTGCTCCCTTTCTCCTCTTGGGCCTCTCAAGTGACCCAGAATTACAGCTTGTCATGTTTGGACTATTCTTGTTTATTTACCTAGTAACAGTGATTGGAAATCTGTTTATAATCTTGGCTATCCATTCATATTCCCACCTCCATACTCCCATGTACTTCTTTATCTCCAACCTTTCCTTGACTGATATCTGTACAAGCACTACAATAATCCCAAAGATGCTGGTGAACATCCAAGAACAGAATCTAAGCATAACCTTTGCAGGATGCCTCACTCAGGCTTGCTTTACCATGCTTTTTGCTAGTTTAGAGTGTTGCCTTCTTGCAGCAATGGCATATGATCGCTATGTGGCTATATGTTACCCCTTGAGGTACACAGTCATCATGAATTGGCATCTGTGTAGTCAACTCATCCTATTCTCCTTGTTCAGTAGCATTGTAAATGCATTACTTCTCAGTCTCATGGTGCTGAGGCTGTCCTTCTGCAAAGACACTGCAATTCCTCACTTCTTTTGTGAAATTACACAAATCATCAAAGTGGCCTGCTCTGACACATTCATCAACAATATACTGATATACATCGCAGGGTTAACATTTGGTGGTATTACTTTTTCTGGAATCATTTTCTCTTACACTGAAGTTTTCTCCTCTGTTTTGAAAATACCATCTGTGCAAGGAAGATATAAAGCCTTTTCTACCTGTGGATCTCATCTGTCAGTCGTTTCTTTGTTCTATGGGACAGGCTTAGGTGTGTGCATTAGCTCGGCAGTAACTGACTCTCCCAGGAAGACAGCAGCAGCATCAGTGATGTATACTGTGATGACTCAGATGTTGAACCCCTTCATCTACAGCCTGAGAAACAAAGATATGAAGGAAGCCTTGAGGAAACTCATAGGTAGGATGTCTTCCCTTCTATAAATATGTTATCTTCTTTGGTTGATACTATAATTAAAACATTGTGACAAGATTCCTGGAATGTCTGAATGCCTGACCATCATTTCATTACTCCTTCTAAATTCAGTGGATACCATATGACAAGTAGATTTCCTCTTGTATTACATTTTTCTGTATTTATGTATGTTTGACAAATTGTCTCAATTCTATTATCAGTTTCTTTTCTCATGTTACAAAATCAGGGACAAAGTGTGTGTCTGTGTATGCGTGTTATGTAAAAGAGAACCACACATGTATCTTTATATATATACATACAGTATTAGATTCTCTACTGTGGAATCATCTTTGCCTTTCACATGTACATGAGAAAATATGGCATTTGTCATTCTGTACCTATTTTCAGTTATCAAAATAACTTCTAGTTTAATTAATGTTTCCAAAAATGACAATAAATGATTTTTATGGTAGGATTCAATTCTTTTGTATCTCCATGAAATTTTTTCTATTTATACATATATCTACTGAGTCTTGTTTAAAATTCATTTTTATCTGGATAATTGTTAGTATCGGGTCAATTGGATAAAAATGCATACACAATTCATAAATATTTACTTCTATTCATATAGATTTAGACTCATTTAAGATGTAGTTTTACAAAATGGTACTTGTCCTTATAGCTTCTACAGAACCTCATATTGATTTCATAATCAATGTAGCATCTTACCTAAAAATAGTTTTCAAAAGATCAATGTTCTTTGTAAAGTAACTGCCATTTCTTACTTTCCATAAACCTGATGGTGGCATTGTGACTCAGGTAATGTGTCAAGAAGACTTATAAATATTTCATTGATTGTTAGAATGACATTGAACTATTTGTAAAAAAAAATCTATTCATCATTTATATATGTAATTTTGAGTAGGCATTCTCAGCTTATTTGCTTATTATTTAACTGAAGTGTTTTGGGTATTATCTTCTGCTGAATACCTTTTGTTTTATGGCTATGATCCACATTATTTTACAGATCTGTATCAGTTTAATGGAAAGCAAGACATACTGTTAAAGTCCCCGAGATAGTTTTCAAACCTATTAAATGATTTATGTGTCATTCATTAAGGTCGTGTCAACATTAACCACAGGTGATACCCTATATCTAGCATTGGATATTTGTTTGACAGCACATCTTGTCTGGAATAGGCAGAATCATGACATTGTAGGATTATTACATTTTATATATATATATATATATATATATATATATATATATATAATAGGTTTTCGTATATATTTTAAAGTTTGAACTATGCTTTCCCATAGTCTCCACTCTGATCTGCCATCCCTTTCCTATTCTCTTGTTACTTTTCCTCCTTCATATCACTGCATTTTAGCTCCTTCCACTGAAATATTATCTCATTATTTCTTTATGAGTTTTTTATATCTATGGGTACTCTAACATAAAAACTATTTAAACATAATTTAAAATGTCCAAGGAGTAAAAGCTAGCATTGTTGTATAAGAAGACACATTCAATGTTTATCTATATCTATCTGGGTTTTCTTACTAAGAATGTTCATTTCCAGCTCTATTAATTTACCTGAAAATAGCTGGATAATAATATATTGTGTATACGTATCATATTTTATTATAAGTTCATCAATCAAAGGACATCTAGGTAGCTTTAATTTCCTAGTTATGGTGACCAAAGTGGCAATAAATATTTATTAGAAAGTATATCTGTAATATGATATAGAATCATTACAAATATAGCTGGGTATAGTATAGATGGGTTATATGACAGATATACTTGTAGCCTTAGGAGAAAACTGCTCATTGCAGAGTAGCTGCACCATGTTGCATTCCCTCCAGCACTGAATAACTGCTAAAAGTATATTCATATGCTCTGTGTGTTTCTGAATAAGTATAATAAGTGTATTAATCACATAAAATTATTAAGTCACTGCAACAACAACATACAGTCATATTTATATATTCTGAGTTTTTTACACATACACTTTCATTTTCATGACAATATATATTTTCTTTTACAGTAAGAGACTGTGATATAGGGTATTCATTCTTTATTTTGAAACAAAATGTTAATTCAATAAGCAACTGAGCAATGTGTTAATAGTATACATGTTTAGATGTTAGGCAGAATATAAATGAAGGCCTTCAATTTAGGAGAACAATTATTTTTTTATCTTTTTTGTTTTTATTGTTTAAGGCCTAAAATATGCCCATATTGTTATGGTTAATTTACAATAGATCAGTTATTTAAATTAGTTTTCAATATATCTGCTTGATTTATAGAATAAGTTATGTATCTAAACTAGTTTACATGTCCTATAGTTTTCACACTTGCTTACTTCAAAGGTTTATATTCTAATATATAATAAAATGAGTGTCAAACCGAAATTACTCAAAGAGTTAATAAAGGCCAGTTAACACTTATCAAAAAATAAAACACTAAGTATATATTATAATTCTAGAAAGATAAACACCAAATACAGGTGCACAGAATTTTATTATAACATAGTAAATGTGCTTTCTTTGTCTCATGCTTTTGGATCAAGGTGTAAGCTCCCTGATACTACTATAGTGGTAAAATGATGGAGAATTGTAAATGTTACTTAACAGGGCATCCCAGTAGCAGCTTAGAAGACAAAAGTGTTAAGAGCTATGTGGACTTGAAGACACAATTCAAGACACTTTAGAAACAAATAATATTAGCAATGGTTCTAGAGATCATTCTGTAATATTTCGGCAAAGAATGTGGCTACTTGTCCTTGAACTACAAATTTGCCTAAGACAAAATTTCCTTAGCTGAAAATATTTCAAGAAAACTATTTGTCTATTAGTAATCAGTCTTATGTAGCTCTATAAGGGAGAAGAGCAAGCAGGACTAAAAGAAGTATAGTTCAAATCAAAAATAAGGTGCCAAGAAATTTGATGTTGAAACCAAAGCTTCTGCCGAAAAAGATAGTGAGAAGTCTAATGTTAATGAGGAAGTGATACCCTCAAAGATAGATCACACTAAAATATTATATCAGTGTGTGAAAGAAACTGGCCTAAATAATTTTCTGCTCAAGTAGTGGCAAACCAAAGCATATGCACATATAATTAAAAGAGAAGGTCAGGTTCCATGCCAAGGAGCAGTGCCAGTCATGTGGTTTGGGCTGTAGAGTCATAAGGAATACACTAGTAAATGTACTGAGTATCTTCCTCCATGGTTAAGGAAAGCTATTTAAGCTAGCAGTGTAGGAGAGTCCTTGCGTCAGGCCCAGGAATGCCATATCATAAAAGTATAAGACGAAGCAAGTATCCACTGGAAACCTAAGTACATTACAGATATGTGAGCCATGGTATGTCTGCAAGGGAGAGATATATGTAGTGTATGAAAACAACATAAGATAAAGAAGTATACTGTGGGCAGCAAATCTGGAAGGGTAAATCCAAGTCTTTTAATATCATATGTGGAACTCCAGAATTTGGAGCTTGTCACATTGGTTTTTGTTCTTGACTTGGCTCAGTATTTCCTCCCTATGCTTCTATTCTTCCCCTTTGGAGTGGTAATCATATTAATGTGCCACATATGCTGGAAGTATAAAATTGGCTTTTCTTTTTCTTTTTTTTAAAAGGGAGATTGCCTTGATGCTTACAAATGATTTTGTACTATGGCTTTGGGGGGTACTTTTTTTTTTTTTGCATGATATAGCTATAAGCCTATGGTTACTGGATGAAATGTAAGTACGGCTCCCATGGGCTCATATGTTTGCATATTTATTTGGTCCACTGATGAAGGAAGTGTTTAAGAATGATTATAAGATGTAGTGTTCCTGGAGGAAGTGTGCCACTCTAGGAAGGCTTTAAGGATTCAAAAGTCCATACCATGCAAATGTAGCTTTATATTTCCCTCATGAGTGTAGATCAAGAGGTAAATTCAAAACTACTGCACTATTGCCATGCTTTTTTTTTGTCTCTATGCCTATTGCTATGTTTTATAAAATCATGGTCGTGCACTATAAAGCTCTGGAACTGTAAACCAAAATTACCTCTCTCTCTCTCTCTCTCTCTCTCTCTCTCTCTGTGTGTGTGTGTGTGTGTGTGTGTGTGTGTGTGTGTGTGAGTGTGTGTGTGTGTGTGTGTGTGTGTGTGTGTGTGTGTGTGTGTCTCGGTCTCTCTCTCTCTCAGCATGTGTGTCTGATATAAAATAAAATATAACTCCAATAAAGTGGTAGCAGTGGTAGTAGTGGTGAGTAACTTCAAAATTCCCTATCATCTTTAAGAAAAGTCATCTGAATAAATTAAAATCAAAGAAACATTTGAGTAAACTGACAACACAAATCAAAAATTTAAAGAGTTATGTATAGATACTTCCATTTAAACAAATATTATTCTGAGTAGCCAAGGAATTTTTAACAAACTGCATATTGAGAAAAAATTTAAATTTCAATAAGTACACAGAAACATATAAAAACAGCACAAAGGTTCAATAATGAAAAACTGTTTCATTGAAAAGAAAAAAAGGTTTGGTAATTCCTAAGAAAAATTGACTTAGGGAAATACCAAAAATTAATAAATGAAGTCATAGAATAAAATGGGAAACATTATAGCAGATTCTGATGAAATTCAGAAAATGGCAAAAAATAATTCAAATACATATAATCCATGAAATTAGAAAATCTGAAAGAAATAAATGAATTTTTAAATGTATACAATATCTAAACTTAAAAACTCATTAAAAGCAATTATCAGTTCAATAAATATCAATGATATTGAAGATATAATGAAAACACTCCACCTAAAAGAAATCTGAAGAATTCGTTGCTTAATTCTACCAGAACTCATTGCTTAATTCTACCAGAACCTCTAAGGATTAACAGCATCCAATGTAAATTATTTAATGAAACAGAAAAAAAATTAAACAGAAAAATGGAGAATGTTTCCAAACTCTTTTTACAAAGGCAATATTGTCCTGGTAACAAAATCAGATAAAAATAAAATACAGACTTTGTCTTCCTGATGAGCATAGGTGTAAAAAAAATCTCAATAGAACAAAACAAACAATACAAATGATCATGGAAGATATTCCTACTCCAAGCCACCCTGCCTTTCCCTCAAATGGGTTAAAGACCTCGACATAAAAAAAACCACATTAAATCCTTTAGAGGAAAAAGTGGGGAAGGGTCTTGAACTCACTGGCACAGAAGACAACTTCCTGAATAGAAAAGGAACAGCTGAGGCTCTAAAATAAGTAACAATTGAGGCCCAATGAAACTGAAAAGCTTCTGTAAGGCAAAGCACACTGTCATCAGAACCAAACGACAGGCTACAGACTGGGAGAAGATCTTCACCAACCCTACATATGACAAAGGGCTAATATCCAAATTATGTAAACAAATCAAGACATTAAACACCACCAAACCAAACAGCTCAATTTAGAAATGGGGTGGAGATCTAACAGAGAATTCTCAACAGAGGAATATCAAATGGCTGAGAAACATTTGAAGATATGCTCAACAACCATAGTCATCAGGGAAATGCAAATCAAAACGACTCTGAGATTCCATTTTATACCTATTAGAACCCTTACTTTGATCTACCTAATGGACAGGACATTCTCCACAGTTATGTGGAGAGCAGGGACTGAATTTGGCATAAGCTCTGGTGCTCCATATTTGACCACTTCCCTTTGGTGGGGAGGCCTGGTGGCACTCAAAGAAAGAATAAGCAGGCTACCAAGATAAGATTTGATAGCCTATGATCATATAGTGGGGAAGGAATTCCCCCTCGGTCATAAACCTAGGGGAGGGCAATAGCGGGAAAAGAATTCTCTGTTTAGTGGAGGGGGAGACCTGGTGGCACTCAGAGGAAGGACAGCAGGTTACCAAGAAGAGACTTGATACCCTATGAACATATACAGGGGGAGGTAATCCCCCTCAGGAACAGTCATAGGGGAGGGGAATAAGGGGAAAATGGGAGGGAGGGAAGAATGGGAGGATACAAGAGATGGGATAACCATTGAGATGTAACAAGAATAAATTAATAAAGGGGAAAAAAAGGAAAAAATATCGGGAAAAGAGGAGGGACGGAGTAATGGGAGGATACAAGAGATGGGATAACAATTGAGTTGTAATCTGAATAAATTAATAAAATTAAAATTAAAAATTAAAAAAAGAAATGCTCAACAATCATAGCCATCAGAGAAATGCAAAGCAAAACGACTCTGAGATTCCATTTTACACCTATTAGAATGGCTAAGATAAAAAACTCAAATGCTAGCAAGGATGTAGAAAAAGGTAAACACTCCTTCATTGCTGGTGGGAGTGCAAAATTATACCACCACTTTGAAAATCAATCTAAAGCTTTCTCAGAAAGTTGGGAATATTTCTACATCCAGACTAATCTATATCACTCCTGGGCATATATCTGAAAGATGTCCCATACAACAAGACATTTGCACAACTATGTTCATAGAAGCTTTATTTGTATTAGCCAGAATCTGGAAACAACCTAGATGTCCCTTAACCAAAGAATGGATTAAAAAAACTGTGAGACTCTAACTCTTATCTGGGACCTGTCCTATCTCTTCCTCACAGTCTCCAAGGTTTTCTATAGCCCATCGTCATTCTTTTATTATTTTTTCTTTTTTAATTAATTCTTTTTTATATTCACATTTATATTATTACACACACACACACACACACACACACACACACACACACACATATATATATATATATATATATATATATATATATATATATATATATATATAATAAGCTACACACAGCAAGAAGAACCACAAAACAGTCAACAATTATATAAATGTTACATAGTATTTTGGCTATTTGTATTTGGCAACCTTGAAGAAAATATCTTTCCTATATTCATCCAAAGAAACTTAATACTTTTTCTTGCCCAGAGGCAACATCAGCTAGGACTAACATAGGGCATTTTTCACTATCCTTCCAGCTGTCTGTTGTGATATCTTCAGTATCACACAAAGGTCTGTATCAACCTACTGGCAGATGGTCATTGCCTCAACTCCATTGCCTAGAATGGAGAGTCAAAATGAAGGGTCCACCTAGTCCTTTTATCCCTGTGTCTCTAGACATACTCTCTGTCCAACTGAACCCCAACTGCAGGAGGCCATCCTCTACTCTACCCACATTTCCAACTCTATGGAAAACCCACCTCCTTATATAGAAGAATCATGCTAACTCTTTTTCATCCTCTCAGCCTTATTTCCTCAGTCATTCACGTGTGTGTGTGTGTGTGTGTGTGTGTGTGTGTGTGTGTGTGTGTGTGTAGGGAAGATTTTTGGGGGCTCCTGATTTCAGAGGACCTAGTCCATGGTTGTCTGTGCCCCATATTTGATCAAGGCCAAGGGGGAAGGAGCTTTACATCTCATCACCTATGAGGGGACAGGCAGGTGACAGGGATAGGGGAGCGAGGTGTGTGTGTGTGTGTGTGTGTGTGTGTGTGTGTGTGTGTGTGTGTGTGTGATTTATTAGAGTGAGTTAAATGCTGTAGTATGGCTAGTCTAAAAATGGCTGTTTCCTAATGAAATTACAAGAATCCATTATTTGTTTGGTACATTAGGATAAATTTCTTAAATTATAGTCAGTATATCTCGGAATCCTAATGAATTAAGCTCTAATAATAGTAAAAGTATTAACTTGTCAGCTGGAATGAGAACAAGCAGGCAAAAAAAAAGATCCAAAAACCTTTCTTCTTCCATGCCCTTTACGTAGGCTGCCACAAGAAAATGTGGCTTAAATTTAAGCTGGCTCTTTTCTGTTCAAGCATTCAATAAAAAAAATTCCTTCACAGATGTACTCAGAAACTTGAATTGTAGTTGATACCAGATATCAAGCTAACAGCCAAGAGTAGGTATCACAACTTAATCCCTTCTCAGACTTGACACTTAGTGATATCTACTAATGTTATGTCTGATTTCCAAAGGAAGACGATAACCTTATCATAATTATACCTAATGTAATACAAACCCACATACAACATCAAATATATTATAGATGTAGTAGCTCATAATTGTGCTAAAATAATACAACTGTCGTGTATTTTAGAATAGCTGAAAATTTTCTTTAGTATCTCAAACTTAAATATGATAACCAATGATATTATTTCAAATGATAGTACATTGCACAATAAAGAAACAGAAGATCAAACACACAGATATAAGCACAAACATACTCTTAACCATCAGCAACAGAAATACTCGTGCTATATATAATTCTCATTTTTCCAATTAGTCAAATGCCCTTACTTAGAATTTAGCACTACCTTTCTACTCTACTACACAGTCTGTATTTCCTCTACCTCAGAATACACCTCAGCAGATCTTGATTTTTTTTTCCTTGGAGGAATTAACCATACTTTCACTCCAAAAGGGCCTTTGCCTCCTGCCAACCTACCTACATCTGATTGTTGTAGTTTCCCATTGAGTTTAATCATGGGACAAGGTAGTATACCAAGAGACACCGTAAAGGCTCTCCTGCATTGATACATAACTGTTTATACCTCCATTGTGTACAAGCAATTCAATCTCCTTTGGGTAATCTGGGGTAATCACCCTTCCTAATATTGTAACTCCTATTTTAGTCTATTAACTTAAGAATATTAGGAGACCAAAGTGGAGAGAGAATGTCTGAACTTCCAGTTCAATGGCATGCTTACTGTGTCTACTGGCAGGAGAATTCTGAATCAAAACTTCTAGGCCAGTAGGGCTTAAGGTCATGGCAACAGCAACCAAAATTTTTCCTAATGTAAGTGGAATTATTCCTTTGATTCTTGATTAAGGAAAAAACAGTACCACATATTAGACACTTTTTAAAGATGTATATGAGCTTCTACAGAACCTATTTTCAGCCCTCCAGGCTTCAGCCACCTAATTGATGCTATAAGTGTCTTCCATTTTTCTAGTAGGCCAGCTGCTACAGGATGATAGGTAAAATTGTGAACACATTGAATTTCATGATCATGAACCATTTATAGTGTTGCATTTGTTGTTTGTGAAATTAGTTACTGGCCAGAAGTAATACTGTGTGGAATGCCATAATGTGGGAAAAGGCATTCTGGAAGTCCAAGGATGATAATTTGGGCAGAAACATTTCATTCAGGAAAGGCAAATTTGTAACCAGAATAACCATGTACTCCAGTAAGAACAAGGTATTGTCCTTTCCATGAATAAAGTTGTCCAATAAATTCAATCTAATACCATGATGGAAGCTGCACTCAAGACAAAGGTGCCATATTGGGGCTCATTGCTGGTGTGTGCTTGGCAGATCAGGCCCTCAGCCAGGTCAACCTTGGTAACTTGAAACCCATGTTGTGGATCTGATGCATAACTTCTATCTCTGCCACAATGGTCACTTGCTTAGGAGCTCATTAAGCAATGCCAAGAACAGTTGATGAAAGAGAGGAACTGTCCACAGAATGGGTCACTTTGTATACTTTATTATTGAACTCATTTTCTGCTGGTCGCTTTTTCTATAAGCATTTACATAGGACATATCCTTCATTCATTGGAAAAATGTACTTATGTACTTCTTCCTCAGATATCTTTCTCACCAATTTCATAATCATACATTTTTCAATTTTGGGGCCATTTATATAACTTATTGACTACATCCTATGAATCAATGATGGCCATTTTTTTCTTCTAAGCAAATGTATGACCATGTGTACTGTCCAAAGTGCTGCCTACAGTGAAGAATTCCCTTCACCCTATGCTTTTTGTTAAAAGTATTATTTCTGAAGGCCTCATATCACTGGACTTCTAAAATTTTCACTGACATTAGAAAGCTCTTGAATTTTAGTTGGATTTGTTTTCCAAAGTCTTATGTCAGAATATCCAAAGTGGTTGCCATCTTCTGATCACTTGGTAAATTCAGCATAATGTCATTGATACAGTGGACAAATGTGATATTTTGTGGAAGAGAGAGATGACCAACATTATTACTTCAATAAAAGTTATGAAACAGGGCTGAAAAGTTAATATATTATTGGAGTAAAATGTGGAAGTATACTGATGGACATGTCCAAATAAAGGAAGTTGTTTCCGGTGGTCCTTAAGGACAGGTCCAACAAAAATGCATTTGCTAGACCAATAGTTGCATACTACGTATAGTAATTTGAATGAAAATAGGCCCCATAGGCATAAATTTAAATGTTTGGTTCCCAATTGGTGGACTAATGGAAAGGATTAGGAAGTGTGGTCTTGTGGAGGTATGGCCTTGTTATAGATGATGTATTCCTGGCAGTGGGATTTGAAGTTTCAAAATCCCACAGAAGGTGCATGTTCCCCTGACTGCTACCTTAGCATCAGAATGTAATGAACTCACTTACTGCTCCAGCATATCTGCCAGCTTCCTGCCATGGTGATAATGAATTAGCGCTCTGAAACACATAGCAAACACACAATTAAATACTTTCTTTATAAGAGTTTCTTTGATCATGGCATCTGTTCATATAAATAGGACATGACTTAGATACCATGGAGCAGGAGATGGGTCAGTCTCTTGGAAATATTTGGTACAGCAGCTACAACTGGAATCACTATTTGATTAGATTTTTGATACTCAGATATCATCTCCATTGATCCATCTGAATTCTTCAGTAGCCAAATAGGAGAGTCAAACTGAGGTTTGTGATGACTTATATCCCTACAATTTTCAAGTCTTTGATGGTGGTACTAATGTATGTAATTCTGGCAAGAATTCCATATTATATTTCATCACTATTCTCCCTGGTTGAAGCAACTCCACTGGCTTAAATTTGACCTTTCTAACCATAATAGCCCTCATCCCACTGGTCATGGAACCAATGTGAGAATTCTGCATATATATATATATATATATATATATATATATATATATATATATATATATATATATATCCCACTTATACATTCTGGAACTGGAGAAATAAATACAGGATATACCTCAGACTTAGGGCCAAAATTCCTTTAATCACCTGACCTCCATAAGCCCCTACTTTTACTGGAGGAACTCAAGGCTTTTTGCTGTCTACTGCTATCACTGACAATTCTGAACCCATACCCAGTGGATCCCAGATATCTGTTTTCTTTCCTTTCCCCCAGTGTACAGTTATACTTATAAAAGTCCATATTACACATTAGACCCAGAAAGTCTGGCTGTTTTCTTTCACCCAACAAACACTTTCTTCTTTTAATCAGGGTTTCTAGTTCTGTAATTAACTATGGTGATTAAAAAGCAAGTTATGAGATCAAAATATTTGTTTGGGTTACACTTCCATATTGTAGTCTATAACTGAAGAAAGACAGGGCAGAAGGCCTACATGGCAGGAACCTAGAGGCAGTAGCTGACGTAGAGGTCATAGATGGGAACTGCTAACTGGATTGCTCTCCTATTTGCTCAGCTTGCTTTCTTGTAAAACCCAGGACCAGCTGCTCAGGGATAGGACTAACCACAATGGGCTGAGCATTCCACCATAAAATTGAACTGAAGACACAGAAATAAATCCACACACCTATGAACACTTGATTTTTGACAAAGAAGCCAAAACTACACAACAGAAGAAAAAAAGTTTTTAATAAATGGTTCTGGTATAACTGGATGTCAACATATAGAAAATGCAAATGGATATATATTTATCACCCTGCACAATATTCAAGTACAAGTGGATCAAGGACATTAACATAAAAACCAGAGACACTAATTCTATTAGAAGAGAAACTGGGGGAAAGCATTGAGCTCATTGGCCCAGGAGACAGCTTCTTGAACAGAATACCAACAGTTACAGCTGAGGCTCTAAGATCAACAATTAATAAATGAAACTTCTTAGAATTGAAAGCTTCTATAAGACAAAGGACACTGTCAATAGAATAAAATCACAGTCACCAGTCCTATACCAAAAAATATCTAATATCTGAAATATATAAAGAAGTCAAAAAATTAAACACCAACAAAACAAGTAATCCAATTAAAATAGTATACATAGAAAAACAGAGAATTCTCAACAAAGGAATATCAAATGGCTGAGAAGCATCTTAAAAATGCTCAACATCACTAGTCATTGGGGAAATGCAAGTCAAAACATTTCTGAGATTCCATCTTACACCTATAAGAATGGCTAAGATTAAAAACTCAAGTGGTTGCACATGCTAGTGAGGATGTTGAGAAAGGGGAACACTCCTCCATTGCTGGTGGAATGCAAACTTGTGCAAGCAACCATTTTGGAAATAAATATTGTGTTTTCTCAGAAAATGAGAAACAGCTCTACTTCAAGATCTAACTTTACCATTCCTGGGCATATACCTGAAAGATGCTCTACCACACAACAAGGACATTTACTCAACTATGTTTATAGTACCTTTTTTCTTAATAGCCAGAATCTGTAAATAATCCAGATGTCCCTCAACTGAAGAATGGGAAAAATATATTTATAGTACATTTACACAATGGAATACTACTCAGCTATTAAAAACAAGAAAATTTTGAAATTTTTAGGCAAATGGATTTAACTGGAAAAATCATCTAGAGTGAGATAACCCAGACCCAGAAATACACACATGGTATGTGTTTACTTATAAATGGATATTAACTATACAATGCAGAATGATGATATTACAATTCACAGATCCAACAAAGCTAAGTGACAAGTAAAGCCCAAGGGAGAGTGCATGAGTTTCACTGAGAAGGAGAAATAGAATAGACAGAGGATGTTCTTGAAGACAGGGAACAGGGTCGGAAAGGGAGAGGTGAGGGAAATGAGGATGTGGATCAGAAGTGGGGAGAGTGGGGGCAGGAAGACAGAGGGCTTGCAAGAGAAACCATGGACTGCGACATTTCTGACACAGGCTGGAGACCTAAAACAGGGTAGGCTCCTAGGAGGATATGGGGGTGACTCTAGCTGAGACTCATGGTAGCAGCGGTCATGGAGACTGAAGAAGCCAACTCCTAACTAGGCATGGACTCCTAATGGAGAGAGAAAACATCAACCAATACAAAAACACTTTGGCCCCAAATTTATCCTGCCTATAAATTGTTCAGTAATAAAAATAGAGCAGAGATTGAGGGAATGTCCAACCAATATCTGACCCAACCTGGGACCCACCCCAGAGGAGAGAAACAACACCTAACAGTATTTTTATTTATTTTTATTTATTTACTCATTTTATATCCTGGTCTTAACCCTATACCTCCTCTCTTCAACTCATAGTCTCACCATCCCTTCCTCTCCCACATCCTCCCTCCCCTACTCCTCTGAAAAGGGAAGCCCTATTCCCATCCATCCTAGGTCATCAAGTCCATACAGACAAAGCATGTCCTCTTCCCCTGTGGGTTGACAAGGCAGTCCCACCAGGAGGGAGAGATAAAAAAAAGATAGCAATAGGGTCCATGTCAGAGACAGCTCCCACTCCCCTTACTAGAGGACCCACATAAGACCTGAGCTGCCCACTGGCTTCGTCTATATAGGGGCCCTATATGCAATACGTGCATGGCATTTGATTGGTGTTTCAGTCTCAACAAGCACCCTGGGCCCTGGTTAGTTGGCTCTGTTGGTCTCCTTGCACAACTCCAGTCACTCCAGGTCTTTCTCTCCTCTCCCCCTGTTCCACAAGACTCCCTTCACATTGCCCAGTGTTTGGCTGTGAATGACAACTTCTGTTTCAAACAGCTGCTGGATGAAGCCTCTCAGAGGACGACTCTGCTAGGCTCCTGTCTCCAAGCAAGACTCCTAGTAGAAGGCAGGGAACAACAACACACCCACAAAAACTTTCGTCAAAAATTTACACTGATTACATGATGTGCAGGGATAAAGATATAGTAGAGATTGAGGAAAAGTCCACCCAATGCCTGGGCCCAAACCAAGATCCACCCCATGGAAGAGAGTCAACCCCTAATATTATTAAGGATATACTTCACATTATTAAAGATACTCTGCTATGCTTGCAGACAGTCATCAAAATTAATAAAATTTATCCATCAACTGATATGAGTAAATACAGAATACCAGAGACAAACATTAGGTTGAGCTTTAGGAGTCATGCAGAGGAGAGGGAGTAAGGATCGGAGGAACCAGAGGAGTCAGGGATACCAAAAGAACAAGGCCCACAGAATCAACTGAGCGGGACTCAGGGGTACTTGCAGAGATCTCGGAGCCAGGATGGGTCTGACCTAGGTCCTCAGAATGAATACATGTTATGGCTGGGTCCCCATATATAATATATGTATATATGTATATATATACATATACACACACACATATAAAACATTGGCTAGTTGTGTGTAAAAGTATGTGTTTATTACATTTCAAATTTTTGTTGGCTAATTATGACTTTATTATTTTTAAATATTTGTTTTAAGCAATTCTTAGTCTTTATGGACATTTTTTTGTATGATGCATTACCTTCATGTACTATCTTATTCCATAGTTTCAGTAAATTATACTTTATGTAACCTTTATCCAAATGTTCTTATTATATTAACTATGTATTTAAATGATGTGAAATGTATAAAGCTTTTAAATGATAATGCAGTAAAAATGAGTGGTGCCTCTGTAAAAGAAAATAAAAAGAAAGAAGTGGGAGGATATAGTGAACATAAACATGTTTTTGTTTTGATCCCAAATGTGGGAATTGAAAGAGACTTGTGAGAGATCAGGTGATGTGTATCCACTAGAAGATGAATCACCTCATGTGGGGGCTTGGTTTTTGCCAGCTGAAACACATCTTTAGAGCAGACAGTGAAAGGATATGTGTGTGTGTGTGTGTGTGTGTGTGTGTGTGTGTGTGTGTGTGTGTGTGTGTACACATATTATGCCCAAAACAAGAGATGGGGCTTTTGTATTGTTTGGCTGTTCATTGCTCCACTTTGAGACTCTCCTAGAGAGACCACTCCAGAGACCACTTAGGGGCTCCGGGTTCTGACTGCTGCTCTGGGCTCCTCCAGCTGCTGCTTCAGGTTCTGGCTGCTGTTCCAAGTTCCAGCAGCAACTTTGGTGGACTTGCTGGCCTTCTGAGATCCAGGGGAATTGCTCCAAAGAACTGAATATAAAAAATGTCTATTTCTCCTGGCATAAGCCTCCTTTCTCTCCTATCTAGGGTAGGTGGTTTGTAATTAAAGAACCCCAAATAAAGTAGGTTTGGAAAAGGTCAAAGCCCACAGGAGGAAAAGTGTTATATTTACATTTGCAATATTTGTTCATTTCAAAACTAAATGATGATGGTGATATATCCACAGTAGCCTCTTCTAGAAATATGCAGCCATGTTATGCTTTCATTTTTCATTTGATACCATGAATTCTCAAATTACATAAATGCACAGAAATAAGAAGACTGCTGTGCATTTTTGTGATTTGTTTTGTTCTCTGGATGCATATTTCAGAAATATAATGAATTGGAGATATTGACACAAAGTTACATTCTCTAAATGAGTTCGTTTGAGCTAGTATGACAAAAATAGGAGTAAGCTATCTACATATCTTTGTTTCCTGTCATATAACTGTTAAAGAAGTCCAAAACTTCCTTCAGACATGCACATCAGTAGATGATTGTTGTGTATAGAAAGCACTTCTGGATTTTTGAATTATTATATTTGACAGAAAGAAAGTTATTCAGGTACTAGAATGTAAGTAGAAGCAAATCTCTGAAGATGTTCCATGAGGCAGACACTGTCTAAGTCACCAGTTCTCACTTATCCATTTCATCACCTGACTTGTGGTGACCTTAGTGACAGGCAACAAGATGATTCTAGTGGGAAGATATAGCTGGGTATATTTCAGATAAATTATATGCCAATGTTAAGGAATGCAACTCGTTTCTTTCCTGAATATGACTGTATAGAATAGAAGCTCAGTTACTAGGAGCACAGGGAACAAATGAAGCATCTACTTCTTGTGCAGACATGAGCATCTCTGAGGACAGGAAACAATGTGCTGCATAATTACCTGAACAAGGCTGTTGAGATAGTCACTGCTGGCAGACTGTCGGCAAACATTGAAGCCCAGGAGGATTCCATATCTAGAGTATATTATTAATCACCCTTCTTTATAACCATATGATTCCACAGCCAAGGCCTTAAGAAGTGATGTTTAAGAATGAGAAGAGTCTACTGAATCTTCTGCAATTGGAAGGCAAACTATTGTTCTCTTTTTCTATTGTCTACTTTTAGGAGTTATTTTGCTTGTTAGCTCACATCTGTATCAAGTACCTTTCAAATATTCACACATGTTTGATTATGTATTAGATCAATTAAAGGTAATCTGTTAGGCAACTTTATTCTAATAGCATAAAAATACTTGTACAGTTTTGACGCTTTAAATACAACTTCTTCACTTGGAATTGTAAAAATAAAGTGCATATATAAAAAATAGAAATATGGTTAACTGATACTATAGTATGTTCATGAGTTATTAATTTGGCTTATGAATATGATATTCAATAGTTATTTAAAAGTGAACAGAAACTGAGAGTTTGTTTAGAAATTTTGGTCACTTACTGGACTTTTCTTTGCAGAAACAAAATTGAACAGCTCACAGCCTGCTCTATATTCCTATATAGATCTCTATATTTTTATATCATTTCTATATCCTATATGCTACTTCTATATTATAATTTGACTTTATGTTATATCTAAATTGTTCTATATTATTTATCTATTAAATGTTATATTACACATATACATCTAATTATAATTTAGCATACACATTTCCATGCAATCATATTGTCTATTAATGTCCATTTTGAAAATGTTATAATGTACTGCACAGACTGATTTCATATAGCCATTGTTTTATATTTTGCCATTTAGGTTGTAAACAGAGAATTCTCAACAGAGGAATATCAAATGGCTGAGAAACACTTAAAGAAATGCTCAACCTCCTTAGTCATCAGGGAAATGCAAATAAAAACAACTCTTTTTTTTCAGAGATTCCATCTTAAACCCATCAGAATGGCTAAGATAAAAAAAAATTCAAGCGACACCACATGCTGGTGAGGATGTGGGGAGAGAGGAACACTCCTTCATTGCTGGTGGGAATGCAAACTAGTACAACCACTTTGGAAATCTATCTGGTGCTATCTCAGAAAAATGGGAATAGGGCTTCCTCAAGACCCAGCTATTAAACTCCCAGAAGATGCTCTAGCACACAACAAAAATATTTGCTCAACCATATTCATAGCAGCCTTATTTATAATAGCCAGAACATGGAAACAGCCTAAGTGTTCATCAGTAGAAGAATGGATAAAGAAACTGTGGTACATATACATTATGGAATACTACTCAGCTATAAAAAAACAAGAAATTCCCGAAATTTGTGGATAAATGGATTGAGCTAGGTTGTTTAGTCTTACAAATAAAATATCGGTTAATGTAAACAGTAGATATAATTAAATATAAGGGAGTTATTTTATTTATTTTAATTAATTAATTAATTTGTTTGTTTTAAAGCCTAGTAGGAAGTTTCTCTCCCTCCTCTCCTCCCAGTCCCTCTTGCTCACCTTCACCTGTGACCCTCTCATATTATTCTCAAAGAACAGGAGACCTCCCACGGATGTAAGCCCACCTGGATATATCAAGAAGGACTGGCCATATCTTCTTAGGAAAATACAGCAGTGGAATTAGCTACAGGCGCTTCACAAAATATTTTGCTGAAAAAAGGAGAAAAGAAAACATGAGACTGTACCTCATAGGAAGATAAGGGATTATTATATTGTTTACGTTTGTGATCAGAAACAACTATTGAAATTATATGTTGATACCAACAGATATATTAACAATGAATAAGGAAAGCACAAGAGCCATCTATCTTAGACAGAGAACTACCTACAGGGAACTAAGGAATGTCAAATAAAATAAATAATCTTCCTCAGGAAAAAGCACTCCAATTGGTTATCCAGTAGCTTACAATCACCCCTGAAAATATAAGTGCGCATACACATAATATTAAGCCGACTAAGTAAGTTGTAGTTATGTGTGTGTATACAATTATAAATGCCACTTCAATTGAGTTAATATATTCTATTTACCAATGAGCAATAAAATATAGAAAAATAATGAGAACTGAGGAAAATAATACAGAAGAAGAGATCTTACTGGTGATTTGACTTAGTGCTGTTGTAATTTATGGATAATCCTCCATTAAAGGTTCCACCCATAGCTGAAGGCAATCAATGACTGCGGAGATAGGGTTTTCCAGGGACAAGGTCTCTAATAGGTCATCCAACCCCAAGTGATCAGTCCTAAACACATGTAGATATGAGCAACTAAATATTTTGCATGTGGGGGCATGGTTTGTGTAGTAGTAATGAAAAAATCATAAATTTGTAAGTGAAAGAATAGAGAAAAATAGGAGGAAGTTAAGTTGTAGAGATTATGTAAATACAGTATTAATGAATCAAATCTGCAAAAAGGAAAAATGAACTTAATTTTAAGAAAGGCTTGCATACTATCTTCAAGAAACATTTGGGGTGGTGTTGGTGGATTGTGAATCTAGAATCGCAGTTTATGAGAAACAGTATTATCTTCTGGCTGCTGAGAACACAAGTTAATATTCAAACACATTCCTGAGCTACATTTCCTCTAATTGTTTCACAGCAATTGTTTTTCCCCCCATTCCCTCATTTGAATGTCTTTCTAATACTAATTCTGTATCATTTATTCAATAAACTTTTAAAACATGTTTTACTTTTACATATACATTTCTATTATTACATATAAATACAATGAACTATGAACAGCAAGAACTATGACACAATCAGGGAATTATATAAAAGTTACATTTTTAGTGTTTTGGCTATTTGTATTTGATAACCTTGAAGAAAACATCTTTCCTATCTTGATGTGTCTAAAATTCTGCATGTAAATCAATCTCCACCACATCTTGTTATTGTCAATTTAAAACATCTATCTAGACCTAAATATATCTTAACCTCTACACAACTAAGCTTCATTGTAAAACTAAGCTACCTGGATTCTGTGCTACCAGCTACAATAATCAAAATCACATGGATGTCATGTATCACAGAGGAAAGTAAAATACGATGTCTTATTTGAATCCATTTCAAAAACTTGTTGGTTACAAAAGCATTGGCAGAAGATCCAAATATCCTGGTGTCATCATAGATGTTCATGTTACTTACCAAACAAATATGGGAATCAATCTACACTCACTATTTTTAATGGCAAATTGACAGTAGGAATGGTCATCTGGGAAGAAGGAATCTTAATAAAGGCAATAATTCTGTAGTATTAATTAGCCAAGTGTGCGGGGTAATTTTTCAAATTGTTGGTTGATGTGCGAAGACCACCCTGGGCAAGTGGTCCTGAGTCACATTTAAGAAAATAAAACAAACTGAGCAAGTGAAGAGGTGCAAGCACTTAAGCATTATGCATCTGTTCCACCCTCCAGGCTCCTGCCTTGCTTAGTACCAACCATGACTGCATTTGATGATGGACTATAGTGAGGAAATGCAAGTGAAATAGCCTTTTCTCCCCACATTGATTATGGATCATAGTCTTTTATCACAATAATATAAATTGTAGATAAAAATGAGAATCGAAATTAAATATATCATTGATAGAGATGATCATGTGTTTTGTGTAGCATAGTAGTGGCATTTGAACTTAGGGCTGGAAAAGCTGATGAAATCTCAAAGGTCAGTGATTGTTTCTGTGGGAAATTGGAAGATAAGAATGTTTAAAGTAGTGCAGAGAATGTAGGTATAGTTTGTGAAGTTTAATAGAAAAAGGAGAGTTGCTCAATCAGCATCATTGAAAATTTAGATTTTAAAAAAGAAATACAACATCTGCATATCTGTGTGTGTTTGTGTGTGTGAGACAGAGGGGGCGAAGGAGAGAGACAGAGAGACTCTCTACAGGGCAGAGAGGAGCGACCCAGCAATGCCCATGGGGTTGGGAGGGTATGAAGAGGATTATGGGAGAAGTTGGAGAAAGGAAATGATACAATTAATTTTAAAATGGTTAAACTTATTGAAAAGTTGTAAAACTCTGAATGAATTAAGCACAGCCCTCTTGTTCTGTGTTGTGGACCTTCCATATCTCTATAAAATATGAACACATTTTGATGGTTTCACTCTTGAAGTCTTTTGTCTTATTGCTTATGGAAATAGTGAATCCATAGAGTATTTCACATCTTCCTAATATTGTGAGCCCCTTAACATTGGATATGTATCCTTAGAATTGAATCCTTAGATGAGTTCATTTTTAAAACAGTAGAGAACAAATTTACACACAACTGAACTGTTTAAAACATTTGAAACAAACAAATAAAAAACACTATATTATATATCCATTTCTTTATGGTCATGATGAGCAAAACAATATGTAATTAAATCAAGAAATCCAATGATGTGCAGACAGAGGGATATCTCAGAATCCCACAAGGTAGTTCATAATTATGAGTGACTCAATTCCAAGTATGTGGTCACACTTATCTGGGCACAACAAACACTCAAATGTAATCCTCATTGGCAACACTCACACATATAAAGTAATAGTAAAAGTAAATTAAATTTCCCAAAAGAAAATATTAATATAATTAAGATATACAATGAACGTGAGTTTCAGAAGTTTCATGACTGCATAATGTGTCATATTGTTTTACATTAAGCTTTATTTTATACCAAGAAAGATTACATGGTAAAGTAATGGTGGAATACATATTATAGCAAGTCCACAATCCAGTAGCATAGTCTCATAACAGTAAGTACTATCTAATGGATATAAAAGTGAATATACATTTTAATATTGATTTGTATTTATTTACTTTATGTGTGTGCATGTGCATATGTCTATGAGGCAGTTTATACGTGTCAGTGTTCTTGTCCTCAGAGTCCAGAAAAGGATGTTGGGTCTTCTGGAGCTTGTATTAGAAGGTAGCTTTGAACTATCCAATGTGGGTGCAGAAAACCAAATTAAGGTCTTCTGTAAGAGCAGTACATACTTTTAACCACAGCATCATCTTTTTCACCCCTGTAATAAACCCCTATATGCTGTTATTTATACATCATTGGTGCTGTATGTATGTGCATAAGGCATTACACCTTGATTATACAAAGAAACAAGATTACTAGATAACATATTTTTCAGATCAAGTAGAATATTCTTTAATAGTTTCCTTATTTATTTATTCGTGTGTGTGTGTGTGTGTGTGTGTGTGTGTGTGTGTGTGTAACATTAATCATGGAGAGGTAAGAGGATAACTTGAGGGAGTAAGTTGTTTTCTTCCACTATATGGGGTCTGAATTTGGAAGGCAAGTTTGGAGGCAAAAATTGTTATCCCCTGAGCCATCTCACCAAACCACAGTTACCAACTTTTGGTAGCTTAAGCTTATGTCCATATATGTATATGCATTTTATTATATCTAGTCCACAATTAATTAATTCATCATTATGCAAGTGTGGAATAATATGGACAAGTTAATATTTACGTTAGAGGTAAGTAAACAGCTGAATAGTTCAAATAAAGTGTTAAAGGAAACATAGCTACAATATGACACACATAGAATTCATATTCTATTAGTCCAATGCAAAGTTCTTGTGTTCTACAATTTTACACATGCTTCCATGCCCTAGCACCCATTGGTGTGGCATTCTGGATCCTTTAGTATTTATACTTCAGCATATCAGGTAGTATATCAAAGGGAACTTTTAATTCTATAAATGAGTTTCTTGAAAGCCCCAACCATGTCCTTGTTCCTCAAGCTGTATATAAAAGGATTCATCATGGGAGTGACTACTGTGTACATCACTGAGGCGATTGCACTCTTCCTAGAGCTATGAGTGCCAGAAGAACTCAGATACACACCAAAACCTGTCCCATAGAACAAGGAAACTACTACTAAGTGTGATGCACATATAGAGAAAGCTTTATATTTTCCAGCAGCTGAAGGGATTTTCAAGACAGAGGAGATAATTCGAGTATAAGAGAAAATTATACCAGACAGTGGAATAACACCCAACAGGCTTGTCACCAAATACACTAGGATATTATTGATGAGAACATTGGAGCATGCAAGCTTGAGAATATGAGCCAGTTCACAGAAAAAGTGAGGAATTTCCACCTTTGTGCAGAATGACAAGCGCAGTGCCATTAGAGTATGGAGCAGAGCATCTAGCATACTTATCAGGAAGGACAATAGAATCATCACTCCACAGAGTTTGGGGTTCATGATGACAGTGTACCTCAGTGGATGACAGATAGCCACAAACCTGTCATAGGCCATCATTACAAGAATTCCATTTTCTAATCCAGCAAAAGATAGAACAAAGCAGATTTGGGTGAGGCAGCCTGTATAACTGATGGAGTTGTCTTGAGTCTTTATGTTTATCAGCATCTTTGGGATGGTGGTAGTGGTAAAACAGATGTCAATGAAAGACAGGTTGGAAATAAAGAAGTACATAGGAGTGTGGAGATTAGAGTCATAAACAGTGGCCAGTATAATGAGAATGTTCCCAAGCACTGTGATCAGATACATAGACAGGAACACTCCAAATAGAACAGGCTGCAGCTCTTGGTTGTCTGCGAGTCCCATGAGATATAATTCTGTAGACTCTGAAAAGTTTCTTGTTTTCATGATGTTGATGTGGCTGATAGAAAACATTAGAAGAATAACACAAAATGGACCTTCTTTATGATCTATGTTATAAACCAAGTTAGTAAAAATTTTTCATGGATCTTTTTCTACCACCTCCCTTCCTGGCTTTGTATGTTTTCATTTATTTGGTCAGTTTGCAGCATGATTCTAGCCCTTTCTCTCTTCTGCTCCTTGTCCCACACTCATGACCACATCCTTCATCCCACTTCCTTCTTCTCAGAGAAGGGGAGGCTCCCCAAGTGGAACCAACACAGCATAGCAACTCAAGTCACAGAAGGACTAGACACATTCTCTCCCATAGAGGCCATACAAGGCATCCCAGCTAGGGCAAAGTGATCCAAAGGCAAGCAACAGAATCACACATTATTAGGGGTCCCACAAGATGATGAAGCTGCACCTCTCTTACCTGTGTGTTGGGGGTCTAGGTCAAGCCCATGAATGCTCTTTGGTTAGTGTTTCAGTGTCGATGAGCCACCATGGTCCCAGGTCAGTCATTTAGTGGTGTCGTTGACCCCTCTGCATACCTCAATCTTTCCTCCTACTCTTCCACAATACTCCTGAGCATGGCCTATTATTTGGCTGTGGGTCTTGACATCTGTTTCCATGAGCTTCTTCAATACTCATGACTTTTTCATTATTTTTCTCTATGTTTTAAAAATTCAAATTATTACACAATAGTTGTACCTATTTTTGAAGATGAATGTTGTACATTTAACATATATACTTATTTATATGCATTGTTATATGTTGAAAATATTTGTACTGATTAAATTTACTATCCAGGAATTAGTATATCCAACACACAATGCATTTACAGTTCTATTTTGGCAAAAGTGTTAAAATGAAATATATTAACCCATAACTATTTTTAAATATATAAATTCATTTTTAGTTATTTAAGCTAAGGCCTCATTCAGTAGACATTGGGGTCTTGGAAGACATTGTGTAAACCCATTTGAGATCCATGAGCATTTTCCTTCTTAGTGCTGAGATTAAAGATGTGTATCACCATACTCTGTTCTAATGCATTTTTTGACACAGGGCCTTGCCGTGTAGCTTCTCTTTGTGTACATTATGGCTGCATTTAAGTCTAATTGTTATAATAAATATAAAATATCTAATAATTCTTATTATTAAATACCTATAATTATTATGGCAGTATTATCTAACCTGTTAGCATAATCAATAAAGACACAGACACCAGTTGTATTTATAATAACCTCATTTTACATGGGACTGGGTAGATATTAACCCTCTAAACTATCCTTATCACTTCCCAGCCCTTATGCCAGGCCACACACCTTAACAATTGCTATCTGGGTTATTTCCCTGCATCCATGCAGATCCAGACATGTGATCCTCTCTACACTAATTCATCATGACCTCTTTTTTATTCTTTTTCCTCCTGTACCTGTCTTTCTCTCCCTGCCTCATGGTCTCAGAACCCCAGGACTGAAACTCAAACTCGGTCTCCCTCTCTCTCTCTTCTGCCAAATCCCAAGCATGAGCATTTTTTGTTAACCAATCAACTGTAAATAGGTTGGTCAATGTTTACACAACAATGACAGGTGTACTTGATAATGTACTCATATGGGTAGTAATTAGATCTTGGAGTCCAGTAATTAGCTTCAGAATACATAGCACTGGAACAATCCCCAACAAATAATATAATTGTGGCTCACCTTAAATTTTTGTTCCACCTGTTTCTAGGGCACATGGAATGAGAGTTTATGTACACCTCATATAGATGAATCGTCTTATGTTCCCTTGACAAAGATGCATGCATATTCACCAATATACTTTTTCCAGAAACTCTGTATTTATATCCTTAAAACAAAGTATAATAAAATATTTTAAGAAAACAAAAATCAGAATGAGTGTTAAAACACATAATCACAATATCAGAATAAACCATACAATTGTGTTGTGTAACTTCATCTACAGTCCCACTTCCCAGTGAAGATTCTGTTGTGGCAAATCAACTTTCTTCAACACTGCAAAAACTGAAGGTATAGAACATGGTCAAAACATAGTAACGTCAAATATGTAATGTGATATAAATGCAAATTATATGAGTAGATTATTAAATGAAGTATGTAGTTCTTCATAAATGCATGAGTTATGCATCAATATTATTTTGTAAAAGAATGAACTGGCAGTGTATTAATGTTATTCGCTGCATATTTATATGTTGAGGACTCCAGGTGCTGAGAAAGGTGACATAGGAGATTAAACAGATTAGCTTGAACTACATAAATAACAGTCACAACTATACTAAAAAAGAAATAAGTGTTAAACTTAATTTGTTTTAAGGGTTAAAATTGAGGTAATGAGGTGATTAAATTTACAAAATGTAAGTCATCTTTACTCAGCCTCATCAGTTACCAAATAAATGAAGACAATTGAGCGCGTATTGAAAGAGATGGTTCACACTGACATGAGGGAAATTTGTAATTTGGAAGACAGAGAAATATGTGAATGTGATGAGAGTATATTGACAAGACAAACTATTTCAAGACAATAGATTCAAAGTAATTTTAAAACTTAAATTAATCATAATAAAAAAGTATCTTAAATGATGTTTAATTCATTCTCCACCTTGAGAAAGAAAGAAAACCAGGTAAGGAGCTGAAAAGAGCAGAGAAGAAAATTAAGATGAAAGGAGAGAAAAACAATACAAAAAAGAAGAGGAGGTGAGAAGACAATAGAAGAAAAAAGAATACTATGAAAGATGTGAAAAAGCAGAGGGTACAGGAGAAGGTAAGAGAGGAGGAGATGGGAGAAGATGGAAGAGAGGAAGAGAAGGGAGAGGAGAGAGGAGAGGAGGTGAGGAGCAGGAAAGGAGAGGCACACAGGAGAGGACAGGAATACAAGATAGGAGAGGAACAGAATAGCTGAGAAGTTAGAATAGGAAAGGGGGAGAGTGGAAGAAAAGATTGAGGATGGAGATAGTAATAGAAATGAAGAAAATAAAAACCTCAGACTTTCACCTACTTACTCCGGAAAGCTTCTGATTACCTTGGAGATTTTAACGAAGAATTGTTTATGTCTTTACTGGATATTCATGAATAACAGTGGATATGTGATTACAGGAAGGACAGATGGGCTAATTGGACACCAAGGGTCTTGACCATGAATTCCATGCCTGGGTGTAAAATCACACGTGTTTCTCCTGACCTACACGTTATTGTGTTATAACATAGTTACAGGTCCACCCTTTGTAGTAGCAGTGGCCCTAAGGATTCAATTACCTACCTTCTCATTAGCCACAGGAGCAATTGTTTTATCTTCCCATGACAACTCAAATCCTTAAGGCACACAAAACACAGAAGTTGAAAGTTCTGTGCGGAAAACTCCTAGATGCTGAGAGACCAGATGAGTATCCTCTTCCAACTGTGTTTTCTCTTGCCTCCAGAGATCCCATTATTTATCCTAGCTTCTGACATCACAGCATGTGGAAGGACTCACTGGACAAAAAATTCATCTCTCCCCACATTTGAAATGACTACTATAATATTTTTAAAAAGAAGAAGAAAAAAAAGTCACGTAAGACCCCAGATAGACAAAATCTCAGGAATGCAGATGGAATCCAGTGAAAAAATTACGGTATGAAACAATTCTGTTCCATAAATTCCCCACCTTGTTTTCATGATCTCTCCAAAACATTAAACATGAATGGGTGTTGGATTTTGTCAAATGCTTTTTTCTGCATCTAAGGAGAGGATCATATGGGTTTTTTTCTTTCAGTTTATTTATATGGTGGATTATGTTGATGGATTTCTGTATATTAAATCATCCCTGCATGCCTGCTTAGCAGACAACTGTCTCTTCAAGATGTCCATCAGACTCTCACTTTTCTTTTCTTCTTCCCTTTCTCATCCTCACTGTCAGTGTGGCAGCTGGCCATGTTTCTGTCATAGTGGCGCCTGAATAAGGAGTCATCTTTCATGAAGTCACCAGAGAGGGACTGGGGCTGAACCACCATGAATACAGTTTCATCTTTGCTTTTCCTCAGGTTGAAAGCTTTCCTGAAGGTCTTTAAATTGATTTTCTTTGTTGTGAGTAGTTACCTAATCTAAATGATTCAATTTCTCTCTGGATTAGATATCCTCATACATCACGAAGGGCTGTGTTGCCTCATGAGTGAACTTTGCCAGCATCATTTAATCACTGGAGTTATTTTAGGCAAATTTTATGGAGGCAATTGTATCTTTTTTTGCCAAGAACCATTGAATTAAGCAAGTTCTTTCTGGAAGGTATTCTGGTAATTTGCAGGCTCTGCAGCATGATGCACCCCACGAATTGTTTCCAGGCCCTGACACCCCATCATTTCTACACTGCTGAATCTCTCAAAACCCTGGCATGGTGTGAATCTTCACTTTCTGTGTATTTACATACTCTGATTGACCAATTTTCCTGCAAGATCTTTATAAATATGCAGTGCTGCTCCAATGAATTAATTCCTGATTATGGAATTCCTCATTTGATTCAAACAATTTTAGAAGTTGGAAAGTTAATAGAAACTTTACAGCTGCAGTAAATACTTTTATGGACCTCTAGATCCCTCCCTGAGTCCTCACTGAGATACTAGACTTGAAAGATTTGCTGCTTCAGATAAGCTTCCACTCTACAAATGATACATGAACCTGATACACACCATAAATATAGGCAAGTTAGTTTAAACATCCCATGAACTCAAAATATAATTGAGCTACCAAGAAATTTCCAAATTAAGTATTAAACTTAGTGTCAAAAGAATACAAACTGTTTTATTGTAATCCCATATACCTTTTCAGTTTGTGGCATAAAGTAGTATCATTCTAAATTTAATTTGTATTTTGGAATGAAGGACAGATAACATTATTGTCCTGCATTCACTCTAAACTAAGAGATAGCTGGGTAATGTGCAACAAGGAGCTATATTCTTGTAACCTCTTGGACCCTGTTAACTCTTAAGATTTGCCAACATTTGTCATTCTGAACTCCTTATGAACTTATGTAATGAATACATAGGTAAGAAATGTTTAGTTCTAATGAAAAACGTAACTTGTTGTATTTCTTTATTCATATTTTGTAAATAATTGCCTTTTTGACTATGAGCTAACGGTTGAGGTTTGTAAACTTTTCCCACCTTTCTCTCTTAAGTGTTTGTTATGTGTTAACAGTCTTGCTTCTCTCTCTCTCTCTCTCTCTCTCTCTCTCTCTCTCTCTCTCTCTCTCCCTTATTTCTTATTTCCCTGTAGAGTTCACAAATAAGTTGACAGACTCAGGGCCCAACAATCAGGAAGCATATTTTAGTCCGCTGGACATCTCCATGAAGAACCCTATATACAGATCAAAGATCCTCCTTTTACAATCCCCTGTAACTTTTTTACTAGATGCTACTTTTCACAGGCCTGGCTTCAGGGGAAAAAAGTGGTCAGATTAAGTTTTGCTCCTCAGTGGCAGAACAGGAGGTCCTGAGCCACAGAGAGGAAACCTTACCTCCCTCCCCTTTTTTGTGTTCTTACTGGTTGCCACTTGCAGTTTCCAAACTTAAAAGTTTTTTTGAATTTAGGTATAGAACATGATAAAGAAATGTAAGTCAGTGACTGACTCCAAACAAGAGTCTACAGTCTGAATGACTTCAACATCTCCAACACTGCATACTTCTGCCTCCATTCCCACCCCTGGTTCTGCTAAAGCTGAGTTTTGGCAGCTTGTGTCCAGTTGACAAAAATCTGGCCAGCATAACACTATTCCTCCATACAAAACAATAGTTTTCCTAGAGAAAGGATGAATCCTAAATCTTCTTCCCACATCCATACATGCAGCACACTTGGGCACTGACCCCACTTTTTTCTGGCTGTGGCTGAACTTTCATATTTCTTCCACAACTCATCTTCTCCTCTTCCTTCTCCCATAATGGAAGGTGCTTGGCATTGGCCCAGGCTCCCATGCAAACCAAGTGTCTAATTCAAGTCTTTTATATATATAGATATCAGCCCTCTGTCAAATGTAGCATGGGAAAAGACTTTTCCCTGTCTGTAGACTGCTAGTTTGTCCTATTTACCATAACCTTTCTCTTACAGAAGATTTCAGTTTGAAGCTATCCCATTTGTTAATTGTTGATGTTAGAGCCTGAGCTATTGGTGTTATGTTCAGCTGTTGCCTGCTATACCAATGTGTTCAATGTTATTTCTCAATTTCTCTTCTAGCAGATTTAGTGAATCCAGTTTTATGTTGAAGTCTTTGATCCACTAGGACTTGAATTTTGTGTGAGGTGATAATATAGATCTATTTGCATTCTTCTCCCTGCAGCCATCCAGTTTGACCATCATCACTTGTGAAGATGCTTTCTTTTCTTATATTGCATGGATTTGGCTTCTTTGTCAAAAATCAAGTGCCCATAGGTGTGTAGGTTTATTTCTGTTTCTTCAATTCAATTCCATTGATCAACCACTTTGTTTCTACATAATGCCATGCAGTTTTTTATTACTATTGGTCTGTGGTGTAGGTTGAAGTCAGGGATGGAGATTCCTCCAAAAGTTCTTTTATTGTATATGATTGTTTTATCTGTAGTAGGTTTTTTTTTATATGAAGGTAAGAATTGTTCTTTCAAGGTCTCTAAAGAATGGTGTTATTATTTTGATGTGAATTGAGCTGAATCTGTAGATTGCTTTTTGGTAAGATGGCCATTTTACTATGTTAATCCTACTGATCCATGAGCACGGAGATCTTTCCATCTTCTGATATCTTTTTAAATTTCTTTTTTCAGAAACTTGAAGTTCTTGTCATATAGGTTTTTCACTTGTTTGGTTAGAATTAACCCCAAAATAGTTTATACTATTTCTGGCTATTGTGAAGCATGTTGATTCTATAGTTTCTTTCTCAGCTTTATCATTTATATAAAAGAGGGCTACTGATTTTCTGTGGTTAATTTTGTATCCAGCTACTTGCTGAAAATATTTCTCAGTTGTAGGAGTTTTATAATAAATATTTGGGGGTTACTTGTGCATATCATAATATCATCTGCAAATAATGATGCTTTGACTTCTTCCTTTCAAATTTGTATCCCTGAGAGTGGGCAGATTTCTCTTGTCCATGATTTTAGTGGAACTGCATTAAGTTTCTTTCCATTTAATTTTATGTTGACTATTGGATTACTCTATATTGCCTTTACTGTGTTTAGGTATGCATCTTGTATCCTAGATCTTCCCAAGACTTTTAACATGAAGGGTTGTTGGAATTTGTCAAAAGTTTTCAACAGCTAATGAGATTATCATGTTTATTTTCTTTAAGTTTGCTTATGTGGTGGATTATATTTCTGGATTTTTATATGTTGAACCATCTCCGCATCCCTGAGATGAAGTCTACTTGATTATGGTGGATGATTTTTTTTCTTGCATTAATGATCATAAGAAGATTGGTCTGAAATTTCCTTTCTTTGGTGAGTCTTTGTGTGGTTTAGGTATCAGGGTGACTGTGGCCTCATGAAATGAGTTTAGCAATATTGCTTCTGTTTGTATTTTGTCTAATAGTTTGAGGAGAATTGGTGTTAGCTCTTCTTTGAAAGTATGGTAATTCTGCAATAAAGCAATCTAGCCCTGGGATTTTTTTTTTTTTTTTGGTCGAGAGATTTTAACGATTTCTTCTATTTGCTTAGAGGTTGCAGGTCTACTTAAGTTGTTCAGCTGCTCTTAACTTTGGTAATATTTTAGTCTATCTTTAACTTTGGTAAGTGGTATAAAGAAAATCACCCATTTCATTTATACTTTCCAATTTTGTGGAGTAAAGGCTTTTGAAACTAGATCTAATGATGTTTTTGGACTTCCTCATGTCTATGGTTATGTCCTCTTTTATTTCTGATTTTATTAATTTGGAAATTCTCTTTCTGCCTTTTAGTTTGGCTAAGGGCGAGTCTATTTTACTCTCTCAAAGAAGGAGCTGTTGGTTAAATTGATTCTTTGTGTTGGTCTCTTGTTTTCTGATCCATTGATTTCAGCTCTGAGTCTGATTACTTCCTTGCCATCTACTCCTCCTAGATGTGGTTGGTTCTTTTTGTTCTAGAACTTTCAGGTGTGATGTTAAGTTACTAGTGTGAGATTGCTCCATCTTTTTATGAAGACACTTAATGCTATGAACTTTTGGCACTGCTTTCATTGTGTCCCATAAGTCTGGGTATGTTGTGACTTCATGCGCATTGAATTCTAAATAGTCTTTATTTTCTTTATTTCTTTTATGATCCAGTGGCTATTGAGTAAAGAGTTGTTCAGTTTTATGAGTTTGTAGGCTTTCAGTTGGTTCTGTTGTTGATGTCCAGTTTTTAATTGATAGTGGTATGATAAGACACAAAGTATTATTTCAATTTTCTTGTATCTGTTGAATCTTGCTTTACGATCAAATATATGGTCAATTTTGTAGAAGATGCCAGGAGGGGCTGAGAATAATGTACATTCCTTTGTCTTTGGATAAATGGTCTGTAGATATCAGTTAGGTCCAATTGATTCCTAACATCTGTTAGTTTCTGTTCCTGTTTTATTGACATGACCATTGTTAAGAGTGGGATGTTGATGTCTCCTACTATTAATGTGTGCATTTTATGTGTTATTTAAAGGATAAAATGTTTATTAATGAATATGGGTGCCCTTGCACTGGGAACATTGATATTTAGAATTGACACATTATCTTGGTGAATTATTCCATTATGAATATAAGCTATACTTCCCCATCTCTTTTGATTAATGTTGGTTGAAAAATATATTTTTAAGTTTATTAATAGCAAGAAACTTTTATTATTACTTATGACAATTGTGTTCTTTTATCAGTGAAAAACTTGGCTATAGTATATATATATATTTGTTGTTTCTTTCTTTTTGTTATAATTATATCTAGATTGTTAACCCCTCACTTCCCATTCCACATCCCTTTCTCTTTCACTATATTCTCCTTCCCTAGACCTCTGACAGAAGGGGATCTACTTCTTCACGTATGACTACAGCCTATCAGGTCTCATCTGGATGGCTTTTTTCCCATTCTTTTTTGTGCCTCCAGGCCTCCCCACCAAGAGGAAGTGATCAAATTGGGGGCACCAGAGATCATGTCAGTGTCAGTCCCCATTCTACCCACAACTGTGGAGAATGAGCTGTCCATTGGGTAGATCTGGACAATTGGTCATGGTCACTGCATGCATTGCCCGTGGTTGGTACAGCAGTTTGTGCAGGCCCCCTTTGGTCCAGATACAACAGCCTTGATGGTCTTCTTGTAGGGATCCTAGACCCTTTGAGTCCTAACATCCTTCCATTCTTCCATACCAACCTCAGCTGGATTCCAGCAGCAATTACCAGCATCTGTCCCAAACCCACACTGAAATAAGAGCACATGTGTATTGGGCTAATATCCACTTGTAAGTGAAGTTACACGACACCTATCTTTCTTGGTCCAGGTTTTCTCACTCAATATAATCATTTGTTGCAGACATAAGAAGTCATAGAGGCTTTCCTTGACAAAGTTCCAGAGACCTATGACTGTCCAGCATGATCACTAAACATCCAGCACAGCTTTTGAGGCTTTGCTTGACAAAGTTACAAAGATATCTGGCTGATTGCCACTGCCTCTAAATGTTATGTATGGTTCAGGTATAATGTTTTGTAGAAATCTGCTTTCCCTAAAACTGTTTTTTCTCTTTATTTCTCATCCCTAAGGAAAATCATACCGGAAAACCTTTTTTCTACAGAGAATGTTGAAAGAGGGCATCTTGCCAAAGGCTTGGGTGCTCTGACTGTGAGCACCCAAGCAGAAACTGCATGAAAGAAAGTTAAGACTTGGACATAACAGTACCTGGCTAGATACTGTTGCCTTTAGAATCATTTCCTTAGAATCTGCTTTGATAGCAGTAGAAGGTGGACTTGGAACATAATGATTTACAGATATTTTACAACAGAGGACCCCTTGACAATTAGCCAAGGCTTTGATAGCACACCTGTTGGTCTAAGACTAGGAGTAAGTCAAAAATTTTCTTTACTGAAGAACATTTAGCTCAAGCTATGCTGCTATGACAATACTGTAAACACAATGGCTTTAGCTCAGGGAAATTTATGATTAAACTTTCCTCAGTATTGTTTAAGAAGTAATAATCAAGTTATGCTGACTGTTGTTTGGAAATTAATTGATGTTTGTTTTATGTTTTGTTGTAGGTTACAGGACTTTTTAAAATATCCTTGTTACTGTGTTGATATTTGATTGCCCTAGTGATTATAAAGATAGGGAAAACCATGATGTAATCTGTAAAGAAAAAAATTGAAGTTAATTTCAATAAAATACTGGGGTTGTCCCAAGGGAAAAAAATGGCAAGCAAATACATGGGAGAATAAGCTAGAGTGAGATGGATAGAAGAGGATCAGCAAGAGTGACAGAAAGATGAGCAACATCAAGAAAGAAAATTAGGTATATGGGTAACAGCAATCAAGAAAATTAGAAAGATGGGCAACAACAAGCAAGGAAATAGAAAGATGGGCAAGGTCAAGCAAGGAGACAGAAGGACGCATAACAGCAAGCAAGATAGATAGATAGGAAGACAGCAAGCAAGTAAACAAGCAAGGAACAAGGAGTCAGACAGACAGCAAGCAAGACGGAGATGGAGACAGATGAGAGCCAGAAGAAAAAGTTCTCCTGGGCTTTAAGACCTTCAGTTTGTACCTCATACACCTGAGTCTCCGAGTATCTCTTTTTCCTCAATTCCTCAACCTCTTCTCAACAACTAGTTCCTCTAGCTAGTTGTTCAACCAATGATTGGTTTCCCTTCACCAGCCATTCAGTGCCTGCTCAATTCTCCATAATGAGGATGCACATCTCTTCTCTCCTCTTAGCTGTTCCCGGAGCTGGCCTTAGGGAGCAGCAATCATTTCAAGTTGCATCAATTTGCCTACAAATTTCAAACCTCTGTGGAATTTTTCAATAAATGGGGTTTGATCAGAATCCAGACTTGCCCCCTTCTTCATGTCTTGTGTTCTGTCCCTATACAGGAAAATTCTCCTCCCCAGCATTAGTCAAACCCCAGCAGTCCGGGGCAGCAATGCCCCCATAAGTTGTATAGTCTTATTAACTTTTCTTAAATCTTTTAACAATCTCCATTTCCCTGATCTTTTCTTGATTACAAAAATAGGAGTATTCCAAGGAGAGGTAGATTCCACAATCTGTCCTGCAGGCAATTGTTACTGCACTAACACCTGCACTGCCTGAACTTTTTCAGTAGTAAGGGGCCAATTGATCCATCCATACAGGTTCTTCAAGGCTGTCAAATACAAATAGCCAAAACACTAAGAATGTAACATTTATATAATTCCTGATTGTGTCAATTGTTATTGTGTTATAGGTCATTTATTGTATTTATGTGTAATAACACAAAGGCACATGTAAAAAATAGAAAATGTTTTTAAAAAGTGTAGCTGAATATAAGGGAGAGTTATTCCTTGATCTTTTGTCAACAATTCTTATAGATTATTTATTAAAATTATTGATGATACAGTTTTACCTAGTTTGACAATGATTTCATACAATAAAAAGTAAAGTAAGGTTAAAGTCATTGAGAATTAATAAAAATTTACTTATGTAATTTCAGTATAATACTTTGACTTTTTCCTTTCCTATGTGAGGCCCATTGATCTCCGTTTGTTGTCTTATTGCTCTAGCTAGAGCATCAAGTACTACATTGAAGAGATATAAAGAGAGTGGGCAACTTTCTCTAGTCCCTAATTTTAGTGAGATTTCATTGAGTTTCTCTCAATTTAATTTGGTGTTGGCCATTGGCTTGTTGTATATAACCTTTATGTTTAGGTATGTGCCTTTTATCCCTGATCTCTCCAAGACCTTAAACAAGAATGGGTGTTGAATTTTTGCCAAATGCTTTTTCAGCATCTAAGGAGATGATCCTGTGGTATTTTTTAAATTTGTTTATATGGTGGATTACGTTGATAGATTTCCATATATTGAAACATCCCTATAGGGCTGGGATGAAGCCTACTTGGTAATGATGAATATCATTGATATTTCTTGGACTCAGTTTATAGGAGTTTTATTGCGTTCTTTTGCATGAATGTTCATAAGGGAAACTGGTCTGAAGTTCTCTTTCTTTATTGGGTGTTTGTAAGGTTTGAGTATCTAGGTGAGTGTGGCATCATGGAATTACTTTAATAATGTTCCTTCCATTTCTGTTTTGTGGAGTAGATTGAAGATCATCTGTATTAGCTCTTTTTAAATTTCTGGTAGAATACTGTACTGAAACCATCTGTCCTTATGCTTTTTTTTCTCTTGTGAGACTTTTGATGACTGCTTCTATTTCTGTAGGAGAAATAGGACTATTTAATTTGTTTACCTTATATTGATTCAGCTTTGACAAGTGGAATCTATCAAGAAAATTGTCCATTTCCTTTAGATTTTAAAATTTTGTGGCATGTAGGCTTTTGTAGTAAGACCTAATGACTCTTTGGATTTCTTGAGTACTGTCGTTGTCTCCCTTTTCATTTCTGACATTATTGACTTGGAAAGTGCCATTCAGCCTTTTAGTTAGTTTGGCTAAGAGTTTGCCTATCTTTTTGCTTTTCTCAAAGGACCACCTCTTGTTTTTTGTTGATTATTTGACTTGTTCTCTTTGTTTCTAATTTAATGATTTCAGCCCTGAGTTTGATTATTTACAGCTGTCTACTCTTTTTGGGTATTTCTTTTCTGGTGCTCTGCAGCCCATAGTTCAGTCCAAGACACAGAGTCTGGTGCAGAGCACAAATGTACCTCATATGAAGGTATGCATCTGGACTCTGGGGGACTGGACACAAGCACTCAGGGACCCAGGGACTCTTCCATGCACCATCTGGATGGCTCAAGGCCAGACCAGCTATGCTGTACATACAGTGGACCCCTCTCACCTAGGGCACTTGAGCTCTTGTGGTCTCCAACTCCCAGCCCAATCCCTCTGCTCAGTCTTGCTGTTTAGACAAAGTGCATGATTGGTGCAACTATCTTAGATTTCTGTGAAAATATATTTTATTGTATATTAGCATGAGTGCCTGAGTTTGCTTCCTGGAAAACCTTTTTCTAGCCCTTTACTCTTAGGCAATGACTATCTTTGTGGCTGAGGTGTGTTCTTATTTTTTAATGACCAATGATTGTTATTTCCTGTTATTTTAATGTTGATGCTGCTGCTGCTGATGGTATATGTGTGTGTGTGTGTTTCCCTTCTTTTGTTTTGGCTGGTGTGGAGTGACTTATGAAATCTTGTGATTTCATGGGTCTAGTTAACCTACTTGGCTGGGTTTTTTTTATAGTATCTTCTGTAAGGCTGAATTTCTGTTTAAATTTGATTTTGTCTTAGAATGCCTTGTTTTCTCTATCTATGGTGACAGAGAGTTTTGCTGAGTATAGTAGTCTGGTCTGGCACCTGTGGTCTCTTAGAGACTAAAACCATCTGCCCAGGCCCTTCTAGATTTTAGAGACTCTGTTGAGAAATCAGGTGTAATAGTGATTATGTCAGATTTTGTATGCTAATTGTCCATTTTCCCTGCAGTTTTTAATATTCTTTCCTTGTTCCTAACATTTAGTGTTGTGATTATTATGTGCCAAGAGGATTTTCTATTCTTGTCTAATCTAATTGGTGCTCTGTAAGTTGCTTGTATGTTTATAGTAACCTTTTGCTTTTGGTTTGGGAAATGTACTCCTTTTGTTGAAAATATTTTCTTGGCCTTGGAGCTGGGACTCTTCATCCTTTTCTATTCATATTATTCATAGACTGGGCGCTTTCTATTATCCCAGATTTCTTAGATGTTTTGTAACAGGAACTTTTTATATTTAACATGCTGTTTGACCAATGTATCAATTTCTTCAATTGTGTGTTCTACACATGAGAGTCTCTCTTTCATCTCTTGTATTCTGTTTTTGATGCTTCCTTCTTTTGTTTCTGTTATCTTCCCTAGGTTTTCCATCTACAGGATCCCCTCACTTTTGTGTTCATTGTTGATTAGATTTCAATTTCTTGTTTTAAGTAGTTTTAGTTCTTTCCTTCAAATGTTCCATTTTATTTTCCTCTATTTCTTTAAGGGATTTATGAAGTTCCCTTTTAAAAGCTTCTATCATCATTATAAGATTGGATTTAAGGTTGTCTTTGTGTGATCCAGTTTTGTTAGGATATCCTGGGCTTGTTGTTGGAAGATAGTTAGAATTTCTTGATTCCATTTTTCTGTGGCTCATGTTGATTGTGTTCTTTTGGTTTTGTTTTGTTTTGTTTGAAGACAGAGTTTCTTTGTGTAGCCTTGGCTGTCCTGGAGCTCACTCTGTAAACCAGATTGCCCTCAAACTCACAGAGATGCCTCTGCCTGACTGCCCTCCAAGAGCAGGAATTACAGGCATGAACCACTGTTGCCTGGCTTGTTGATTGTGTTTTCACACTGGCCTTGATCCAGCTGCTTATCCTTGAATTTTCCTATTACAGCAGTCCTCTGGAAGCTAGGCAAAGCCCCAATATTTCTTGTGTAGCAGACCTCAGTAAGGTAATGGTGAGGACAGTGGAGTTCAGGGGCCAGTGCACAGCTCAGCATTTGCTGTATTTCAATTAGATTAAATCCTCATATGATTTTTATTTTTTCTTAAATTTTAATGGACTGAGCTCCGTTTTTGCTTATATAGATTCTTCAGTATACCACAAAACAATGTAGTTGTCGTATTTCTCAATTGTTTAATTGCAAGAACTTAGAACTATGAATTTCTATCCTTTAGTTTATCACAGAGATTTGTTGTGTTGTATTTTATTTTCAGTTACATCTTGGAAACTTTTCTCTTTCTTGATTAAGTAGTTGCTAATTATACATGAGTTTGTGTAATTTCTAGAGATTCATTGTATTCTTAGTTTGAACATTATCACATGTGGTTTGACTAGATACACAGATGTGTCTTTTTTCTGAATCCTATGATGTTTTAAATTTTTAGATACTTCTTTTCTAGATATACTTTTTACTAAAATATAAGTATATCATTTCCCCTTCCTTTATTTCTTTCAATATTTCATGTGTGTCTTACTTGATATACCTCTCAACTACATGATTTCTTTCTCTTTAAGTATTATTGTTACATATGCACATGTAAATGAAATAAAAATATAAATACAATCAACTTAGTCTGTTTAGTCTTACTTGTATATATGTGATCTCAGAAATCACTATGTGAAATTGAATAACCAATTAAGTACTTCACCTCTAGGGATGATTAAATCTCCTTCTTTCAGTTGTCCTTATTTGCATGTAGTTCTTTGGCTCAGTATTCTCCTTTATTATTAGTACGTTTATGATGATCTCAATGTTCAGGAATTTTTAGGTTATGATATGGTTGAAGTATCATGAGTGTACCATAACTTTGTTATTAAACTTGGAGGTCACAATAAATGCTCCAGGTTAATTCTAATTAAAATACTGAAATTAGAAGCAGAAAATAGAAAAAAAAATAAGATTTAGATATCATGGCCACATTGGAAAGTGGAAAAAAGAGATCCATTAACCACACAAGCACGTCTTCAGGTTCTAGACGCGAATTGAACTTTAAATAGAGGGCCAATAATAGCCACATCTAAGTAGTCTTAATCAAGTTGTGGCCCTGTCCATCATTAACTCATCGTTATGTAAACTTCAGTCTAATCCTCTAAGGCAGTCTTTCAAGTTGTTAGATTCTATAATCTTCCCAGGAGACAAGATCCTCTTATGAGCAGTTCTTTTACCATCTCCTGATATGATATTCTTGGGGAAATTCCCGTTTCTTTGGGGCCCATTGTTTCAACAGTCTGATATTCAGATTAAGAGAAGTAAATAATTCTTAAGAATATCTGAATTTTTGCCTGATATGTCCTGGGTTATAGAGTTACTGCTGATTCTAGGATACAGTTTCTCACAGCAGACTTGTTCATCTTCTCACTCTTATAATCTTTCTGTTCACACTTCCAAGATGTTCCTTAAGAACTGGATACAAGAGATGTGTTGTAAACATACACACACATGTGTAAATAAATTATATATATACATACATATATGTATGTATGTTTGTGTTGAAGTTTAGAATGATGTAGTCAGCACTCAGATTTTTTTTGTTTGAGATACTACTAATTTTTTAATTGATTTTGTATCCAGCCACTTTGCTAAAGGTGTTTATCAGTTGGAGCAGTTACTTTGTAGAATTCTTGGGGTCACTTATGTATACTATCATATCATCTGCAAATAGTAATAGTGTGACTTCTTCCTTTCCAATTTGTATCCCTTTGATATCCTTTAGTTGTATTATTGCTCTACCTAGTACTATAGTGAATAGGTACGGAGAGAGTGGACATCCTTATTATGTGCTTGATTGCAGTGGAATTGATTTAAGTTTCTCTCCATATAGATTGATGTTGTCTATTGGCTTGCTGTATATTGCCTTAATTGTATTTAGATACAGGCCTTGTATCCTGATATCTCTGAGACTTTTATCATGAAAGGGTATAGGGATTTATCAAAGGCCTTTTCAGCATCTAATGAAATGATCATGTGATTTATTCTTTCAATTTGTTTATATGGTGGATAACAATGATAGATTTTCATATATTGAACCATCCCTGCATCCCTAAGATGAAGCCTACCTAATCATGGTGTGTAATATCCTTGATGTGTTCTTTGATTTGGTTTGATAGTATTTTATTGAGTATTTGTGCATAAATATTCATAAAGAAAATTGGTCTGAAAGCCTCTCTGTGTCATTTAGGTATCATCAGAATGACTATGGCCTCATAGAATGAGTTTGGCAGTCCTCTTTCTGTTTCTATCTTGTGAAATAGTTCAAGGAGAATGTATACTAAATCTTCTTTGAAAGTCTGGTAGAATTTTGTGCTAAAACCACCTGGCCCTGTGCTTAATATGGGCACTTGTGGGCCTGGGGATGAAAGTCAATGACAGAGTGTTTGATTAGTATATACTAAGTACTATGGTTAATCTCTAGAAAAGAAAGAAAGAAAGAAAGAAAGAAAGAAAGAAAGAAAGAAAGAAAGAAAGAAAGAAAGAAAGAAAAAAGTAAGGAAGGAGAGAAAGAAAGAAGTTATGGGCATATTCTACAGTGTTTAATCAAAATTATTATGTGGGCTAGGAAGATTGTTTCCAAGTCAAGAGCACTTTCTGGTCTTTCTGTGTACTGTAACTCAGTTCATACACCTACTTTGAGTTAATCAAAAATGTAAAGCCACCTCCAGGGAATAGATTTTTCTGGCCTCTGTAGACAGACAGACAGAGAGACAGACAGACACACACACACACACACAGACACACACAGACACACACACACACACACACACACACACACACACACACACACACACGCATGTACCACAATTATGAAATAAAAAGTGGAAAAAATACTAAATAAAATCAGAGTTTTGCTCACAAAGGCTAAACTTTTGAACTATAAGATGGCTAAGTGGAGAAAAGCACTTGTTCTTTCAGAGCATGGGAATTTGATTCCCAGCACCCTTGTCTACTGGCTCACCACTGTCTGTAACACCACCTCTTGAGGCTTAGACATTCTCCTTTGGACTCTATGGGCACTTCAATTCTTTGCACAAACTACACATAGATACACATATGTAATAATATTTAAAAATAAAATCTTCAAGAAAGATTTTAGATATTTAGATATTTTAGATATTTAGATGACTAACAGAATTAACTTATCAAATATATAAATAACAATTTTACATTATAAAAGTATAGGGAGTTAAATGAAAAGGTTATAACACTATTACCAAAGAAGGAAAATAAATGTTTTATCATATGTACTAGGACGTGCAACTTTATGATATAGGGAAATTTAATTAATGCTAGGATACAATACAATCTTTAAGACTGATAAGAAAATGTTGTGCTTTCTTCTGATGTTTGGTAATATTTGAATTAGCTAACTAGAAGGTCATTGAGCCACCCATTTAGTCATATATTGCACATACCCGAGTGTAGAAAGCTCAAAAAACAAAAGCATCTTCTATTTGATTCAGAATATATGTAGGGAGGTTCCACAATGGTACAGGCAGCCTCCCGCTGCACAATGGTTTCCAGGCAGTGAGAGAGGGAGCTTGAGTGAGCTAAAGATTGGGTCTTCTTGGAAGTCACCCATCTGTTATTATTTTTAAACAATCTCCACACCTCCAAAGATTCTCCTCCTTATTGCGGTTTGGAATGTGGCTAACGAAAACCCAGTAGGGAGGATTTCTGGGGCGAGCAGCCAGACCAGGATCTTAGGTCTCAGGCACGGAATATGGCTGGTGTGGGAACACCACCGACAGGACCATCTCAGATCTTGGTTATGGCCACTCACGCAAGAAGTTGTTGAATTAGACCCCTTTCCTATAGATGAGAAACCACATAAGCAGTGGGCAAATTTCGTATTAATGAGAGGGTTTTGAAAACCCAAAGCTTAAAAAAAAGAAAAAACTCTCCCATGCAAAATGAGGAGCATCGGTGGACACTTTTACCATGGCAACAGCATCGGTGGACACTTTCACCATGGCAACAGCAGCTGCTTGCTGCTGACACCTCTGAGCTTGTTTGTCTGCTGTCCCACTTTCCAGAAGGAACTCAGCTTCCTCACCACCCACAGTCCATATGGACATTGTAATTAGCAACTATAGGACACACCCATCTCTGCCTGCAGCTATTGCTTCCTGAGTCAAAGGTCAATGTCCTATCTGAGATGAAAATCATATCACCTTACATGTGTGTGTGTGTGTGTGTGTGTGTGTGCACGCGCGCGCTTGCGCTTGTCTGTTCTAAGGACGTTAACTTGCTTTTACTTTTAAAGCTTTTTTTTGACCAGCAAAAAACAATTACAAATTTGTCTGTCATTAAGAATTATAGTGTAGGGATTCCAAGATGGCGTCGACCAGTAGGCACCATAGCTGAGCTTCTCCGAGGAGACCAGAGACTTGAATGGAACCACAGACTGCTGGATTTTAAGAACTGTAGGTGAGTGGGGCCCCAAACTCCGCAGACCACCAGGGGGTCCAACCCCGGGACAAGCGACAGCCCCGAGGGCTAAACGCACTCCCCAAACTCTGAAAAGGAATCCACAATCAAGCTGTAACCAGCACAAAAAACCCAAATTCGCCACTTGGGGAGGAGAGTTTCCGGAGCCCCAAGCCTGAGGAGTCTCAGCGAATAGGGTGAAACTACCATTGATCCTCTTCATCCACACCACGCTGAACTGCGGACGGCACCTGCCTAACCTGGGTGGAAACACAGGTGGCGAGTCTCACCAAAACCAACTAGAACTGGGGACCGCGTCCGCGTCCTGCGCTCAAGCTGAAGCCAGACGCAAAGGATTGACCCGGCAAATTGGGGCCGTTAGTAACCGGCGCGGTCTGCTCCCACAGCCCAGTGGGTCCGCCCACGGTATAGGGAGCCGAGGGTCACGCTTGCAGGGACTAACTACTGCCCTAAAGGGAACTGGCAGTACTCCGGCAGGAGATTCACGCCAGCGGTCTGAACCCCTTTTGGCACCAGCTGCGTGGCCCGGCTGCAGACAATCCCCAAACAACTGAACTAACTGGGTCCATCTCTGTGGGCCCGCGACAGATCCACCCAGGTTATCGGGAGCTGTGGGTCTTACTGGAAGGGAATAACTGCTGCCCTAAGGCGACGCACTCTGCCTTTCTCTAGCAGAAAGGGAAAATACAGGAGATTTCTCGCCAGCCGAGGGGACGAGCTGCTGGCTCTGACTGGGCTCTCCCTGAAAAATAGACCTAGCAGGGGTCATTCTTGCGCGCCCTTGCTAGGACCGCCCACTTTATCCGGAGCAGTGGGCCTTACTGGCAGGGAATAACTGCTGCCTTAAAGCGTCTGGGAGAGGTCTAAGCGGCTTATGTCGCCAGCCACGGGACGAGCTGCTGGCGCTGACTGGGCTCTCCCTGGAAAATAGACCTAGCAGGGGTCATTCTTGCGCGCCCTCGCTAGGACCGCCCACTTTATCCGGAGCTGTGGGCCTTGGTGGCAGGGAATAACTGCTGCCTTAAAGCATCTGGGAGAGGTCTAAGCGGCTTATGTCGCCAGCCACGGGACGAGCTGCTGGCTCTGACTGGGCTCTCCCTGGAAAATAGACCTAGCAGGGGTCATTCTTGCGCGCCCTCGCTAGGACCGCCCACTTTATCCGGAGCTGTGGGCCTTGCTGGCAGGGAATAATTGCTGCCTTAAAGCGTCTGGGAGAGGTCTAAGCGGCTTGTGTCGCCAGCCACCGGGACAAGCTGCTGGCTCTGACTGGGCTCTCCCTGAAAAATAGACCTAGCAGGGGTCATTCTTGCGCGCCCTCGCTAGGACCGCCCACTTTATCTGGAGCTGTGGGCCTTGCTGGCAGGGAATAACTGCTGCCTTAAAGCGTCTGGGAGCGGTCTAAGCGGCTTGTGTCGCCAGCCACCAGGACGACCTGCTGGCTCTGACTGGGCTCTCCCTGGAAAATAGACCTAGCAGGGGTCATTCTTGCGCGCCCTCGCTAGGACCGCCCACTTTATCCGGAGCTGTGGGCCTTACTGGCAGGGAATAACTGCTGCCTTAAAGCGTCTGGGAGAGGTCTAAGCGGCTTGTGTCGCCAGCCACCGGGACAAGCTGCTGGCTCTGACTGGGCTCTCCCTGAAAAATAGACCTAGCAGGGGTCATTCTTGCGCGCCCTCGCTAGGACCGCCCACTTTATCTGGAGCTGTGGGCCTTGCTGGCAGGGAATAACTGCTGCCTTAAAGCGTCTGGGAGCGGTCTAAGCAGCTTATGTCGCCAGCCACCAGGACGAGCTGCTGGCTCTGACTGGGCTCTCCCTGAAAAATAGACCTAGCAGGGGTCATTCTTGCGCGCCCTCGCTAGGACCGCCCACTTTATCCGGAGCTGTGGGCCTTGCTGGCAGGGAATAACTGCTGCCTTAAAGCGTCTGGGAGCGGTCTAAGCGGCTTTTGGCCCCAGCCACTGGACGATCTGCTGGCTCTGACTGGGCTCTCCCTAGCTGTATCCCACAATATAGGGAGCTGTGGCTCATGCGGGCAGGGTATAACTGCTAATTTATAGCAAGCTGGGAGTGGCCTGGCATACAGGGGCGTGGAAACTGCTACCTCCTCAGATACTGCCAGTGGCCTGAAGCCATATGGTTACAGGCACAGATCCTGTAATCTCCAACAGGCGGATCCTAGCTGTGTCAGCTCCTGCAGACCCAGCAAGAACTCCCAAATTCATGGGAAAGGCTGGACGCACCTACACAGTGTAGAGGCAGAGCTAAAAGACAGCTACAACCCAGAAGATCTGATCCACCGGGGGTCTTGGCTACAAAGCAACAGGAAAGACAGACAGCTGGGACCAACCTACACAACCAGAGAGCCTGTGTGCTGACCTTACTCTAGATCCCAATACTGCTGACTTGAGATACAGCAGTAAGGGGAAAAGGCCCAAACAGAAACCTACTTCGCAGGACTCAGCCTGGAGCCCAAGGTGTTGAGAAAAATCTACAGGAGTAGAAACTGAATCACCAGCCTGGTCCAGGGAAGTACTCCCTGTTCCCCACAGGTAAGGGCTGCCTACCTATAATCAGACATCAACTATCCACTCCCAAACAGGGAAGGTCACTACAAACCACCTCCCAACATTAGAGTCACCAAAATGACAAGGGGACAACGAAAGAATGCTAACAAAAACCAAAACAGGACGGCATCTCCAGATCCCAGCAATCCTAATGAAAACAACCTGGAGAACCCAACAACAATGGATATACATGAAAACCACCTCAAATCCTTATTAAGTAAGATGATATTGGAAGAAACAAATAAATTTTGTAAACAAATGCAGGAGGAAGCAAACAAGAGGGCTGATGACTTAAAAGAGTCATATAAAGAGGCATTTGAAGAATTTCAGAAAAACACAAATAACCAGATGAAGGAAATTATTAAAACAGTTCAAGACCTGAAGATAAAAATGGAAGAAATCATAAAAGAACGCACGGAAGAAAAACGTGATCGAGAAGCATCAGAAAAGAAAGCAAACATCTCAGAGGTGGCCTTATCCAACAGATTGCAAGAAATGGAAGAACGAATATCAGGACTTGAAGATACAATCGCACAATTGGAAACAATCATCAAGGATAATGCTAAATCTGAAAAGTTCCTGACACAAAGCGTTCATGAAATAAAAGACAACATGAAAAGACGAAACTTGAGAATAATAGGGATAGAGGAAAGAGAAGGCAACCGACTCCACAGCCCAGAAAATATCTTTAACCGAATAATAGAAGAAAATTTCCCCAATTTGAAGAAGGAGATGCATACGAACATACAAGAGGCCTACAGAACACCAAATAGAATAGACCCAAAAAGAAAATCTTCCCGCCACATAATAATAACAACACAAAATATACAGAACAAGGAAAAAATATTAAAAGCGGCAAGAGAAAAAGGACGAGTAACATATGAAGGCAAACCTATCAGAATCACTCCTGACTTCTCAGCAGAGACCATAAAAGCCAGAAGGGCCTGGACAGAGGTTCTGCAAACGCTAAGAGAACACAGATACCAGGCAAGACTACTATATCCAGCAAAATTATCAATAACCATTGGAGGTGAAGACAAGATATTCCACGACAAAAACAAATTCACACAGTACCTAGCAACAAATCCGGCTTTACAGAAGTTACTAGAAGGAAAACTCCACCCCAACCGGTCAAACTACAACCAAAAATACATAAGAAATAAATAACTACACCATTGCAAAATCACAACTTCACAAAAACTCGATTGTTATAAATACCAAAAATGAAGGGACTTACCAATCACTGGTCATTAATATCTCTCAACATTAATGGTCTCAACTCTCCAATAAAAAGACACAGACTAACAGAATGGATGCATAAACACGACCCAACATTCTTCTGCATTCAAGAAACACATCTCAACCACAAGGACAGACATTGCCTCAGAGTGAAAGGTTGGGGAAAAATATTCCAAGCAAATGGTCACAAGAAACAAGCTGGGGTAGCTATTCTAATATCTAATAAAATAGACTTTCAGCCAAAATTAGTCAAAAGAGACAAGGATGGTCACTTCATACTGGTCAAAGGTAAAGTCAACCAGGAAAACATCACGATTTTGAACATCTATGCTCCGAATACAAGGGCGCCGACATTTGTAAAAGAGTTATTAACAAAGCTTGCCCCATTCATCGATACCTACACATTAATAGTGGGAGACTTCAACACCCCACTTTCACTCAAGGATAGGACTTTGATTTCAAAACTAAGCAGGGAAATAACCTCATTAACCAATGTCATGAATCAAATGGATCTAACAGATATCTACAGAACTTTCCACCCAAACGCAAAGGAGTATACCTTTTTCTCAGCACCCCATGGAACGTTCTCTAAAATTGATCACATAGTTGGTCACGAAGCAAACCTCAACAGATACAAGAAGATTGAGATAATACCTTGTATCTTATCAGATCACCATGGTCTGAAGCTGGACTTCAACAACAATAGAAATAACAAAAAGCATACCAACACGTGGAAACTAAACAACTTTCTACTTAATGACACATGGGTCACGGAAGAAATAAGGGAAGAAATAAAAGACTTCCTGAAATTCAATGAAAATGATGGAACAACATACCCAAATTTGTGGGACACATTGAAAGCAGTGCTAAGAGGAAAATTCATAGCACTAAGTGCCTTTAAAAAGAAAATGGAGTCTTCCCACATAAACAACCTAACAACACAACTGGAAGCCCTAGAAAAAAAAGAAGCAGAAACACCCAAGAGGAGTAGACGCCTGGAAATAATCAAACTCAGGGCTGAAATTAATAAATTAGAAACAAAGAGAACAATCCAAAGAATCAACAAAACCAAGAGCTGGTTCTTTGAGAAAATTAACAAGATAGACAAACCGTTAGCCAATCTAACTAAAAGACAAAGAAAAGCTATTCAAATTAACAAAATCAGAAATGAAAAGGGAGACATAACAACAGACACCGAAGAAATACAAAGAATCGTAAGGACCTACTTCAAAGACATTTATGCCACAAAATTTGAAAATTTAAGGGAAATGGACAAATTTCTCGACCGATTCCATTTACCAAAATTGAACCAAGACCAGATAAACAAATTAAATAGCCCTATTTCGCCTATAGAAATAGAAGCAACCATTGATAGTCTTCCAACCAAAAAAAGCCCAGGGCCAGATGGTTTCAGCGCAGAATTCTACCAGTCCTTCAAAGAGGAGCTAATACCGATATTATTCAAGCTATTCCGAAAGATAGAAATGGACGGAATATTACCAAACTCCTTCTATGAGGCCACAGTCACATTGATACCTAAACCCCACAAAGACCCAACAAAAAAAGAGAATTTCAGACCAATTTCTCTTATGAACATTGATGCAAAAATACTCAACAAAATACTCGCAAAGCGAATACAACAGCATATCAAAGACATCATTCACCATGACCAGGTAGGCTTCATTCCAGGAATGCAGGGATGGTTTAACATACGGAAATCCATCAATGTAATCCACCATATAAACAAACTGAAAGAGAAAAACCATATGATCATCTCTTTAGATGCAGAAAAAGCGTTTGACAAAATCCAACACCCATTTATGTTTAAAGTTCTGGAGAGATCGGGAATACAAGGCACTTTTCTAAACACAATAAAGGCTATATACAGCAAACCAATAGCCAACATTAAATTAAATGGAGAGATACTCAAGGAAATCCCTCTAAAATCAGGGACCAGACAAGGCTGCCCACTTTCCCCATATCTCTTTAATATAGTTCTTGAAGTTCTAGCCAGAGCAATAAGACATCAAAAGGAGATCAAGGGGATCCAAATGGGAAAGGAAGAAGTAAAATTATCCCTATTTGCAGATGATATGATAGTGTATATAAGTGACCCCCAAAATTCCACCAGAGAACTCATACAGCTGATAAACACCTTCAGCAAATTGGCAGGATACAAAATAAACTCAAAAAAGTCAGTAGCTTTCCTATATACAAATGACAAACAGGCAGAGGGAGAAATTAGAAAAATTACTCCCTTCACGATAGCCACAAGCAATATAAAATATCTAGGAATAACCCTAACCAAGCAAGTGAAGGATTTATTTGAAAAAAACTTTAAACCTCTGAAGAAAGAGATTGAAAATGACATCAGAAGATGGCGGGATCTACCTTGTTCGTGGATTGGAAGAATCAACATAGTAAAAATGGCCATCTTACCAAAAGCAATTTACAGATTCAATGCAATCCCTATCAGAATACCTACTAAATATTTTGAAGATATTGAAAGAACAATTCTCAACTTCATATGGAGAAACAAAAAGCCCAGAATAGCAAAAACAATCCTATACAATAAAAGATCCGCTGGAGGAATCTCCATACCTGATCTCAAGTTGTACTATAGAGCAACAGTAATTAAAACAGCATGGTACTGGCACAGCAATAGGCTAGTGGATCAATGGAATCGAACTGAAGACCCAGAGATGAATCCACACACATTTGCTCACCTGATTTTCGACAAAGAAGCCAAATCCATTCAATGGAAAAACGACAGCATCTTCAACAAATGGTGCTGGTCTAACTGGATGTCTACATGTAGAAAAATGAAATTAGACCCCTATTTGTCACCATGCACAAAACTCAAGTCCAAGTGGATTAAAGACCTCAACCTAAAACCACAGACATTAACCCAGTTAGAGGAAAAAGTGGGGAAGAGTCTGGAACTCATAGGCACAGGAGACAACTTCCTGAACAGAACACCAACAGCCCAGGCCTTAACATCAACAATTAATAAATGGGACCTCATGAGGCTGAGAAGCTTCTGTAAGGCTGGTGACACTGTCAAGAGAACAAAGCGACAGCCTACAGACTGGGAAAAGATCATCACTGACTCTTCATCTGACAAAGGTCTAATATCCAAAATATATAAAGAACTTAAGAAATTAAACACCACCAAACCAAATAACCCAATTGAGAAATGGGGCGCAGAGCTAAACAGAGAATTCTCAACAGAGGAATATCAAATGGCTGAGAAACACTTAAAGAAATGCTCGACCTCCTTAGTCATCAGAGAAATGCAAATCAAAACGACACTGAGATTCCATCTTACACCCATCAGAATGGCTAAGATCAATAACTCAACTGACGCCTCATGCTGGCGAGGGTGTGGAGAAAGAGGAACACTCCTGCATTGCTGGTGGGAATGCAAACTAGTACAACCACTTTGGAAAGCTATCTGGTGCTTTCTCAGAAAAATGGGAATAGGGCTTCCTCAAGACCCAGCTATTCCACTCCTTGGAATATACCCAGAGGATGTACTACCACACAACAGGGACATATGCTCAACCATGTTCATAGCTGCCTTATTCATAATAGCCAGAACTTGGAAACAACCTACGTGTCCCTCAATAGAAGAATGGATAAAGAAACTGTGGTACATTTACACTATGGAATACTACTCAGCTATTAAAAACAAGGAATTTCCAAAATTTGTGGACAAATGGATTGAACTAGAAATTGTCATAATGAGTGAGTTCACACAGAAGCAAAAAGAGCTAAATGGTATATACTCACTTATATCGAGACACTAGTCCAAGGTGTACGTCCCCATGAAAAACTGTACCTACCAGAATAGTGGGTAAGAGGGGAGGACATCCTATTGAAACTTTAGGTGGGAGAAGCCTGGGAGAAAGAGGAAATGGAAGGATCCAGTGGGTCCTGGAAAACTATAGGCGAGTCTGGGCCCTGGGGTCCTCTGCAAACTGTGGCGACAGCCAAGGAAAAAATAGGCAGTAAAAACCTTGAACCCCTACCCGGACTAGCCGATGGACATTCTCCACTGTTGAGTGGAGAAGGAGATCTAACTTTCAAACAAACTCTAGTGCCCCATATTTGAACATGTCCCGTGGACGGAGATGCCTGGTGGCACTCAGAGGAAAGATAATAGGTCACCAAGGAGAGACTTGATACCATATGAGCATATTCAGGGGGAGGAGGTCCCCCTCAGACACAGACTTAGGGGTGGGGAGGGGAGTAGTAGGGGGGAAGTGGGAGGAAGGGAGGAATGGGAGGATACATGGGATGGGCTAACAACTGAGATGTAATATGTATAAATTAATAAAAATGTATTTAAAAAAAAAGAATATATGTAGGAAAATATTCAAATGTGTTTAAACACAATAACAGAAAAATAAGATACAAATTTATACCACTATAAAAATTGGTTCTTAATTTTAATGTCATGGTACATTCCTAGTAGACAAAAGAATTACAAATATATAGGCCACTGTTAAACTCAATGCAATTATAGACATGGAAGCAAAAGAGAAAAATATAACAACACATTTAACGCATTCATTAGTTAAAAAGCATTTTCATTTTATAAACATAATTTATTTAATTGGCTCCCACAAAATCTGAGCATAACTAGAGTATATAGTCTCAATAAATGTTTTGTCAATGTCAAAACACCCAAGTTTATATCATAAAATTCATTACATATTCATAGCAGTTATGTGTTGGTTACTTTTCATGATGTTGTGAGTAAAAATCTAATAAATATTATTTGAAGTAGGGTTCATTGTTTTAGGATTTAGTCCAACATGGTGGAGTATGAATGACAATGGAACTTGCCTACATCTACACATAAGCAAGGAGAGGGATGTGGCAGTGGTCAGAGTGCTTTCTCCTTTCCATTATTTTATTTAGTCTCATCCACAAGCCCTGAAGATTATATCCTCCACTCTCAGGAAGCATCTTCCCCCCTCAGTTAAAACCCTCCCAATATGCCCTAAAAGGAATATATATAGGTTTACCCAAATGTCTCCAAATACAGTCAAGTTGAAAATAAAGTAGATCCATGCAGGTGATAGACTGTATTACACTCTGTGCAAATAGCACTTTTCAATGAATCAATCATCAGATCAAAATAATAAATGACACATATAGAAACACAATTACTTTCCCCTTGATTACTATGCCTTCTACTTTTTTCTGTCTTCTGTACATTTATATTATAATAAAGCACATAATTTCCATTTGGGAACAGACAGATAGTTTCATCTTCTACAGGTAGACTTTTCTCATTATATAAGTTGTAACCTATTTTCATATTAGAAAACAAACATTAATTTCGACAGGAATTTGTCATGTTTTCATGTACATGTACCACATTTAGTCCATTAGAAAAAATAAAAGCTTGCTAATCCATATAAAAATTATCATTAGGCCAGAGGTGACCCATGCTTCTGTGTATCTACTGTCATCCATGGATATAATAGCTGCAATTTCTCCTTCCCCAGGAAACTGAAGGAGAACCCAGTCCAAGTATGTGTTCATACCGAGACTTATTCTTTGTACCATAACATTCTTTAAGTCAGAAATGCTTTTAATAAAAGGTACCAATATTCATTGTTTCGATGTATAAGTTCTAAGGAGTGTGAGGTTTCTTCAGAAATGTAGCCTATGCTGGATTGCCTATGTTCCAGGGAGTGCTACCACACTTAGACATATCCTTGAGACCACCTAATGGATTCAGTAGCTTTGAACAAGAAAAGAGTGCGTGAAGTTGAGAAGACTTGGAAAGGAAATTCAGGGATGACAGGGAGATGGATTGAGTAGAAAAATATTTGACATGAGTATGAAATTCTCAAATAATTTTTAAATATCTTAATATGCATTTATGCATTTCAGATATCTCATAGTCATCTCAAACAGTTTTTCATCAACTAATAAAAATATTATCAATAAGAGCAAGAGAAAGACACTCATCCAATAATTTGCAGCAGTGATTCCTTCAGAGATTGACCATATCCACTTCTTCCTTTCACAGTAGACATAATTCCAAGACTGTGATAGGATAGGAATTTTACAGCACAACACACACACACACACACACACACACACACACACACACACTGACTAAAATTAGAAACTCGACTTCATAACCTTTCCCTGGAACTTGTGAAAGAAGAAATTGTGGTTACTGATTTAAAGTCAGGCATAAATGGGGGATGAAGAAATAACTCCGTTGTTCAGAACACTTGCCACTTTCCCAAAGGTTAGCTTTCCAGCACTATTGTTGAGCAGCTTACAAACACCATAGTTTCTGCTCAAAGATCACTAAAGCTGCCTTCTGGCCTCAGTAATTACTTACACACATATAACATTCTCATACATATGTGCACAAATGAACACATCTGGACATATACTCTTTAATAAAATTAAATCTATGTTGGGCTAAAGAAATAAACCACATGCTGGCGAGGATCTGGGGAGAGAGGAACACTCCTTCATTGCTGGTGGGAATGCAAACTAGTATTGAAAATCTGGTGCTATCTCAGAAAAATGGGAATAGGGCTTCCCTCAAGACTCAGCTATTCCACTCCTTGGAATATACCCAGAAGATGCTCCAGCACACAACAAGAAAATTTGCTCAACCATGTTCATAGCAGCCTTATTCATAATAGCCAGAACATGGAAACAACCTGAGTGTCCATCAATAGAAGAATGGATAAAGAAACTGTGGTACATATACACTATGGAATACTATTCAGCTATTAAAAACAAGGAATTCCCGAAATTTGTGGATAAATGGATTGAGCTAGAAATGATCATATTGAGTGAGTTAACCCAGAAGCAGAAAGACTCAAATGGTATATACTCACTTATATCTACATATTAGCCCAAGGGGCTTGTCCCACTAAAGCCTTCAAGTACCAGGAAACTGGGACAGTGGGGAGGACATACTATTGGGACTCTAGATGAGAGAAGCATGGGAGAATGGCAAAGTAGAAGGATCCAGAGGGTCCTAGAAGCCTACAAGTAGAACATTATGATAGGCAGATTTGGACCCACAGGTCCCGCTCAACTAAGGCACCAGCCAAGGACAATACAGGGTGTAAAACTTTAAACCCCTACCCAGATCTAGTCAATGGTCAGAACATTCTCCACAGTAGAGTGGAGAGTTGGATATGACTTTCTCACGTACTCTGGTGCCTCATATTTGACCATTTTCCCTGGAGGGGGAGACCTGGTGGCACTCAGAGGAAGGACAGCAGGTTACCAAGAAGAGACTTGATACCCTATGAGCATATACAGGGGGAGGAAATCCCCCTCAGGAACTGTCAAAAGGGAGGGGAATAAGGGGAAAGTGGGAAGGAGGGAAGAATGGGAGGAGACAAGGGATGGGATAACCATTGAGATGTAACAAGAACAAATTAATAAAATAATATATATCTTGGAAAAAAAGAAATTTTTCAGTGGTTAAACCAGTGCCTGCTCCTCTAGAGGATCTGGATTCAATTCCCACCACCTACGTTGCAGCTCCCAACAAATTCTAGCACATGGTCCACAGTATCTGAAACCCTTTTCTGGTTTATATGACCATTAGGTATGTATGTAGTATGCTTACATTCATACAGGCAAAACACCAAACACATAAAATAAAGTATACTATGATAAAAATAAAATTGAGTGTCCTATTTCAAGGAAGGAAAATTAAATAAAGACAGATGAAAAGTTAAATTTAATGAGTCATTATATTAGAAGAAATTGAAGGCATTTTGGCTTTCCACCAACCCTGACACTTTCACTTACTCTTAAAATCCAAGCACAAGGCTCTCCATACATCACAGAAGCGGTGTCCTACCAAAAACTTTCTGCAGTGCCTCTTTCATATCCTTGTTCCTCAAACAATAGATAAAGGGATTCATCATTGGAGGAACTACAGAATACATCACTGAAGCCACAGCAATCTCCTTGGGTGAATCAATTACTGATGAGGTAATGTATACACCAAAACCTGTCCCATAGAACAAGGAAACGACTGACAAATGAGACCCACAAGTGGAAAATGCTTTGTACTTCCCTTTGGATGATGGCAGTTTCAAGACTGTAGATACAATATGAGTATAAGAGAAAATGATTTCAATCAGGGGAACACCTGCAAAAATAAAAGCTGTAACAAATATCAAAATGTTGTTAATGAGGCTGTCTGAACAGGACAGCTTGATGACTTGTGCAATTTCACAAAAGAAGTGAAGGATTTCCCGGTCTGTGCAGAAAGACAAGTGCAGCAGCATCACATTATGCAGCAGACCATTTGCAACACTGATGAACAGGGAGAGAAGCACCAGAGTAAGACAGAAACAGGGGCTCATGAGGACTTTGTATGTTAGAGGATAGCAAATGGCTACATAGCGATCATATGCCATTACTCCAAGAAGGAAACACTCAAATAATGTGCAAACTGCAACAAAGAAGCCCTGGCTGAGGCAACCTGCATATGTAATCCTCTGATCCTGTGTTTGAATGTTTACCAGCATCTTTGGGACTATGATGCTGACTAGATACATATCATTGAGAGACAGATGACAGAGAAAGAAGTACATGGGGGTGTGGAGATGAGAGTCACAGTTAATGGCCAACACTATAAGAACATTCCCAAAGATGGTAATCAGGTAAGCACATAGAAACAGTCCAAAGATGAAGGGCTGCACCTCTGTATCATCTGTCAATCCTCGAAGGAGAAAATCAGCAACAACTGATTTATTTTCACCTTCCATGTTACACATGCATCTTAAGGGGGGAAAAGACAGTAAGAAGTTACTAAAACACATGAGCCACAAGGAACATTTAAAATGAAATTTGTTAGAGAAACACCTTATTTATGCGTTGGTCTTTCCAGTTTAGCCTTTAGGTATGGAAAGCGAGGAAATCAATTTGAAGGCAGCACCATCCAGCTTTTTCCTACCTAGATATGGCTACCTAGTAATTAATAAACATGCTAAACTTCCTGTACAAAATTAGCCTAAGAATAAATACAAGTGTCTGAATTAATATTAAGACTCACTGTATTTAAGAATAGGCCTTTTATCAATGCTGGAGAGCTGGGTCCATAGTTAAGAGAATAGGCCTTTTTTTTCTCTGAAAGAAATGGCACATGCCATTACAATGTGGGGAGAATAAAAAACTGACACATATTGAATTTCATTAGATTAAAGACAAAATTGATAATTGAGGAAAAGTGTATGCAATTGTTTCTAACCATTTTATGTATGATTTACCAGCTTGGTAATCTCAACCTGCCTCCCTTATTTCTAAAACTTAGCTCTAGGGTCTGTATTCTGGCTTCAAGAACAAATATAAGTATTTCACCTGTATGCTGCAAATGGAAGAAATTTCCCTTAGAAATGGAAACACTCTACATGAAGGAACAGGTTCCTGGTTAAAGACGGATTATCTCTGAACTGAGTTCAAGATATTGTAAGATTTTTTAAGTACTTTTGAGTATATTGCAAGCTGGATGCTTTATCTCTTAATCTCAGGAGTCTCAATGTTCAAAGCACCTCATTAGACCAAATACATAACTATAATTATAAGCCCATGGGTTCATATCCTTAAAGACCAAGACTAACAATACTAGAGAGTTTTGGACAGTTGATTCTCTGACCCCAGAGACCAGCTGAGTTTCCAGCTATACTTCAGAATATTACATACCGAAAATATACCACTGCTCTTATAAGCTTCACAAATCTTTTGTAAGATTTTCTACAACTGAAATTTTCTGTTTATTTGTTTCTTTTTGTAGCTTGTGTCTGATTTGGGTATTTTTATTATTAATTAGACATTTTTTATTTTTTACACATACATTTATATGACTACACTTATATACAATTGATTACTTATAGTAAGAAAAAGCATGACACAATCAGGAATTATACAAATGTTACATTCTTAGTGTTTTGGCTATTTGAAGAAAATGTCTTTCCTATCTTGGTGCATGTAATATTCTGAATATAAATCAATCTCAATTACATCTTGTCATTATCAACTTAAACCTTCTATCCAGACATAAAAAAATCTTAACCCCTAAACAAGTAAGCTTCATTGTACAACAGAAGCTACCTGGTCTTCAACCCCAGCAGAGACTTGAGAGGAAATAAACTTGATTACCTGAGTATGCTGGAAGTGTAGGTTGGTAGCTTTCCAAATGAGAAGATGACAGAGGAAGTTTTCTACCTGAATTGTCACCCAAATCCTTATACACTTATAAACTTATATTGAATAATATTTTGAGAAATTATATCTTTCAGAACAAAAGAACCAACACTGACATTGGATCAGACCAGACAGGATGCATCAACTCTCACCATACTGGACACTGACATTCTTTATCCTTCATGTTCCAGCATCAAGTGCTTAAATTGCTGTTCTTAATCAGAAAAAGACAGCTCCCAGGACACTTAAACAGAAAATTTCCAATCCCAATGGGCCCAGAATTTCAGACTGTCCCACACAGTGCGTTTATTAAGCCTGTAATTTCTCAATACTTAGAAACTGCACCACAAATGCTGGACCACCATTTCCCCAGTTTTATTTGGGCCCCTACAAAGATACTATTCATCCCAAATCAGGCAGAAGAAACCTTAAGAGAATGATTCCCCACTTCCTTTAATGGAGTAGGGAAGTTTTTGATTGCTTTCTTAGGCTATAGAGGGTTATTTTTTTAATTTTTTATTAACTTATTCTTGTTACATCTCAATGGTTATCCCATCCTTGTATCCTCCCATTCTTCCCTCCCTCCCATTTTCCCTTTATTCCCCTCCCCTATGACTGTTCCTGAGGGGGATTTCCTCCCCCTGTATATGCTCATAGGGTATCAAGTCTCTTCTTGGCAACCTGTTGTCCTTCCTCTGAGTGCCACCAGGTCTCCCCCTCCAGGGGACATGGTCAAATATGAGGCACCAGAGTTCATGGGAAAGTCATACCTCACTCTCCACTCAACTGTAGAGAATGTTCTGTCCATTGGCTAGATTTGGGTAGGGGTATAAAGTTTACTGCCTGTATTGTCCTTGGCTGGTGCCTTAGTTTGAGCGAGACCCCTGGGTTATTATCAATGGGAGTTGGTTACAATTTATTATTGCTCTTATTTAGAGAGAAAACAAGGTTAGAGCCAGTGATGTCTTGATAATATGCAACATATAATAATTGCTCATACATATCTGGTTTAGTAGTGGAGCACCATCTATAGTATTAAAAGCATAATGACACTGAGCAAATAATTTGATAAGTTCTTTCACTTTTGTACACAATTATTTTCTTCACTCAAGAAGACTATGAAATAAATTTGACAATTTATGTGTTTGTCTTTTTTTGGAACTAGAGATTTAAATTAGGATCATAAAAAAATCTACCTCATGAACTTTACCACTGAGTTACACGCACACAATTGCCCAGGGTGTGCCTGAAGCGAATCTAGATTATTCTTATTTTAATACATAATGCTAGTGCCTCATTATATAAGGTGTCTATGATTATGGTCGTCCTGTACCACCAAGACTAACTGAAATGGCAATTAAAAAGAGTAATCCATCAGAATCCATTACAGCTATCATATGTTGATATCTCATCTCATTGCATTTTAGATACTTTATAGGTGTTATATTTTTATTATAATCATAAATTATTAATATAATTATAAAATGGAGAGCATTTGAAATAGCCTGGACTAGTTGTGGCTTTCCACATAGACCTTTTAACCAACAACTTGATCAGATGTAACCCATATCTAGCACTGGAGTGTTTTTTTCATGGTTAGAGGTGACTAGTTGAAGCTTTGTCTCTCCTGTTATTTGATGATTCCATTTGTATTTCTTTCATATATGTGTACATTTAATTTTTTTCTACTCTATGAGGTTTACATATGTCACTTCAAATATTTCTCAGTTTCAGTTATCCCTCCATACAGTGCCTTATTTACCCATCTCTGCCCTCTCCATAATAATTTGATTATCCTGTTTTTGTCCCCGACATCCCCATGCATCCATAAGTACCTATTCTATTTTCCTCTTTCTAAGGAAAACTTTCTATTACCTAGTCCCTTACTTATTATATAACTTTTATGGTTATAGTGATTGTACCCTGGTTTCCAAAGACTTAACAGCTAATATCCACAGGGGGAAAAAAACAAATACTGAATGTATTTGTCTTTTTGTGTATGTTACCTCATTGAAGATGACTTTTACTAGCTCCACCTATTAACTTACAGGTTCATGTTTTTACATTTTTATAGCAAAAGAATATTCCATTCTTTTCATATATCATACTTTCTTTATCCATTCATCCAATGATGAACACCTAGGCTGTTTCCAATTTCAAATCATTAGGAATGGAACAACAATAAGCATAGCTGAACAGGTATCTCCAGAGTACAATATGAAGTCCTTTGAGTGTATGCCCCAAGATGGTATAGCTGGATCCTGAAGTAGATCTACTACTGAATTCCTAAAGAATAATCACAATGATTTCCATAATGACTGCACAGGTTTGTGTCCCTGACAGCACTGAATAGGTGTTCTCCCCTACTCCACAGCATGAGCTGTCATTTGTTTTAGTGATGGCGGACATTAAGTCAGCTCTAAGTTGAAATCTCAAAGTAGGTTTGGTTAACCTTTTGCTAACATTGAATATTGCTTTAAGTGTTACTCAGCCATTTGTGTTTCATCTTTGGAAAACCTGCTGCTTTCTTGATACTGTGTTTTTTTAGTTCTTTACATATTTTAGGTATCAGAATGTTATCAGATGTGTGATTGAAAAAATATTTTCCATTCTGTAGCCTGATTTGTCTGAATGATGGTATCCTTTGCCATAGAGAAGCTTTTCTGTTCCTGAGATCCCATTTATTAATTTTTGATCATAGTGCCTATACTATTTGTATTCTGTTCAGAAATTCTTTTCCTGTGCCAGTGACCTTAAGATGATTTCCCACTTTCTTATCTATCAGAGAAGCTATTTCTAGTCTATGTTGAGATCTTTTATCCACTTGGAGTTGAATTTTTGAAGGGAGATAAATATGGATCTGTTTACATTCATATACATCCAACCACTCAATTTGACCAGGACAATTTGCTGAAGATGCTAACTTTGTACAGCATGTATTTTCCAATTATTTATCAAAATTAGGCTTCCAAAGATGTTTGGACTCATAATAGAGGCTTGATTTTTATTTCATTGATCAAGGTGTCTGTTTTATGCTAATACCATGCTTTTTTTTTATTGCTATAGCTCTGTAGTCAAATTTGAAATCAGGCATAGTAATACCTCAGTAGTAATTGTTTATTACTGTTATTTTGAGTTTTGTTTTAACTATCCTGACTTTTTTGGGGTTTCCATACAAATATGAAATTTTTTTCCTTAAACTTCTGTGAAGAATTATATCAATAATTTCATGTGAATTGTGTTGAACTTATAGATTGCTTTTGATAGGAGGCCAATTTTTGTATGTTAATCTCATTATTATATAAGTATTAATGGTTTTTCACCCTCCTATGTCTATTTCAATTTATTTTTCAATACCTTAAAGCTTCTCTTATACAAATCTTTCACCTGCTTGACTAAAGGTACCCCCAAAATATATGATTTAACACTACTGTGAAAGGTACTGTGTCCCAGTTTTTTCTCTGCCTCTAAATTGTGTATAGAAATGCTACTAATATATCCTGATACTTTGTAGAAAGTGGTTTTTTTTTAGCTATAAAGGCTTTCTAGTAAAGCTTTTATGGACATTATATATAAAAGCATAATAATTATTTGATAAAGAAAGTTTAGCTTCTTTCCTTTTTTATGTCTTTGATGTCATTACATTGTCTAACAGTTCTTGCTAAGAGTTCTTGTAAAATGTTGAAGGTATGGGAAGAGTGGACATCCTTCTCTTGATTTCAATTTTGGGAAGATGGTTTCTCTATGTCGGTGTTTATATTACAAGTACATTTGTTTTACATTGTTGTAATAATGTTGAGGTGTGTCTTCTGTCTCCCTAACTTCTTCAGAATCTTTAATGTGAAAGAATGTAGAATTTTGTAAAAGGTCGTCTCTGCAACTAATAAGGTGATCATGTGGCTTCTGCTTTTCACTCTGTTTATTCGGTAGATTACATTTATTGATTTCTAGGTAGAAAAAGAAGGCATTCACCATAAAAAGTGAGGTTGTATGACTGAACATGGTGATTGAATTTCTTATTGAAACTATTGGCATCATTTGAGAAAAAGCCCAAATGTTTTTCTACCTAAAAGAGATCAAATAAATTGGAAAGGACAAGGACTTAGAGAGGCCCTTGGTCTCCCACCACCTTCCTGAAGGGGAAAATTCCATCAGAGTGAGACATGGTGGGAGTCATTAGTGGCAACAGGGAAAGTGATGGCACTTGGGAGGTTGAAGATGTTGGAAGGCAATAAGGAAATTGCAATGCCTGTAAAAGTTGAGGTTTTTAATCAATGAGTGGAGGTGCTTTGAAGCAGTAGATGAAGGTAAAGGTTGAGGAGGCTAAGGAAGACATTGAATAGTTTTTGGTAGTTTTGGGGGACTTTATTTTGCCTGTTGTAGGACCAGGTCATCTATGTCTAAATCAAAAGCTGAGGGAACTGTGGGCATAAAACAATAGTCAGGGGGGATTCCAAGATGGCAGTGACAAGGACATGAGGTGTCTGATCTGCATGGAAAAGACCATAGAAACTATTGGAAGCCACAGACCACCAGGGGAACTGACAATCACTGGGTGAGAGAGATCTGCACAGTGTGAACCACAGGCCCATGGGTGGGTTTGATCTCCTGCCTTCCAGAGGGACACAGAGAGCAGACCAGTCCCCACAGCTTGACCTGGAGTGTACCTGAAAGCTGAGAGCTGTGGCCTTCCTCGACAGAACAGATTCAGTAAATGGGACTGAAATCATGCCAGCAGTGAAGCACTAGAGCTCCTGGCCTAGGAAAATCTTGGGAAATGGGTACATCTCTCCTCAGACCCCCTCCACATGCTCCATTCCATTCCATAGAAACCCTGGGTGCCACACAGGGGCACTGTGACCAGACTCAGAGCATGGTCTGAGACCCGAGACACGAATGGGAGCCACAGACCAGGGTAGCTGGGAATCATTGTCAGAGAGACCCTCACAGGCAGGTCTGACCTCCTGCCAGTCAGAGGCACATGGAGGAAGGCATACAAGTCCCCAGAGCCTAGTCAGGGGCCTGCCTGTGAGCTGGGAGCTAAGGCATTACTCAGCAGCATGAACTCAGTTAAAAGAACTAAAATCATCCCAGCAGTGATGCATCAGCATGCCTGGCCTAGGGAAATCTTCCAGAAATGGGTGGATCTGTCTTCAGACTCCCTCCACCCGACACCAGAAGCTACCTCCCAACATCAGAGATGGCAAAATGACTAAAGGCCAACATAAAAACATAAATAACAAAACCCAAAACAATATGGCATGTACATATCCCAGCTATCCCTCAAAGCAACCTGGAGGACTCAAACACTATTGAAATACAAGAAGATGACCTCAAATCTTTAGTAATAAAGATGATAATGGAGGAAACAAATAAAATCCATGACCAAATGCAGGAAGACACAACCCAACAGGTGGAAGACAAAAAAGAGGCCTATAGAGAGGCACTGGGAAAAACTTAGGAAAATATAAACAGCCAGATGGAAGAAATCAATAAAAACAATTCAAGATCTTTAGGTCAGCAATCAATAAATGGGACTTTATGAGGCTGAGAAGCTTCTGTAAGGCAGGAGACACTGCTAAGAGAACAAAGTGACATCCCACAGACTGGGGAAAGAACTTCACCAAGCCTATATCTGACAAAAGGTTAATATCCAATATATAGAAAGAATTCAAGAGATTAGACATGACTGAACCCAATAACCCAATTGAGAAATTGGGCTCAGAACTAAACATATACTTCTCAACAGAGGATTATTGAATGGCTAAGAAACACTTTAGGAAATGGTCAATGTCTTTAGTCATCAGAGAAATGCCAATCAAAATGACTCTGAGATTCCATCTTACACCCATCAGAATGACTAAAATAAAAAAAACTCAAGTGACAGCACATGCTGGCAAGGATGTAGAAAAAGGGAACACTTCTTTATTGCTGGTGGGAATGCACACTTGTGCAACCACTTTGGAAATCTATCTGGTACTATCTCAGAAAACTAGAATAGAGCTTTGTCAAATCCCAACTATTTCACTCCTTGGACTATACCCAGAAGATGCTCCACCACACAACAAGGACATTTGCTCAACCATGTTCCTAGCAGGCTCATTCATAATAGCCAGAACCTGGAAACAACCTAAATGTCCCCCAGTTGAAGAATGGATAAAGAAACTGTGGTACATTTACACTATGGAATACTACTCAGCTCTAAAAATAAAAAAAAAGGAAATTCTGAAATTCGTGAACAAATGGATGGAACTAGAAATTATCATACTGAGTTAATGCAGAAGTAGAAGTACTCACATGGCATGTACTCACTTATAATTGGACACTAGCCCAAGAGGCATGTCACATGATAGTCTTCTCTTACCAGGAGATTGGGATAGTTGTGAGGACATCCTATTGGAACTCTAGGTGAAAGAAGTATGAGAGAATGGGGAACTAAAAGACTCCAGAAGGTCCTAGAAACCTACAAGAAGAACATCACGATGGGCAGATCTGGGCTCAGAGATTCTGTTCAAACTACTGCACCAACCAAGGACAATACTTGTGGTAAAAATCAAACCCCTTCTCAGATCTAGCCAATGGACAAGACGTTCCCCACAACTGAGTGGAGAGCAGGGATTGAGTCAAACGTGGTGATCTATATTTGAACACTTCCCCATGGTAGAGAGGCCTGGTGGCACTTAGAGAAAAAAATAAGCAGGTTACCAAGATGAGTCTTAATGGCCTATGACCATTTAGTGGGGGAGGAAGTCCCCCCCAGTCACAGACCTAGGGCAGGGGAATATGGTGAAAGCAGAAGGGAGGGAGGAATGGAAGGATACAAGGGATGGGATAACAATTAAGATGTAATCTGAATAAATTAATTAAATAAAATAAAAAACAATGGTCAATCTTGTAAGGAACTTTGTTTTTTTCAAGAAGGACTTAATGTGTATGGCAAGAAGCATAGAAGGAAAAAAATAACCCTTGAGTGTGTGGAACTTCTAATCATAAGTCAGTACCTTGTCAAAATTTATTAGGACCTATGAAGATTTGGCAGTTAGATGTGGCATTTTTTTATGAAGTGACACTGGTAATCAAGCTTATATTAAGGCAAGAATGTGCTGCAATAGAAAATAACATGGCAGGATTAATGATATCATGGATTCCAAGAAAGGAAAGAGGCTTGAGAAATATGCAAGATGAGTGAAACATCTTATCGAAACAGGGAGAATCCCATAGTTAGTAACACAAAAGATTCCTGGCTAGGGGTTGACAAAAAACCCAGTATCAAGGCAAAAAATGAGAATTTTCTTTTCTCTCCAAGAGCACTAACTGGGGAATACAATGGAGAGATGAGCTAAAAAGGAAATAGGAAATGTATATAAACATCAAAAGATATGGATAGCAGATCATACAGATGCAAAACAATGAGACACAGTGAGACAGAGAAGTAAATGCAGTAGGAATCAGTCAAAAGCTAAGTGACCTGTCGTTTTTTCAGTACAATACCAAGAATATGAGAGATCTGTATTCCTGACAGGGTCTTGCTGTGCAAAAGGATGTACTTGGGTAGCCTGGGATAAAAGCATAATTGGAGAACAGTAGAACATACTGAAATGACTCCTTAGGGCTTTTACACATGTAGGAACTGGAAACCAACTAGCTTGAGTAGGTAGAGAAAAAAATTGCTGAATAGATAGATTCTAAAATTTAGAGTCAGGTATAGTGTGTGATAGATGCCAACACAAGCAACTGATCCATACCACAAGATAGCTGAATGAGAAGTTTTTTATTTGGTAAAATAAAGATGAGAAGAGAAAAGGAGAACTAAGGGATTTCTCCCAGGTCTAAGCACCAGATATAATTAGGAGCAGCAAGAAAGCACTGAACACAGCCAAACTCCATAGACAATAAAAAATTGATAAAAATCTATCAAGTCACCTTTAATAGTGAAAAATGGTGCTGCCAATCTGGAATTTTTTGTTTGGTGTATAAGGAAAAACAGGAATGTGTCAGCTCAAATAATGGAGTAGCCAGGTGACTTACTATGGGCACTCTGGGGATGCATCAGTTGTGATAAAAAATATTCAGGTGCCAACTGGTCAGGAAAGATCAGCTGTGACTGCTTCAGGCAACAGTCTTCATCCAACAGCAAACAGGAGGTTTTTGAGAAGGGCTTTTTGAGAACCACCACCCTGAAGTATTGCCATCAGCACTGTCGTATTTGTCTCCCAGTCTTGGAGACATAACAATAAGGTTCCCTGAAAGGGCTGAGTCATTTCATTTCTCAGAAATTTAGAAGAATATGACTCAGAAGAATCTAATGTTCTGGATGAGAAAGACCTATGTTTCCTTGGCGCTATCTAGAAATTCTGATCAAACGGAAATGATGTATCATAGAGGAGATAGTATCCTGCTGATGAGTTTCTTCAAGGCTTCCTTCATATCTCTGTTCCTCAGACTATAGATAAAGGGATTCATCATCTGAGGCACCACAGAGTACAGCACTGAAGCCACAGCAGGCTTCCTGGATGATTCTGTAACTGTTGAGCTAATATAAACCCCAAATCCTGTTCCATAAAATATGAAAACCACTGACAGGTGAGACCCACAGGTGGAAAAGGCTTTATATCTTCCTTCTTTCGATGACATTCTCAAAACAGTGGATACAATTTGACTATAAGACAAAATTATGCCAGAGAGAGGAACACCACCAAATATGCCACATGAAATGTATATAAGTATGTTGTCAATAAGAGTGTTGGAACAGGCAAGTTTAATAATCTCTGTAAGTTCACAGAAGTAATGTGGGATTACAAAGTCTGTGCAGAAGGACAAATGTAACACCATAAGACTATTCACCAAGGCGTTCACCAGGCTCCCCATCACAGAAAATGCTACAAGTAGGATACAGATACAGGGGCTCATAATGACCCTGTACCGAAGTGGATGGCAAATGGCAACATAGCGGTCATAGGCCATTGCTGCAAGAAGACAGTTCTCCATGCCAACACACATTATGACAAAGCAAACTTGAGTCAGGCATCCTACATAAGTAATTTTCTGGTCATGTGCTTGTATATTCATTAGCATCTTTGGAATTGTGCATGTGACTAAAAAGATGTCATTAAAAGAAAGACCAGAGAGAAAGAAGTACATGGGTGTGTGGAGGTGAGAGTCAGATCTGGTGGCCAGAATGATCAACAGGTTTCCTAGTATTGTAAGAAGGTACATGGAAAGAAATATACTGAAGATGACGAGTTGCAGATCTGGATCATCTGTGAGTCCCAGGAGAATGAATCCTGACACAACTGTTTGGTTTCCAAATTTCATGTTTGTGATGAATCTGGTGGAAAATGAGTAAAAAAAGATCACAAAATACATTAACAGCAGCAATATCACAATCTCATTAGACAACTACATCTGTGGACATCTTTATTTTTTCCTTTAACCTCAAGAATTAATTTCGTGCATTACACTTGTCATTTGTTAATCTTAGCGTTTATTATAGTTCACAAATCTCTGGTCCAGATGAATATTAAAATATTAAATGTGGGCTGTGAAGATCATCCATTGATGTAAGCACAAACCACACAAACATAAAGACTAGAGTTCAAAACATTAGAATTCATAGAAAACCTATCTGGGCACATAGGCTCATCTGTAATCCTAGCATAGGAAGACAAAACAGGAGATCCTCAAAGCCAGGGGATACAGAAACTAGCCATAGATGAGCTCTACATTTGACTAAGAAGCTTTTCCTCAATGAATTAAATAGAAAACCACTAAGTTATTATGATCTTTGTCTCTGTGTGTGTGTTTCTGTCTCTGTGTCTCTGTCTCTGCCTCTCTCTCTCTCTCTCTCTCTCTCTCTCTCTCTCTCTCTCTCTCCCTCTCTCTCTCTCTCTCTCACACACACACACACACACACACACACACGCGCGCGCACGCACACACACACACACACACACACACACACACACACACACACACCTACATCCATCACATGTCACATCACATCACATAACAAATGTGGGAAAGGCTAAATGGGGACTGGAGTGATGTCTTATATCAGTTGGTAAAAATGCTTGCCTTGGAAACATGAGGACCTAAGTCTGATATTAAGAAACCATGTTTTTTTTATAGTATACATGTAATTTTGGTAGTAGACAGAGAGAGACAGGCAGATTCTTGTATCTTACCTGCCAGGGAAATTATCTAAAAAATAATATAAAATAAGTGCCCAGCCAAAATAAAAACCTTTAGTTTAAAGAAACAAAATTAAGGGCCTGGAGAGAACATCTAAAGGTGAAGAGTGCATATTTCTCTGGCAAAATGTCAAATTTTAGTTTCCAGCAACCATGATGGCTTATAGCTTTTGTAACTCCAACTACAATGTGTCTGGTCTGTAGGGACACTTATACCCATGTGTGCATATATGTAACACACACACACACACACACACACACACACACACACACACAGAGGCATTCACATACTTATAAGGAATAATAAATCAAAAAATATAGTTTTAAAAAGTAGATGTCTCCTAAAAATAATACCTGTCATTGATATTTGTTCTTCATATTCATGTGCATATATAACATGTACACACACAAACACAAACACACACACAAGAACACACACACAAGAATGTAATCAGGACAGGTTTTAACAGCCTTTTATATAGTTATGTCATGTCCACTGAATTGAAACACTCAGTCCCTCCAGAAAGGACAAGATCATGAAACTTAAATTATTCTATGGGAGGAGACTCTGACTACCAGAGCTGCCTAGAGGAAAATGAGATTTCCAGAGGTCTGTGACGTTATAGCCCATTGTCATACAGAGAACCCTGCCAGGGATGCAGATCTCCTGAGTTATCATCAGTGCAGGAATGAGCTTTTGGTGGTACAGATGCATATGAGTCTTCCTGCTCTGTAAGTTACTCCTTACCTATACTTATTTAAGTAATCCCAATAAATTCACTGGTTGACCATGTTATACTTTGGTAGCATCATTAATTTCGTTTATTGTAGGTTCCATGTCTGATATAAGTATCTATTATGTCTTTGTGGGAAGCTTCATACAAGAGTCATCATGTTTGAGAAATGTCAAATCTCTGCTCAGAAAGAAATAGGAGCAGTTCTTGGAGATATTATTAGAGAGGCTCCGTTAGAGCAAACAAGGTAACATGGCAAACATATAATCATTGAACACTGAAGAGAGCAGTAGGGGAGTATGGAGAGTTTTATTCCTTATCATATTAATGAAATCTTGTATCAATGCTTCCCACAATGAATTCAGATAAAATCGCCTGTTCTAACTGCCACAGCATTTACTGATATGCTCTTATCTGCTTGGATTCTAGAGGAGCAATCTTGAAAACTTACCTGGATGTTGAGAATGAATGATTTCTCACAGGAAATTCAGACAGACCCTAAGAGCCAAGAGGAAATTCTGTGTCAGGATGATCTCCATTAGTTCTCGTAAGGGGCACAGATATGAAGTTAGGTCATAGTGAGAATCATGCAGTCTGCCATCTCAGGGGGTTTCAATAATCAAAGTTCCTCATTAGAGAGGTGATTTTTTTTCCCTGCCATTCTTTTCCCAGAAGGACAAGCCCTTATAGACTAGTCTTATAGAGAAAAGAGATCCTCAGGGTAGATCCCCTGATACTCCTGGCCTAAAATATACTAGTTAGTTACCTCCATTGTTCCAGGTCACTCCCAGCAAGGTCCTTGAATGAAAACATACGCAACAAGCTAACAGAGAGGCACACTCCTATAACACACTAATAAGAATGCTGTGCCATGAGGATCACAACAAACACAACCAAAACAACAACAACAAAATGTGTAACAAAACCTAAAAGCACAACCTCTCCAGGAAATTCCAGTGTTCTCTGTGAGAGACAATGAGAATCCATGTCAGGAAGTGGATTGTAAATTTCAAACATGAGCCATTTAACGGGTTTATCTGATCTTGATTTAAATTTGGATGGATATAAAATTAACTCAAAAATGTCAGTAGAATTCCTGTATACAAATGACAATCATGCTAAGAAAGAAATTTAGGGAAGCTATACCCTTCCCAATAGCCACAAGCAATATAAAGTATCTAGGAGAAACTTCAACCAAGCAAGTGTTTGATAAAACTTCACATCTCTGAAGAAGGAGATTGACGATGACACCAGATGAAGGAAAGATCTCCCTTGTTCATGGATCTGGAGAATTAACATAGTATAAATTGCCATCTTAGAAAAACAATTTACAGATTCAGTGCAACCCCTGCCAAAATACTACATGCTTTTTTAAAAGACATTCAAAGATCAATTCTCAACTTCATATGGAAAAAACCAGAATAGCTAAAACAATCCTGTACAATAAGAGATCCCCTGGAGGAAAATCCATACCTGATCTCAAGATGAACTAGAGAGCAACAGTAATTAAAATAGCATTGTACTGGCATAGCAATAGGATGGTTGAGCAACAAAATCGAATCAAAGACTGAGAAATAAATCCAAACACATATGGACACTTCATTTTTGACAAAAGAGCCAAATCTGTTCAATGGAAAAAGGATTGCATCTTCAACAAATGGTGCTGGTCTAACTGGATGTCTACATGTAGAAAAATGTAAGTATATTCATATGTATCACCATGCACAAAACGCAAGTCCATGTGGATTAAAGACCTCGACATAAAAGCAGAGACCCTAAATCTGTTAGAAGAAAATGTGGAGAAGAGCCTGGAACTCATTGGCACAGGAGACAACTTCCTGAACAGAACTTTAACAGCCAGGCTCTAATGTCAATGATTAATAAATGGGACCTCATGAGGCTGAGAACCTTCTTTGAGACAGAAGACACTGTCAACCGAACAAAATGACTGCCCACAGACAAATAAAAGCTCTTCACCAACCCTATATCTGACAAAGGTCTAATATCCGAAATATATAAATAGCTCAAAATTATTAAACACCACCAAAACAAATAATCCATTTAAGTAATGGGACTCAGAGATCGATCCAAGTTGGCAGCACCAATTGCACACTGCATCTGATTAGCAGGAAAACCAGAAATGTGAAATGATATAAAGACCAAATCGAAAGCTACAAAACACCAGAGCTGCTGATTCCCATGTGAGAGGGATCCACATTGTGTGGGGCACAGGTGGGTCCATTCCCTGGCCATGCAACTAACCCACAAAAAAAATACCAGGGAACATCCCACATTAATCACCATCCTGGGAAGGACTGTGGGTTATTTTTGCAGCTAATGGCCCTCACCACCCATCTACTCCTTGCCAGATCTTGCACAGAAGGACTGTGGTTATTCATGCAGCATAGGGCTCTCACTGCCAGTCCACTGCTTATGGGATCTGACACAGAAGAAAAGTGGATTATCCATGCAGCTTTGTCCTCTTACTGTTAGTCTACTGCTTGCCATATCCTGAACATGGAATGGTGGAAAGGCAGTGCTGAATCCCGGCACCAGACACAATCCATATTAACTGCCTCCTGAGAAAGAGTATGTGGTCACCCAAACACCTTTGAACTCTAACCCCTGTGAGGCCCCTAGCTGCTTGCTGCCCTAGCCTAGCTGGTCCACAGAGCAGATAAGGATAGCCCTGCCATCTCAAGAGGGCTTGTGGATGGCAAAGCTGAATCCAGGCACCATAGTCCACCATCCTACAAGTAACTTTGGACTCTGGTCTGTCTCCACCCACTCGCCTGAAGCATACTGCTCAGACAAAGCAAACAGGCTGAGCAGAGACCTACTCTGGCCACAATCCTGTTGACTGCTATCCTGCTAGCAGTGTGTGGCTCTGATTTCACCCTGCCCATCTACAGCCTATTGTCCTGATCCACCTAGGTCATGGAGCAGAGACCTGTGCAGGCCACACACCACATTAGCTGCTGCTTCCCAAACAGCACTGAGCTCCAATCTCTATCTTCCAGCCAGAGGCTTACTGACTAGTCCATCTGGAACATAGCAGACAGACACAGCCCTGCCATCTTGAAAAGGACTGTAGGCTACCTCAGGAACTCTGGGCTTGGAAATCTATCAGCCCACTCCTCTCCTGCCAGACCCAACTGGAATACAGTCAGGTAACCCAGCTGAGTTGAGTTGGATGCAGGCTGTAACACCCACCTCCCAACATCCTGAGGAGGCATCAGGGGAGCCCTAGAAAACAAATGTAGAATTGGAGCTTTTTTTACTTGCTTCCAACCTGCCTGGCCAAAATGGAACACAGACAGTGACCACATTGGAGGAACCTCTAGGTCTGCTATAACCAGAGACAACCAGATGCCTAGAGAACAGCACAAGAAGACTAGCAACAAACTCAGAGACATGTAACAACACCAGAAACCAGTGATCCTACCACAGAAAGCCCTAGAGTTATGAACACCCATGAAGTGCAAGGAGAAAACTTTAAATATGAGGTGATGAAAATGATAGACACATTGAAAGAGGAAAATAAATCACTCAAAGAAACACAGGAAAATACATTCAAACAGATGAAGGAATTGAATAAGTCCTATAAAGAACTACAGGAAAATTCAATCAAATGGGAGAAAGAAATGAATAAGACTATTTAAGACCTAAAGAGGGAATTAGAAGCAAGAAATAAAACACAAACTGAGGCAATCTTAGAGTTGGAAAACAGGGAAAATAACAGGAAGGACAGACACAAGGCATGCCAACCGAATACAAGAGATGGAAGACAGAATCTCAAGTGTGGAAGATATGATCAAAGTTGTTGATACATCAATTAAAAAAAACCATTAAAACTAAAAAGTTCCTGACCCAAAACACCCAAGAAATTTGGGACACTATAAAAAGACCAAATCTAAGAATAATAAGAATAGAAGAAGGAGGAAAGTCCAAGCTCCAAGGCCCAGAAAACATTTTCAACAAATTTATAGAAAAAAACTTCCCCAACCTAAAGAAAGAAATGTCCATAAATATACAAGAAGCCTACAGAACTCCAAATAGATTCAACCAGAAAAGACAATCCTCCTGCCACACAATATTCAAAACACTAAATGTACAGAACAAAGAAAAATATTAAAAACTGTAAGAGGAAAAAGGTCAAGTCACATAAAGGCAATCCCATCAGAATTACACCTGACTTCTCAATGGAGACTATGAAAGCTAGAAGTGCTTGGACATAAGTCATGCAAACAGAACATCAAGACAGAAACTAATACAATCGCCATACTTTGTAAGTATGTGTTTATATCACTATATTTTTGTGATTTTGTTTTTGTTTTTGGTAGTTACAAACATTTTTCATAGACAGAGTTTGTTTTAAATGGTAATATGTGATTTAATAAAATTTAAAATTTTTGAAAAAAAAAGACAGAAACTAAATGGAGAAACAAGGAATCTAGTAGACATCATGAAACAAATGGCCCTTACTGATATCTACAGAACATTTCATCCAAACACAAAAGAATACACCCTCTTTTCAGCACCTCAGGGAACTTTCTCCTAAACTGACCAAATACTATGTCACAAAAAAACTCAACAAATACAATAAAATTGAAATAATCCCTTGCATCTTATAAGACCACCATGGATCAAAGCTGGAACTCAACAACAAAAGAAACAATTGAAAGCCTACAAACTCATGGAAACTGAACGACTCTCTACTCAATGACATCTGGGTAAGGGATGAAATAAAAAGAGAAAATAAAAACTTCCTAGAATTCAATGAAACTGAAGACACAATGTACCCAAATTAATGGGACACAATAAAAGCAGTGCTAAGAGGTAAGCTTATAGCACTAAATGCCCTTAGAGAGAAACTGGAGAGATCCCATACTAGCAACTTAACAGCATATCTACAAGTTTTAGAACAAAAAGAAGCAGACACACTCAAGATGATAAAAGGCTGGAAATCACCAAACTCAGAGCTGAAATAAATAAATTAGAAACAAGAAAACAATTCAAAGAATCAATGAAACCAAGAGCTGATTCTTTGAGAAAATCAACAAGATAGACAACTCTTTAGCCAAACTACCTAAAAGACAGAGGGAGAGTATTCAAATCAACAAAACAAGAAATGAAAAGTGAGCTATAACAACAGACACGGAGGAAATCCAAAGAATCATCAGGTCTTACTTCAAAAGCCCATATGCCACAAAATTTGAACACCTACTCAAAATGGACAATTTTCTTGATAGCTACCAACTACCAAAATTGAATCAAGATCAAGTAAATAAATTGAACAGTCCTTTTATACCTAAGGAAATTGAGGCAGTCATAAAAAGTCTCCAAACAACAACAACAAGAAAAAGCCCAGACCAGATGGATTCAGCACAGAATTCTACAGAACCTTCAGAGAAGAGCTAATCTCAATTCTCTTCAAACTACTCCATAAAATAGAAATAGAAGAAACATTACCAAATTCATTCTATAAGGCCACAGTCACCTTGATATATAAACCACAGAAAGACTCAACAATGAAAGAGAATTTCAGACCAATTTCTCTGATGAACATTGATGCAAAAATACCCAACAAAATACTTGCAAACCAAATTCAAGAACACATAGAAGCTATCATCCACCATGACAAAGTAGGCTTTATCCCAGGCATGCAGGGATGGTTCAACATACAGAAATCCATCAAGTGTAATTCATCATATCAAGATACAGAAAGAAAAAAAACCACATGGTCATCTCCTTAGATGCCAAAAAAGCATTCAACAAAATCCAACACCCATTCATGTTAAAAGGCCTGGAGATATCAGGGATATAAGGCACCTACCTAAACATAATAAAGGCAAAGGCAATATACAGCAAGCATCTAGCCACCATCAAACTAAATGGAGAGAAACATAAGTCAATTCCACTGAAATCAGGGAAAAGATAAGACTATCCACTCTCTCCATATCTTCAATATAGTACTTGAAGCCATAGCTAGAGCAGTAAGACAGCTAAAGGATATCAAGGGAATACAAATCGGAAATGAAGAAGTCAAACTATCACTATTTGCTGATGATATGATAATAAGTGACCCCAGAAAATTCTATCAACAAAGTCCTACAGCTAATAAACACCTTCTGCAATGTGGTAGGATGCAAAATCAACTAGTAAATCAGTAACCCTCCTGTATATGAGTGACAAACAGGCTGAGAAAGAAGATACGGAAACTACATCCTTCACAATAGTCACAAATATTATAAATTATCTTAGTGTATCTCTAACCAAGAAAGTGAAATATTTGTATCAAAAAACTTCAAACTTGAAAAAAGAATTTGAAGATTTCAGAAGATAGAAAGATCTCTCATGTTCGTGGATCAGGAGACTCAAATGGCCATCTTACCAAAAGCAATCTACAGATTCAATGCAATTTCCATCAAAATACCCACACAATTCTTTACCACCCTTGGAAGATCAATTCTTAACTTCATATGTAAAAACAAAAAACCTAGAATAGCTAAAACGACGCTCTGTAAAAAAGATCTTCTGGAGAAATCTCCATCCCAGATCTCAAGCTGTACAATAGAGCAACAGTAACAAAAACAGCATGGTACTGGCAGAGAAATCGGCTGGTTGAATAATGGAATCTAATTGAAAACCCAGAAATAAAACCACATACCTATGGATACTTGATTTTTTACAAAGAAGCCAAATCCATACAATGGAAAAGAGATAGCATCTTCAACAAATTGTGCTGGTCTAACTGGATGGCTACATGTAGAAAAATGAAAAGAAATCCATATCTATCACCTTGCACAAAACTGAACTCAAAATGGATTTAAGATCTCAACATAAAACCCAATACCCTAAATCTGTTAGACAAAAAAAGTAGGGAAAAGCCTCGAGATCATTGGCACAGGAGACAACTTCCTGAATAGAATACCAACAGTTCAGGCACTAAGATCAAGCATTAATAAATAGGACCTTATGAAACTGAAAAGCTGCTGTAAGGCAAAGGGCACTGTCAACAGAGCAAAATGACAGCCTATGGACCAGGGAAAGATTTTCATCAACCCTACATCTGACAAGGGATAATATCCAAAATATATAAAGAGCTCAATAAAGTAAATACCACCAAACCAAATAATCCAATTAATAAATGGGGTACAGAGCTAAACAGAGAATCCACAACAGAGAAATAGTGAACAGCTGAGAAACACTTTAAAAATGCTCAACATCCCTAGTTATTAGGGAAATGCAAATCAAAATGACTCTGAGATTCCATCTTACACTTATCTGAATGGCTAAGATAAAAAACTCGGGTTACAGCATATGCTGGTGAGGCTGTGGAGAAAGGGGAAGACTGTTCCATTGCTGGTGGGAGTGAAACCTTGCACATACTTTGGAAATCAATCTCGTGCTTTCTCAGGAAATTAGGAATTACTCTACCTCAGAACCCAACCATACCACTCCTGGGAATATACTCAAAAGATGTTCCACCATATAACAAGGATATTTGCTCAAGTATGTTCATAGTAGTTCTATTTGTAATAACCAGAATCTGAAAACAATCTAGATATCCCTCAAGTGAAGAATGGATAAAGAAACTGTTGTGAATCTACACAATGAAATACTATTCAGCTATTAAAAACAAGGAAATCTTGAATTTTTCAGGCAAATCGATTGAACTAGAAATGATCATCCTAAGTGAGATGACCCAGACCCAAAAAGACATACATTGTATATACTCACTTATATGTGGATTTTAGCCCAATATAGACATACCCTGAGAGACTCCACCTAGCACAGGATAGGGACAGTTACAAAGACTCAAAGCTGGATACTGGGCAGAGTGCTGAGAGTGCAGGGTGGCCTTGACAGGCCACAGAGGAAGAGGTTATATGTAATACACTAGATAAAGTGAGGGCAGATGTTAGGGAAGGAGCACTGCCAATTCTAATGACTAGGGGAGGGAAGGAAAAGGGATGAGAGAGGGGATGGGATTGGGAGGGGTTGAGGGAGGGGTCGCAATTGGTATGTAACTAATTCAAACTGCAGAAAAAACAGGTAACTTATATTGCTAATCCCACTACATGGGAATAGCTCTGAGACAGGCATAGATATGAATGTATATGCATAGAGAGGCTTCATGTTGGCCACAGACTCTCTGTGACTCTCTAGTAGGCCATTCTTAGTATGGCATGAAGGAAGATTTGCAGGTGTCTTACTTCTGCTCATACAGTGAACAGAGAATCAGTCTTAATTGCCCTGTACATCCCACACACCTCATACAATTATAATGTTAAAACTGTATGTTTGTGATAAATTATGTTTTCAGAACAAAAGAACCAGACACTGATGCTGGATCAGACTTTATGAAACTGAAAAGCTTTTGTAAGGCAAAGGGCACTGTCAACAGAGCAAAATGACAGCCTATGGACCAGGGAAAGATCTTCATCAACCCTACAGCTGACAAGGGATAATATCCAAAATATATAAAGATCTCAAGAAATTAAATACCACCAAACCAAATAATCCAATTAATAAATGAATCAGACCTAACATGTTGGACACTGACAACCTGCATCCTCCATGCTCCAGCCTCAGACACCTCTGTTGCTGGACAGTATTGTAGAAAATGTCTGATCCCATTTGATCCAGCATTTCAATCAGTCCCACTCAGGACTACTATTAAGCCTGGAATCTCTCAACATTTAGAAACTGGACCACAAATCCTATCCTTGGCTCACTTAACCATTTTCTCCAATTTTTGGCCCCTTCTAAGGTATTATATGCCCTAATTCAGCCTGAAGGAACCTTAAGAGAATGATCTCTCATTCCCTCTAAGGGGGTTTGTCCTCTTGGTCTACAAATGCTTATTTTCATCAGGAGGTGGTTATAAGTTAATATTGGTCTTACATATAGAGAAAACTAGACTGAGCTCAGGGGTGTCTCTCTTTTCCTTTATATTTCATCTGTAGATAAGGAGATAGAATCTGAAAAGAAATAAAGGGGGATATAGATATATAAATGGAGGATAGAACAAAAGGTAGATGATTGAATCTACTCCTTAACTCAAGGCCTTAATGTTACTCACAAGGAAGGTTATCTCTAAGTCTTTGGTATAGAATTTTGTATATTGATGCAAATAATGGTCTGATTTAGCACAAGAATATATATTATAAGTCCAACAGATTAATAAGATTCTATAGATATATAAGGTAAAATAGTTAAATAAGGTCTTCGAAAGCCTCAGAGACCCATAGAATATGGCATTTAAAGATGTTTTTATTATTCTAAATATTCTTTGACAACAAGACAAATTAACTCCTCACAGCACCCAGCTCACCTCAAAGAAGATGATGAGCATCAAAGAACCTTCTTAAGGAGTTGGTGTCAAATGTGACAAACAAGCCATGGGCAAAATGTTTTTGTTTATGACACAGATAGAATTATGCCTAAAATTGGGCAAGCTTAGATGCAGGCAAGTGAGGGCTGAACTCTGCCAAGACAGGGTAAGCAAGCAATAGTTCCTGCCTTGCAAATAAGTCTGGCAGAGATATTGGGCTAAGAGGCTGAAGATGAGGCTCCAACATTATAGCGTTGGGTGACTGTTCAGGCAGTAAACTGTCTCAGTCACTTTTTTTTCATTTTGGAAGCTGCCAACTTGCACTACTCTACTGGTTCACTCTGGCATTTAAGTTTTATTCCTTCTCAAGTCTCTGAGGGGGGTGGAAGACCAGAGAGTTTAGTTTTATAATCAAGTTTGATTGATTAGGGGATAAGATCTTTTTAGATGAAGATAAGGGATTTAAGTTAATAGAGATGAGATATGCTAGATATTGAATTTCATTCAGAAATTTAAACCCAAAAAGACAGGGAAGATGTTTACTTCAAATCTGACATATACAAATGGCCAATTCACTATGAATATAACATTTATATAATTCATGATTATCTCATGGTTATCACTGCTGTATGTTGTTTGTTTTATTCAAGTTTAAAAAAATAAATGTATATGTTTAAAAAAAGAAATGGGGCTCAGAACTAAACAGAGGAATGTCGAATGGCTGAGAAACACTTAACGAAATGATCAATATCCTTAGTTATCAGAGAAATGCAAATCAAAATGACTGTGATTCCATCTTAAACCCATCAGAGTGGCTAAGATCAAAAATTCAAGTGACAGCATATGCTGTTGAGGATTTCAGAAAGGGGAACACACCTTCACTGCTGGTGGGACTGCAAACTTGTACAGCCCCTTTGGAAATCTATCTGGTGCTATCTCAGAAAACTGGGAATAAGGCTTCCTCAAGACCCAGCTTTTCCACTCCTTGGGATATACCCAATAGATGCTCCACCACACAACAAGGACAAATGTTCAACCATGTTCATAGCAGCCTTATTAATAGTAGCCAGAACCTTGAAACAACCTAGGTGTCCCTCAACTGAAGAATGGATAAAGAAACTGTGGTACATTTACAGTACTGAATACTACTCATCTATTAAAAAGAAAGAAATCTTAAAATTTGCAGGCAAATGGGTGGAACTAGAAATGATAATATTGAGTGAGTTAACCCAAACCCAGAAAGAGGCATATGGTATATATACTCACTTATAATTGGACACTAGCACAACATGGATGTCCTCTGAGAGACTTCACTCAGCAGGAGACTGGGACAGATGCTGGGACTCCAGGTGAGAGAGGTATTGGAGATTGGGGAAGTAGAAGGACCCAGAGGTCCTGGGACCCTACAAGAAGACCATCAAAGCTGGTGGATCTGGACCCAGGGGAGCCTGCACAAACTGCTGTACCAACCAAGGACAATGCATGTAGTAAACCTATACCTCCTATTCAGATCTATCCAATGGACAGCACATTCTCCACAGTTGTGTGTGGAGAGCAGGGACTGACTCTGACATGAACTCTAGTGCCCATTACTTGACCACTTCCCCTTAGTGCGTAGACCTGGTAGCACTCAGAAGAAGAATAATCAGGCTGCCAGGATGAGACCTGATAGGCTGTGATAATGTGGTGAGGGAGGAGGTCCCCTTCTGTCAAAGACCTAGGGGAGAGAATAGGATGAAAGAGGGAGGGAAAGGAGAATGGAAAGATAAAAGTAAGGGGATAACAACTGGAATGTAATCTGAATAAATTACTTAAATAAAAAATTTAAAAGTACTATAACTCCTAAGGAAATAGAAGTTATCAAAAGTCTTCCAACCAAATTCAGCCCAGGGCCAGATGGTATTAGTACAGAATTCTACAAGACTTCCAAGGAAGAGCTAAATTCTGTGAAACTACAGTCACTCTTATACCTACACCACATAAAGACTCCACAAAGAAAGAGAATTTCAGACCAATTTCCCTCATGAACATTGATGCAAAAATACTAAAATACTCACAGACCAAATCCAAGAATACATCAAATACATCACCCACCATCATCAAATAGGCTTTGTCCCTGGGATGCAGTGTTGGTACAGTATACAAAAATCTATCAATGTAATCCACCATACAAACAAACTGAAAGAAAGAAATCACATATTCATCTCATTAGATGCAGAGAAATCCTTAGATAAAATCCTGGACAGATCAGGGATACAAGGCCCTTACCTAAACATAGTAAAGCTAATACACAGCAAGCCAATAGATGACATAAAATTAAATGGAGAGAAACATAAAGTAATTCCACTAAAACCAAGGACAATAAAAGGCTGTCCAATCTTTTCATATATTTCAACATAATACTTGAAGTTCTAGCTAGTGCAGTAAGACAACTAAAGGATATAAAGGGGATACAAATTGGAAAGGAAGAGGTAACTTTATCCCTACCCACAGATGATATGATAGTATACATAGTGACCCCCAAAAATCCACCTGAGAATCCTATAATAGCCCTCTTGTATACACACATTAAATGGACTGAGAAAGAAATTAGGGAAGCAACACCCTTCAGAATAGCCACAAGTAATATAAGGTCTCATGGTGTAACACTAACCAAGCATGCCATGGACCATCTCAGTTAGGTATAGGTCCTTGGGAACAGGAGTTCTCAAAGCATTGGTGGACAAAGATAGGCGAGTGGCAAACAGAAACAAACCCAAAGGTAGTGTTTGAGTGCATTTTGCAGGCAAGCAAGCCAGATTTTTTGTACACATTTTTTTGAAACAGGAAGTGTTTTGTGGTTATCTTTTTTTTTCATGCAGTTCAAAATACAGGATGCAAAGTAATAATGTTGTCATCAATCTTTAGTCACCATTCTTAAGTTGTTAGCTTGGTATCAGTATGTATGTGCCCTCTTTATCAAAGGTCGATGTTCTCTCATTATGCCAAACATCTGTGTGTCAAGAGAGTCTTTTCTTGCCTCTTTAAGATCCACTGGCAGCACAACATATGCTGGTCTTTTTAAAATCAACATGACAGAATGAGATATGTCCAAAGAAGGATCTACACAATTAGTGAGAATGCATTCAGAACAACATATATGAAAAGATTTTAGCAAGCATTGCTAAGAATATATTCTCTGGTGTAGGGGGTTTCCCTAGGGCAGCGGAGGTCTGTAAGGCACGAGTGGTGAGAGTCTGGGTCTGACTCCGAGTCAGAGGTTGTTCTTCCACTGATCCTATGAGGCAGTGAAGAGTCTGTCTGAGACTGGCAGAGATTAAGATTCTTTATCTGTAACATTGTTGCCTAAAGTTCTTTCTTCCTCTTTTTTTTTTCTCTCTTGGACAAAGGCCTTTTGGTTGAAACGTCAGACCAGCTGGTCTGGGATCCAGATGGGTGATTTTGCATTCTGTGGAAACACACAAGCATATCCTCCTCTTGAGGTGATTAAGACATCTGGCCCTTTCCAGGTGCCCAGTAAAAGATATTTCCGTATTACTATAGGTGTAGCAATAGATTGGAGAGGAGCCCAATGTATCTGCATGGGAGTCAGACGTTTATCATCCATATTAAGATGATTAAAAGTAAATAAAGCATGGTTAAGTAATTGATGCAGGGAATAGTAGTGAAATTTCCCTTGAGTCTTTGAAGCTGTATTTTTATATTCTAATGAGTCCTTTCAATTGCTTGATCTTGTGGATTATAGGGAATGCCTGTTGTAGGTTCAATTTCCCATTGTGCACAGAACTTAGAAAAAGCTTGTGGGATATAAGCAAGGCCATTGTCAGTGTTTTTTTTCTTTTTGGCAGTCCCTATATGGAAAAACAAGTTAAAAGATGTTGAATCACATCCTTTACAGTTTCGCCAGTTCTGCATGTGAATAAGTGTCCATTGCCACATGTACATAAGCCAATTTCCCAAATTCAGAGATATGGGTAACATCCATCTGCCAGAGGATCTGAGCCTTCAATCCCCTAGGATTAACTCCCATCTTTAGTGGATGATGAACATCAGGGCACTGTCCAAATTTTTTCACAATTTGCCTAGCTTGTTCCCTGATAACATTAAACATTCTTTTTAAAGATAAATTATTATGATGATGTAAAGCATTACTATCAATAGCCTGCTCTAACAATCCTGCGATAATATGTTCTTTAGTAAGCATAGCTGTCATATGATTGTCTAAAGATAATGGTCCTGGTAGCTTAGTATGTCCCCTAATGTGTCCAATGTAGATCATTTTTTATTGTTCCTGTAACAACTTTTGCAATTTCTATAACAGCAGAATGGTTTCTGAGTTTCCAGACAATAAGGCAGTTTCAATGGCTGGAAAAGATGAACTATATATTTGAATCTGTATAAAAGTTAAATGTTTCATGTAAAATCTCTAGAGCATTGATAATTGCAATAATCTCCACTTGTTGAGCAGAAATTTGTTGTGACATTTTTATAACTGGGAGTCTACCTTTAACATATATTGCTGAGGTTCCATTTGAGGATCCATCAGTAAAAACCAAAATGGCTTCTGCTATAGGATCCTTTGCTATTTTTGAAGGAAAAATAATGTGTGTCTCTTCCACAGTTTTAATATAGTATTCTGAGGTATATGAAATTTTGTTTGATCCATACAATATGATAGAGCAATTTCTCAATTTTCACATGTTTGTAAAAGAATATCCAACTGTTCTTTATTATAAGGAACAATTATTTCTTGAATTTCTTTTCCAAATAACTCTCAAGATCTTAATCTTCCTTTTATAATTAATTGGTTACACATATATGGGTAAGAAGAAACCATTTTTATTTGCATATGAGGTAAATAAACCCACTCTAAAATCCCATACTGCCAGAGGCAGGCAGTAGGCATATAGCTAGTTTTTAATATAATGAGAGACCAAGGCTTAGTATAATTAATTTGTTGAACTCTGAATCCTGCATCCTTTGTTTTATCAGTTCTAGTTGTTGTAAGGCTTCTTGAGTTAACTGCCTGGGAGATCTCGGATCTGGATCTCCTTTCAGAGTCTCAAACAAACGATGCAATTGCCCAGTAGTAATTTTTAAATAGGGTCTAATCCAATTTATATTTCCAAACAATTTCTGAGAATCATTAAGTATTTTTAATTTATCCATCTTAAGTTGTAATTTTTGTGACATAATAAAGTTGTCAAACATAGTTTTCCCCCAAGTAACTGATTGGCCTATATTGTTGTATTTTGTCAGGGGCAGTAACCAACCCATATTGAGTTAAAGACTCAATCATATCTTTAAGAATGAATCCAGTTAACTCTTTTTGCCTATTCTGTTATAAGAATATCATCTATATAATGTGAAATAAAAGCTTTACCATATTTACTTCTAACAGATTTTAATGCATAATCCACAAATTTCTGACAAAGAGGGACTATTTTTCATTCCCTGAGGCAAGACTTTTCACCGATACCTTTGATAAGGTCTCTGAAGAATAACTGAAGGCATGATAAAGCAAATTTATGAGAATCTTCAGGATGTAATTTAATAGTGAAAAAAACTATCTTTCAGATCTATAACAATAATATAATAATCAGGAATAGTTATAGTAGAAGGGAGAACAGGTTGAACGGCCCCCATAGCATGCATAGTCTTATTTACAGCTCTTAAATCTTGTAAAAAACCTCCATCTCCATGATTTTTTCTTAATAACAAAGATGAGAGTATTCCATGGACTGTTTGCTGCCTCTATCTATCCTGCATCTAATTGTTCTTTAGCAAGCTGCTCTCATGCCTGTATCTTCTCTTGGCTTAAGGGCTACTGATTGATCCAAACAGGCTCATCATTTATCCATGGAATTTTATCTGCATATAATTCGTTAGTGGCCCCTAAGAAAAGTGTTGTTCATTCCAAGCATTATCTGTGGTCAATTTTACTTTAATCTCTCCCAATATTTTTCTTCCCCATAATGAAAAAAGAAGGGAAGGAATAATGTATGGCTGAAAAGTTCCAGTTTTATCTTCAATAGACCATTTTAGAATTTTTGAACTTTGGGCCACATTTGAGGCTAAGCCTAATCCTACCAAAGTTGATGTAATGTGATAAATGGGCCAAGAACCTGGCCAGTCTTTACCATCAACACAGGATTTATCAGCTCCAGTATCCAATATTCCCTGAATATTTTTCCTTCTACCTTTACGGTTATTAGAGGTCTTTGTTTGGTTATTTCCTGAGTCCAGGCTACCACTTAAGTAGACCCAAGCAGCTCTTTGTCTCTGTCTTGCTTTAAAATTGGATTAGGCAGATGAACATAGGGAAGCAACAGAATCTGAGCCACACGCCGATTTTTATATAGTTGTACAGTTTCCTTTAAAGGCCTAATCATAATTTTTACTTCCCCCTGGAATTCAGAGTCAATTGCTCCTGGGAGTACTTCAAAGTTTTGCTTATAGTCTGAACTTCTTCCAATTATAAGACCAAAGGTGCCTGAAAGTAATGGCCCATTAAACCTCGTCCCTACCAACTGTACTACCTCCTAAAGTGAAAGCCAATAATCTTTGTCTACTGCAAGATTTAACACTGTGCTTTATGGTGTTGCTCTTGGCTGAATGTTAAATTCAGGAGCAAGAAGATTCAAGTTACTTTGTTCCTCCTCTTTATGCTCTCTTTTTACTTCAGGACTGAGGGCATTTTTTTGTCTCCCCATCTGTAAGGGGGGAATCCCATCTTTGTGAAACTTTGATTTAAACTCATGTTTCCAGTGCTTTCCTTTCTTATACCAAGGGCACAACCCCGGAGGCTAATTTCATTATTGGCTTTTTCCTTGGTGCAGTCACGACTAATGTGACCTTTCTGACAACAAGAAAAGCATTACATTTTTTGGTTACCTCCTTTTAAGTTCTGAAGGTGTGAAAATGTTTTCCTTACAAAGCTACAGTGTAGGCCATACCCTGGACCAAACCACTGGCAGGGGCGTCTATACATGCTTTAATGTAATCTTGCAGTCACTGTTTTTCTAATTGGTCTGATTAGCTACTGGCAGAGAGTATTGGCATTTTACCATGCAAGTTGTTTTAATATGTATGATCTCTCAGAAGGAGGAAGCATCCTCCTAGTGCCTCTTCTAGTAACAAGAAAATCATAAAATTCTGCCAAACTCTTTTTTGAGGGTTTAACACCTCTGCCTTCCAACATATGACTCAATACTGTCAGGAACATACCCCTGTTCTTGGACTGTGAATGAACCATGATTCTTACCTACTCGCCTTTTTAGCTCAGCCTTTCCTTTGCTGAGGAGTCTGCATGATTCTTGATGAGGTCCTTATTTTGCCTGAAAAGGTATATAAAAAAAGAGGAGAGAAAGCTTACTTTACTTCAAGTCCTGCAAATGGGACCCACCTGCCATGGATGGTCTCTGTCTGGTATAGGTCCTTGGGAACAAGAGTTCTGGAAGCGTAAGTGGGCAAAGATAGGCAAAATGACAAACAGACCAACTCAGGGGAAAGTTTAAGTCTAAATGTATTTTGCAGACAAGCAAGCTCGATTTTTATACATATTTTTAGAAACTGGGGTGTTTTTGTGGTTACATTTTTTCATACAATTCAAAATACAGGATACAGAGTAATACTGTCATCAATCTTGAATCATCATTCTTAAGTCATTAGGTTGGTATTAGTATGCATGTGCCCTCTTTATCAAAGGTCAGTATTCTCTCATGTCAATCATCTGTGTGTCAAGACATTTTTTTCCTTAGCTCTTCTCATCACTATCTTGAGCTTTCTTAAACACTTTATTCACAAGTCATAATATAAACTATGAATAATCCTTAGCCATGTTTTTATTAACAAGTGGAACAGAACTTGGTGGTAAAATCACCTGAATGACCATTGGCTGCAGTCCCAAGTTAGGGCATTTCCTAGCAACATGGTTACGTTTTAAAAGACCTGATGAGAAAGTAGATCAGAAAGAAAAAGCAGACAGAATGTTCCAAAGCAAGAAGGCTGCAATCAGTTACTCATGGCAGGAACATCAGACCCATGCCAGGAGGCTCTCCCTGGGCAGGGGTTGTCACCCCGGGTTGTGCAGTAACATTTGCCACACAGACTCCATTGGAGAGGTTGTGACAAAAAAGCCCTCATTTTGATCCTGGACAAGGCAACCCAATAGGAATATGAATCCCAAGAGCAGGAAAAAGAGTCAAAGATACATCTGTTCTCACTGTTAGAAGTTCCACTGAAATATCAACCTAAAAGCTATAACATGTACACAGATGACCCAGTGCAGATCTACAAATGCTCCTTACTTGTAATTTCAGTCTCTGTGAGCCAACATGAACCTGCTTAGTTGGTTCATTGGACATGTTGTTCTGGTCCCCTCCAACTACTCTGACTCCTATAATCTTTCTTCCTTCTTTTGGCAAGGTTCTTCTATCTGCACAGGGAAGAACATGATGGAGACCTCCAATTTTGACTCTCTCTCTCTCTCTCTCTCTCTCTCTCTCTCTCTCTCTCTCTCTCTCTCTCTCTCCATAATGTCTGACTGTGGATCACAGCACTGTCTCCCATCTTTTGATAGAGATGCCTTTCTGGTGACAACTGGACAAAGCACTAATCTAGCACAGATTGATGCAGGTTCCATGTTTGCCACTTCAGTCTGTATGAGTTTCTATGAGTCATGCTTAGTTAATACTGTGGGGTGTATTCTCCTGGTATTTTTCATCTCCCTGACTCCTAGAATTTGTTGTCTGTGCTCCAAGAGGATGGACTCAAAGGAGATCTCCAATTTGAGCTTTCTCTATGCCTAACAGATAGCTGTGGGTCTCTGCATTTGCTCCCATCAACTTGTGGAGGAAGGCTCATTGATGATTACCAGAGTAGGTAAGAGTACAGCAGAATATGGAATACTACTCAGCTATTAAAAACAAGGAAATCCCAAAAATTGCAGACAAATAGATGGAACTAGAGAGGATCATACTAAATGAGTTAACCCAGAGCCAGAAATATTCACATGGTATATACTCACTCATAATTAAACACTAGCCCAAAAGGGATGTCCCATGAAAATCTTCACTTACCAGGAGATTGGGATAGATGCAAGGACTTCCTATTGGGACTCTAGGTGAGGGAAGTATGGGAAAATGGGGAAATAGAATGACCCAGAGGGTCCTAGAAACCTACAAGGAGAACATCATGATGGGCAGATCTGGACCCAGGGATTTCTACTCAAACTCCTGGACCAATGAAGGGATAATACATGCAGTAAACATTGAACCCCTACGCAGATCTAGCCAATGGACAGGACATTCTCTACAGTTGTGTGGAGAGCAGGGGCTGACTCAGACAGGAACTCTGGTGCCCCATATTTGACCACTTTCCCTTCATGCAGAGGCTTGATGGCACTCAGATAAAGGATGAGCAGGCTACCAAGATGAGACTTGATAGGCTATAACCATATAGTGGGGTAGGAGGTCCCCTTCTATCACAGACCTAGGGGAGAGAAATAGGGTGAAAGAGAGAGGGAGGGACAAACTGAAGGATACACGTGAGGGGATAACAATTGAAATGTAATCTAAAAAATTAATTAAATAAAAAATAAAAAAAGATTAAGAATCGCTTTATTGATTTCTCTTTCTTGAAAGAGGGTTTATATTGTAGTCCTAGCTGTCTTGGCTTTGTTGACCAGGTTTGTCTTGAACTCACAAAAATTCTCCAGCCTCTGCCTCTCCAGTGCTGGGGTTAAAGGCAAGAACCACCACACCAATCTGATATATTTTTTTCTATCCTAGGTCTGTGGGCTATACATCCTGGATTCCCTGGTCATCCAGGTATTTTCATGCATGGCATCCCTCTTCTGGCATTTAGTCTCAAGTTACACCAGTCATTGTCTGGTCACTCCCACAAGTTCTGTGCCTCCATTGCCCCAACACATCTTGTAGGCAGGATAATTGTAGGTCAAAGGTTTTGTGGCTGAGTTAAAGTCCCATTCCCACCACTGGAAGCCTTACCTGGCTACAGAAAAAAAATTGCAAGTTGGGGTTTAGGGCCTCCATTACTAGGAGTCCTGGCTAAGATGACCCTCATAGGTTCCTGGAAGTTTCTACTGCACTAAGTTTGCACATCAGTTCCAGTCATCACTCCCCATACACTCCGTCCCTCTACACAACTCCTAACAATTTTATTAAAATATCAAGATTCATCATTAAATATATGATTGAAACTCCATGTATACATTAATTTACAAACTAGTAGAATTTCATAATGTTTCTTAATATTTAATTTTGGGTCATATGGACCAGTCATATTCAAAACTGAATATACAGAACTGTTCATAACCGAAGTTTGTGGACAAATGGACTGAACTAGAGATGATCGTTATGAGTGAGTTAACCCAGAAGCAGAAAGATTCACATGGTATATACTCACTTATATCTGGACACTAGCCCAAGGGGCATGTCCCATGAAAGTCTTCACTTAACAGGAAAGTGGGACAGAGGGGAGGACATCTTTTGGGACTTTAGGTGAGAGAAGCATGGAAGAATGGGGAAATAGAAGGATCCAGAGGGTCTAGAAACCTACAAGAAGAACATTATGACAGGCAGATCTGGGCTCAGGGATCCTGCCCAAACTATGGCACCAGCCAAGGACTATACATGCAGTAAACATCAAACCCAGACCCAGATCTAGCCAATGGACAGGACATTCTCCATACTTGAGTGGAGAGTGGGGACTGACTTTCCTACGAACTCTGGTGCCACATATTTGACCATGTCCCCTTGATGGGGAGGCCTGGCGGCCCTCAGAGGAAGGATAGCAGGCTACCAAGAAGAGACTTGATACCCTGTGAGCATATATAGGGGGAGGAGGTTCTCTCAGTCACAGCCATAGGGGAGGGGATTAGGGGGAAAGCAGGAGAGAGGGAGGAATGGGAGGATACAAGGGATGGGATAGCTATTGAGATGTAATATGTATAATTAATAAAAATAAAATAAAAATAAAATTAAATATAGATTGAAGCTAAAATAGTCAATAGCTTTTTCTAATATAAATGATTATTTACATAATATAGTGTGATAATTACATTAAAGTGTAACAGCTTACATTTAAAATGTATTTAAAAATATTTTTCAAAGTGGAAGACATCATAAATTTGAAAGGCATAGGTGCACATTTGGAATGTGGGAATGATTTAATTAAAGTACTTATGTATGAAATTCTCATAAGTAAAAAAACTAAAAACAACAACACTAAAATATTCTTATACCTCTAAGTCTACAACAAGGTCCAGATGATGAAACAGAAACAGAATGTGGACTTCAGCTACTAAAAGTGGCACATGTGTGTCGACAAGGTAGGTAAGATGCAGGTAAAGAGAAACAGGGTGCTTAAAGTGGATATTAATCTAGACCTCAAGGATAAAGGGATTTGCTTAGTTGTTGCAATGTATTGGTCTTCATGGATTTACACATCTCTATGAGTCACAATACAAAATATGTCTATTCAGTGAAGAATTCTACCAGACCTTCAAGGATGTACTAATACTGATACTCTTCAAGCTACTCAAAAAGATAGAAATGGATGGAACATTACCAAATTCATTCCATAAGGCTATAGTCACATTGATACCTAAACCTTACAAAAACCCAACAAAGAAAGAGAATTTCAGACCAAATTCTCTTATGAACATTGATGCAAAACTACTCAGTGAAATACTAGCAAAACGGATACAAGAACATATCAAAGATATCATTTACCATGACCAGGTAGGCTTCATTTCAGGCATGCAGGGATGGTTTAATATATGGGATTCCATCAATGTAATCCACCATATAAACAAACTGAAAAAAAACCCACATGATCATCTCCTTAGATGCAGAGAAAGCATTTGATAAAATCCAACACCCATTCATGTTTAAAGTTTTGGAGAGATCAGGGATAAAAGACACATACCCCAACATAATAAAGGCTACATAAAGCAAGCCAATAGCCAAAATCAAATTAAATGGTGAGATACCTAAGGAAATTCCTCTAAAATTGGCAACAAGGCAAGGCTGCCCACTCTCTCCATATCTCTTCAATATAGTACTCGAAGTTCTAGCCAGAGCAATAAGAGAACTAGATGATCCATATGGGAAAGGAGGAAGTCAAATTATCCCTATTTGCAGATGATATGATAGTGTACATAAGTGACCCCCAAAATTCCACCAGAGAACTACTACAACTGAAAAACACCTTCTGCAAATTGGCAGATACAAAATTAACTCAAAAAATTCAGTAGCCTTCCTATATACAAATAACAATCATGCAGATGAAGAAATAGGAAAACTACACCTTTCACAATAGCCACAAGCAATATAAAATATTTAGGAGTTACTCTAACCAAGCAAGTGAAGGACTTGTTTGAAAAAAAATTCAAAACTCTGGAAAAAGAGATTGAAGATGACATGAGAATATGGAATGATCTTCCTTGCTCATGGATTGGGAGAATTAACATAGTAAAAATGGCCATCTTACCAAAAGCAATTTACAGATTCAATGCAATCCCTATCAAAATACCTACACAATTTTTTAAAGACATTGAAAGTTCAATTCTCAACTTCATATAGAAAAAGAAAAACTCAGAATAGCTAAAACAATCTTGTACTGTAAGAGATCCTCCAGAGTAATTTTCATGCCTTATCTCAAGCTGTGCTATAAAGCAACAGTAATTAAAATAACATGGTACAGGCACAGCAATAGGCTGGTTGATCAGGGGAATCAAATTTAAGACCCAGATATGAATCCACAAACATATGGTCACTTGATTTTTGACAAAGAACCCAAATCTATTCAATGGAAAATGGATAGCATCTTCAACAAATGGTGCTGGTATAACTGGATGTCAACGTGTAAAAAATGCAATTGGACCCATATTTGTCATCATGCACAAAACTCAAATCCAAGTGGATTAAAGACCTCAACATAAAACCAGAGACACTAAGTCATTTTGAAGAAAAAGTGGGGAAAAGCCTGGAACACATTGGCACAGGAGACAACTTCCTGAACAGAACCCCAACAGCCCAGGCCTTAAGGTCAAAAATTAATAAATGGGACATTGTGAGGCTTAGATGCTCTGTAAGGCAGGAGACACTGTCAACAGAACAAAGTGACAACCTATAGACTGGGAAAAGATCTTCTCCAACCCTACATCTAACAAAGGGCTAATATCAAAAATATATAAAGAACTCAAGAAATTAAACACCAACAAACCAAATAACCCAACTGAGAAATGGGGCTTGGAACTAAACAGAGAATTCTCAGGAGAGGAATATTGAATAGCTGAGAAACACTTAAGGAAACGCTCAACTTCCTTAGTCATCAGGGAAATGCAAATCAAAACAACTCTGAGATTCCATCTTATATCCATCAGAATGGCTAAGATCAAAATTTCAAGTGACACCACATGCTGGCGAGGATGTGCAGAGAGAGGAACACTCCTTCATTGCTGGTGGGAATGCAAACTAGTACAACCACTTTGGAAATCTATCTGGTGCTATCTCAGAAAACTGGGAATAAGGCTTCCTCAAGACCCAGCTATTAAACTTCCAGAAGATGCTCTAGCACACAACAAGAACATTTGCTCAATCATATTCATAGCAGCCTTATTCATAACAGCCAGAACATGGAAACAGCCTAAGTGTCCCTAAGTAGAAGAATGGATAAAGAAACCATGGTACATTTATACTATGGAATAGTACCCAGCTATTAAAAACAAGGAATTCCTGAAATTTGTGGACAAATGAATTGAACTAGAAATGATCATAATGAGTGAGTTAGCCCAGAAGCAGAAAGATTCAAATGGTATATATTCACTTATATCTGGACACTAGCCAAAGGGGCATATCCCATGAAAGTGGGACAGTGGGAAGGACATCCTATTGGGACTCTAGGTGAGAGAAGCATGAGAGAACTGGGAAATATAAGGATCCAAATGGTCCTAGAAACCTACAAGAATAACATTATGATGGACAGATCTGGGCCCATGGGTCCTGCTCAAACTATGGCACCAGCCAAGGATAATATGTGCAGTAAACATTGAGCCCCAAACCAGATCTAGCCAATGGACAGGACATTCTCCACAGATGAGTGGAGAGTGGGGTCTGACTTTCACACGAACTCTGATGTCCCATATATGACGATATCCCTGGATGGGGAGGCCTGGTGGCACTCAGAGGAAGGATAGAAGGCTACCAAGAAGACACTTGATACCCTATGAGCATATACAGGGGGAGGAGGTCTACCTCAGTCACAGTCATAGGGGAGGGGAATAAGGGGAAAATGGGGGGGAGGAATGAGAAGATACTAGGGATGGGATAACAATTGAGATGTAATATGAATAAATTAATAAAATATATTTAAAAATGAAACAAAACAAAAAATGTATAATTAATACTTTTAAAAATTATAAGTGTAAATTATTGGAAAACTTGCATTCATCTCTCACATTATTCATTCCAATCATTTACAGTATGTGATCAAAATATGTTGTATGAAAAATGTTTATATAAAAATAAATATATAAGAAATAAATAAACATAGCTCAATAACCTCAAAAAATATGTCTAATGAGATGGTTTGTATATTGAGTCTCAAGGGACGTAAAAGTTGTAATTCCTCTGATCTCACAACCTGACTCAAGAGACTTACCTCAGTCAGAAAATGTATTTGGAATAGTTTCTATGAGCTTATATGTTTGACAAAGAAATCAAAACCTCACACAGAGGTGCTCTCTTTCCTAACAATAGGTGTTCTGCAACAACTCAATACTAAACGATTTGACTGTTCTCCATTCCACAATGATGATAGCAAGGTAATTCAATCTAGTGTTTTTTTCTACTTTCTTATGTGAGAATCTGTGAGAAAAAATGCATGGAGAAGATGGTGAACAATATGAAGTTGCCCAGAGGCAATATGCTATCTGTTATCATTGTTCCATGTTCTTTGTTACCTTATATTGTAAAATTATACATTACCTCCTTCTTTCTAAAACTGCTTGTAATCAATAGCCCAATTTTTAAGTACTTATGTACTAAATTTTTCTATAGTTAACTGTATTTTGGGGGAAGATGAAAAGAAAGATTAATTTTTAGAGTTCATTCTCTTTTCCTCAGATCCACATAAATCTCTATTCAGAAAAAATTGTTGTCAATTCTATCTAGACACTATGCGAACACAATTGGATTTGAAATGCAACCACATACATACATATATATATATATATATATATATATATATATATATATATATATCTTAAGTTCCTCACCAAAATTTTTTAAAATACATTAAATTATAATAACTCATAAATGTTGAAAAATTTAAAACTTTCACCAATTCCAATTTTCCAGAATTAGCATGCTGACGACATGAAATATCAGATACATGTTTTTTAGAAAAAAATATAATTATATATGTATCAAAGCCATGCTTAAATATTTTACCCTGGTGCTGCTGCTGCTGCTGCTGCTCTCCCACCTCCCAACATGGCCTTTTTTTCTTCTTTGTTTTGAAGTTGTAATTTTTCATAATTATGAATTTATACTCTATATGTACTCACATACATGAAGAATGTACATAAAATGGAAAGTGGGAACTTCAACATTAATAGAAAAGAAACTGGATAATAAGTGTGGTAGAAAATTGTAGTTGGGCACTTTTGTGGTTAAAATTAATAAAGTAGAAGTAAAAATGTAAGTTTTAGCTAAAATATAGTGTAAATAGGAAATCTAATAACTTTCACACCTAGTACAGTTTAATAATTACAAAATGCTTATTCATGTTTAATAAGAGTTGAATGTTTTTTCAGAAAAATAACAGATTTAAAATTTTAAGCTTTCAATGGTGGTATCCATCACAAATCTAATTAATTTTATTTTTTTTCTTGCAGCATACAACATTGACATTTTCACATTTTACTTCCTCATATGCAGCATTCTCATGCTAAACAAAAACCCATGATGTTTACTGCACCTGAAACTCACAGGTATTGAAATCCCATACTTATTTATATCTTATATCCTAAGAACTAGAGATAGTAGGTTGTTTTATGATGTCAGGAAAACACCCAATACAAAAATGTGACTAATATGTCCTTATTTTGACCAATATGCTGGTTATTTTCCCCAAGCTGATTTATATGTGTTTATCTTACTTGATTACAAGATAACAACCTGTAAGGTTTCATGATTTTAATATTTTCCAAATCAAGCATGCATAGTGGTTTTGATTCAGACTGAGGTAACACTTTTCAAATTACAAATGATTCTTTCTTAGTGGTAACTTTACTCTTTCCATAGTGGACAGAATACAAGTGAGGGTGTCTAATGTTTCTCTTATGTCATGAGTTCTTCTGCTCTGTGTATCAACAAATTCTTGATATTTTCCTCTGCATTTCCTCTTCATCTTTCTATTTGATTTCTATTTGATTTTTTCTATTGATTAATAAGCAAATATAAATGTAAAACATTGTAAATATGTTTAGAAAAGATCCTTACTCTAGATGATTCTGATATTATGATTTTTAATTGTGTTTCTTTTTTTATCTATTAAGTTTGTTCATTGGCCGTGTCATATTGGTACATAGTGCATCAATTTATCCCAACTCTTATACTTTCTAGTCGCACTCCTGTTTCTGTTATTTCTTCATCTCCCTATAATAGTCTTTCCCACATTAAGATGTCCTATAATTCCAAGATATACAGTATTTATTTTAAATTTCATTCACAGAATTCTGAAAACTTATGAACAATTGATACTAAAAAGTTGTTGATGAATATTTCTGTTAAGGAAAGAAAGTATGTTAAGTGGAAAAAATAGAGATGATTGAACGGTGGAATATATTTCATTGTTTGGGTAACGTTTGGGTAAGTTGTAATGGATAAGCATACACATGGGTTTCATTATTCAGTGGGGTTCACTAAATGAAGTTTTCTATAGCAGAATGGTAAAAAGCAACATTAGAAAACTTGTTGAAGTGTGAGATTTATGCCCTCCTCCCTAAAGATTATTACCTGTAATTTTTTACGGTTTTTTGTAAGTACATATAACATAGAATTGGGTGATGCCCTGGATCCGTATATTTGATTCCATTTTCACCACATTAACTCATATGTATCAGTAATACAGAATACAGAAATCAGACATCTGCTTCAGAATTCTATCTTCTGGGATTGACAGATGATCCAGAACTGCAGCTCATCCTCTTTGGACTCTTCCTGTTCGTGTACCTGGTCACACTGCTGGGAAACATGATGATTATCTTGGCTATCAGCCTTGACTCCCACCTCCACACCCCCATGTACTTCTTCCTGTCCAACCTATCCTTCACTGACATCTGCTTCATCACCACCACAGTTCCCAAGATGCTGATAAACATCCAGAGACAGAACAACAGCATCAGTTATACAGATTGTCTAACGCAGCTGTATTTTATTGTTTTCCTGGGTGGAATGGAAAACTTTCTTCTTGCAGCAATGGCTTATGATCGCTATGTGGCCATCTGCCACCCACTTAGATACGCAGTCATTATGAATCCAAGAATCTGTATTCTGCTATCTTTGCTCTCCTTGTTCAGTAGCATGACAGATGCCCTGCTCCACAGTCTGCTGGTGTTGCGACTCTCCTTCTGTACAAACCAAGAAATTCCCCACTTCTTCTGTGAAGTTGCTCAGATAATCAAGCTGTCATGTTCTGACACGCTTATCAATAACATAGTGATATATCTGGCAGCTTTCATATTTGGTGGAATTCCATTTGGGGGCATTGTTTTGTCTTATGTTCAAATTGTTTCTTCGATTTCGAAAAAGCCTTCAATGAGAAGCAGTTACAAAGCCCTTTCCACATGTGGGTCTCATTTGTCAGTTGTTTCCCTGTTCTATGGCTCAGTGTTTGGGGTCTATATCAGCTCTGCAGTGGCTGACTCTACCAGAAAGACTGCTATGGCTTCGGTGTTGTACACTATGGTACCTCAGATGTTGAACCCCTTTGTGTATAGTCTGAGGAACAAAGACATGAAAGAAGCCTTGCAGAAAATAAGTGGTGGGACTTTCTAACAGTATATTTAACCAAAGCTGTTGTCACCTTTGAAAGCTAGCTTCTATCTTAACACATAATTAGGCCCTTTAGAATTATATTTTGTTAATATTTCTACTGCTAGGCTAAAATAGCCATATATTATAAATTCTGAAACCTCTTACTGATAATATTATCTTTGTTAGATAATAGCCATGATTTAATTAGGTAATGTTAGCAAATTTAATGGGATTCATGTTTTCTAAAGATACATATAAATAAATTTTCAATTGGAATACAATGAAATTATAGCAATAATAGATTATAACAAGTGATCCAGTGTGTTATTTCAAGGGATTTTTGAGGTAGGGAAGGTACCAGAAACGAGGCTATGGCTTCCATTGTTCTTTCAAAAAATGTCAGCTCTCATGGACTGATAATTCTCTAGGTCAGCAGGTCATGGAGGAAGAAGAATCAAGTATCACATGTAAACATGATGTCTTAGATATTTTAATTTGGTAAGGTAACATGGTAGAGTAGGTGTATGGTAGAAGCTGTAGAGGTATGTGGCAAAGGTAGGTAATCGTAAAAATATATTATAGACATTAAAATCTCAGAATTAATAAAAATATATTATTTAATAATATTTTATTCTAACAGAAATGTCACTTTCTTTAAGTTTAGCTCTCATAGCATTTGTACTTCATTTTTTAATTTAATTTTCACCAATAGTTTTTAAAAATATTATCATTTTGAAAGAATATACCTTTGTAGTTGACTAAAAAGTGTATGTAAAAATATGGCCATATCTTGTCCCAATTACAGGATGTTTTCCTGTGTGTGAAGTGAATAACTGTCTATTTGAATGAGAGGATATACACAATATGAACTTCCTATGGGTTTCTGGATATTCCTGAGTATGATCATGGCTTTTCATAGGTAGACAGAAGTGTGGTAGACTTGGAAATTAAGATGCAGAGGCACAAATATCAATTCTGCATTTTGGAAATTACTGTTGGATTCCTATTATTTTATCATGTTGTCCCAAAAATCTGTCTTATTAGAATTAATATATTTATTATCTGGCATAGAATATTACTGTACAAATATGCATTTGCTCTCTAAAACTCAAACTCAGTAAAACAATTTTACAGTCTTGCTTAAGAAATCAATCACATCTAATGTTCTTCACTATGTTCACTTACACTTAATGATCTGTGATTCAATTTCATGCGCTGAAATTCTCACTGAAATAAAGTTAAACACCATTTTATTATTTGTTTTTATTGATTAAATTTATTTATTTATTCACTTTATATCCCTAATACAGTGCTTTCCCTCCTCTTCTCCTGTTTCCACCCTCCCAACTTTCCTCCTTTTCTTTTCCTCAGAAAATGGGAACCCAACACCACCAACCTACCCTGGCACATCCAGTTGCATTAGGCCTAATTGCATTCTCTTCCACTGAGGCCAGAGAAGGGAGCCCAGCCAGGGACAAATGATCTAAAAGCACGTCACAGAGTCCATGTCAGAGACAGTCCCTGCTCCACTTGCTAAAGGACCCACATGAAGACCAAAATTCCTGTCAGTTTCATATGTTTAGGGAGCACATGTGCAGACAATGTGCTCTTAGGTGGTGCTTCTGTCTCTGTACGTCCCCTTGGACCTAAGATAGGTGACTCTCTTGGTCTTCTTGTGGATTCTTGTCCCCTCATGGTCCTTCTTTCCTTCTCCCTATTCTTCCACAAGACTCCCGAAGTTCAGCCTAATATCTGACTGTGTGTCTCAACATCTGTTTTAATCTGCTGATGAACCTTTCAATGGAAAGTTATGCTAGACTTCTGTTTACAAACATAGCAGAATATCACTAATAGTCTCAATGGTTGGTTCACTTCTGTAGGGTGGGTCTCAAATTGGGTCAGTCATTGTTTGGCCATGTCCTCAATCTCTGCTCCATCCTTATTCCTGTACATCTTGTAGGCAGGGTGAATTTTGGTTTGAAAGTCGTATGGTTGGGTGGGTTGACTTTCCCTCCACTGGAAGGCCTGTCTGACTAAGAGATAGATACATCAGTCTTCATGTGCTCTGCTGTTAGGGGTTTCAGCTACAGTCACCTGTAGTCCTCCCAGGAGAGTACTCCATCACAGGTCTCCAGCTTGTCCTAGAGATCACCACCCCCTAGTTTCTCTTCTCTTTCCCAGGCCTCTCACATTTCACCCACACTCCCCCAACAGCTGATCTCCACCTTCCTTCTCCTACGCAGACCCTCTACAATGCAGTTTTCACACTTGATCCTCCTCTAATGTTTATTGTTTTCCCCCTTTAAGTGGAATTCAAGCGTCTCCCCTTGAGCCCGGCTTGTTACTTAGCTTCTTTGAGTGTTAGGATTATATTGTGATGATTCTGTACCATATGGTTAATTGCCACTTATAAGTGAAAACATACCAAGTTTGTCTTTCTGGGTCTACATTACCTCACTCAGGATGATATTTTCAAGATCCATCCACTTGCCTGCAAATTTCATGATTTACTTGTTTTTAATTGTTGAGTAATATTCCATTTTATAAATGTACCACGATTTCTTTATCCATTTTTCAGTTGAGGAATATCTGGGTCATTTCCAGTTTTTGGCTGACAAGAATAGACTTGCTATGAACATAGATGAGAAAGGATCATTATGGTATGGTGGAGTATTGTTTTGGTATATGCCCAGGAGAGGTTTAGCTGAATCTTGAGCTGAAACTAGTACCAATTTTCTGAGAAACCTCTTGTTTGATTTCCAAAGTGATTGTACAAATGTGTACTCCCATCAACAATAAAGGAGTCATTCCCTTGCTCCACATAATTGCCAGCATGTTCTGTCACTTGAGTTCTTGTGTTTAGTCATTATGAGTGGTGTAAGATGGAATCTCAGGTTCGTGTTGATTTGTGTTTGCCTGATGACTAAGGATGTTGAGCATTTCTTTAAGTGCTTCTTGGCCATTAGAGATTCATCTCCTAAGAATTCTCTGTTTACTTCTGTACCTCATTTTTAATTGAATTTTTTTTATTTCTTGAATTCTTTATATATCTTGCATATTACCCCTCTGCCAGATGTAGAGCTGGTAATGATCTTTTTTCAACATGTTGGCTTCTATTTTTTTCCTATTGAGAGTGTCCATTGCCTTACAGAAACTTTTCAGTTTCGTGAGTTCCCATTTATTAATTGTTGACCTTAGCATCTGAACTCTTGGAGTTCTATTCAGAAAGCTGCCTCTTGTGCCAAAGAGGTCAAAGTTATTCCCCACTTTCTTCTCTAAGATTTAGTGTATCTGGTTCTATGTTGAGGTCTGTGATTCACTTAGTCTTGAGATTTATGCAGGATGATACGTATGAATCTATTTGCATTCCCCTAGATACAGCCATCCAGTTAGACCAGCACCATTAGTTCAAAAGTGCTTTTCTTTTCATTGTATGGTTTGGTGTCTTTGTTAAAAAGTGTTCATAGGTGTGTGGGATTATTTCTTAGTCTTCAATTTTATTCCATTGATCAGCCAGTCTGATTTTATGCCAATATTTTGAAGTTTTTATTACTATTGCTTTGTAATATAGCTTGAAATCAACAATATTGATACCTCCAGAAGTTCTTTTATTGTATTGGATTGTTTTAGCTATTCTGGGTCTTTTGTTTTTCTACTTGAAGTTGAGACTTTGTCTTTTGAGGTTTGTAAATAATTGTATAGATATTTTTTATGGTAATTGCAATGAGTCTGTAGAATGCTTTTGGTGGAATGATCAATTATATTAATCCTATCAATCTGTGAGCATGGGGGATCTTTCCATCTTCTGTTATAATTTTCAATTTCTTTCTTCAGAGACTTGAAGTTCTTGACATACAGGTCTTTCATTTGCTCTGTTATAGTAAAATTACATGAAGATATATTATTTGTGGCTATTGCGAAGAGTGATGTTTCTCTAATTTCTTTCTCATTCCATTTATCATTTGTATAGAGGATGGATAGTTGTCATTTTAGTTAATTTCATATCCAACCACTTTGCTGAAGGTGTTTATCAACTTTAAAAGTTCTCTGGCAACATTTTTGGGGTCACTTATGTATACTAATATATAATCTGTGAATAGTGCTTCTTTTGACTTCTTCCTTTCAAATTTGTATCCCCTTGATCTCCTTTAGCTATCTTATAGCTCTACATAGAATTTTAAGTACTTTACTGAAGAGATATAGAGAGTGGCAACCTAGACTTGTCCCTGTTTTTAGTGTGATAACTTTAAGTCTCTTTCAATTTAATTTGAAGTTCACTATTGCTTGCTGTGTGTTTTCTTTATTGTGCTTAGGTATACTTTTTGTTTCCCTGATCTTTCCAAATTCTCAATATTAAAGGGCATTGGATTTTGGCAAAAGATTTCTCACCATCTCATGAAATGTTCATTTTTTTTTCAGTTTGTTTATATATGGTGGGTTACTTGGTGAATGTTTATATCTTGAAACTCTTTGCATGCCTGGGGTAAAGTTTACTTAATCATAGTAGATGATGTTGCTGACATGTTCTTGGATTCAGTTATGAGTATTTTATTCCATATTTTTGCATCAGTGTTCATAGTAGAAATTGGTCTGTAATTCTCTTTCTTTGTTAGGTCCTTGTGTGGTTTAGGTATAGGGGGACTGTGGCCTCATAGACTGAGTTTGGCAATGTAACTTGTGTGTTTATTTTGTGAGAAAGTTTGAGAAATGTTGGTATTAACTTTTCTTTGTAGGTATGATAAAATTATTTGCTGAAGCCATCTGGTCATAGGCTTTGTTTGGTTGGGAGACTTTCAATGATTTCTTCTACTTCATTAGGAGATATTGGTTTATCAAAATTATTGACCTCATCATAATTTAGCCTTCATAAGTCAAATATTTCAAGAAAATCATTCACTTTCTTTAGATTTTCCAATGATGCAGAATACAGACTTTTACAATAAGATGTAATGATTCTTTGGATGTCCTCAGTTTCTGTTGTTATATTCCCCTTTTCATTTCTGATTTTTTTTAATTTAAATATTGTATCTCTGCCTTTTTGTTAGTTTGGCAAAGGGTTTGTTTATCTTGTTGATTTTTTTTCAAAGAATCTGCTCTTGGTTTCCTTGATTCTTTGTATTATTTTCTTTGTTTCTATGTTTCCTATTCCAATCCAGAGATTGATTATTTTATGTGTCTCCTCCTTCTAGGTATGTTTACTTCTTTTTGTTCTATAGCTTTCAGGTGTGCTGTTAAGTTGCTAGTATGCAATACTCCAAATTTTTAACTAAAGGCATGAAATTTCCTCCATGCTATGAAATTTCCTTTCAGCACTGTTTTCATTGTACCCCATAAATTTGGGTATTTTATGCCTTCATTTTCACTGAATTTCAGGGAGTTTTTAATTTCTTATTTTCATTTCTTCCATGACCCAGTTGTCATTGACTAAAGAGGATGGTCAGTTTCCATGGGAGTGTAGGTTTTCTGTTGTTTTTCTTGTTGTTAAAGTCCAAGTTTAGTCCATGCTGATATGATAAAATACAAGGAGACTGTGCTGCCTATCTATTACATCTGACCAGAGGGTCTAGCTCCTCACCATGCATGGTCCTTAGTTGGTGCATCAGTCTTTGCAGCATCCCCCTCCTCCAACCAGATTTGATGGTTCCATTGGTGTTGTTGTGGATCTTTTGACCCTTCCAGCTGAGACAAAAGTATATTCTTTTGTGTTTGGTGAGGTTCTCTAAATAACTGAAACAACCATTTGGCTTATACCGTCATCTAGCTCCAGCATTTTTCTGTTTAGTTTTTGTCTGAATGACTTTTCTATTGGCAAGAGTAGGGTATTGAAGTCTTTCAATATCACTGTGTGAGAATCAATTTGTTATTCAAGCTTTAGAAGTTTTTCTTTTATAAACTTGGGTGTGCTTGTCTTTGGAACATAAAGGTTAATGATTAAAATGTCATGTGGATGGCTTTTTCCTTTGGTAAATATATAGTGCCTTTCCCTATCTCTTATCATTCCCTTTTGTTAGATGTCTGCTTTCTCTGATGTTAAAATTGCTATACCAGCTTGTTTCTTGGGTCCGTTGTCTTGAAATGTCTTTTTACACCCCTTTACACTGAGGTGATACCTACTCTTGGTTGTAAATTGTGTTTCTTTTATGCAGAGGAAGTATGGATCCTGTTTTTGAAGCCATTCTGTTAATCTGTGACTTTTTATTAGACAATTGAGGCCACTGATGTTGCAAAACACCAATGAACAATGAGTGTTGATAACTGTTAATTTATTGTTTGTGTGTGTGTGTGTGTGTGTGTGTGTGTGTGTGTGTGTGTGTGTAAGACAGAGGTGTTTGCTTTCCTTCTTTTGACTTTGCTAGTCTGAGATTATTTATTTTCTAAGTTTACCTCTTTACTTTGGGTTTTTCTTTCCAGAACCTTTTGTAGGGCTAGATTTGTAGATAAACATTGCTTCAATTGGGTATTATCATGAAATGTCATTTTCTCCATTTGTCGTGAATGGAAATCTTCTTGGGTAAAGTAGTATGGGCTAGCATTTCTTGTCTCTTATAATCTACAGAATGTCTGTAGAGGCATTTCTGTTTTTTAGGGTCTCAATTGTGAAGTCAAGTGTAATATTAATTGGTCTGCATCTATATGTTACTTGGTTTTTTCTCTTGCAATTTTTAATATTTAGTTTTGTTCTGTACATTTACTCTTTTGATTATTATGTACTGAAGGAACTTTCTTTTCTGGTACAGTTTATTTGATGATCTGTATGGTTTGTCTACCCTGATGAGTATTGACTACTTTAACTTAGGGAAATTTTATGAATTTGTTGAAAATATTTTCTGTGATTTCACACAGAATAATATCCCTATTATTATTAGATTTGTTTTTTAAACACGGTCCAAGATTTCCTGGGTATTGTGTTATAGGAGTTTCTTGGACATAATGTTTTCTTTGACAGATGTATCCATTTATTCTATCATTTCTTCAATGTCTGATATTTTGTCTTCTATCTTTTCTTTATTATATTTGTAAAGCATGCTTTTGTGTTTTCTGTTTGAAGTCCTAATTTTTTTATTTCCAGGTCTCCCTAAATTTGGGTTTTCTTTATTATACTTCCACTTTTGGGTCCTTATGGTTTGGTTAATTTCGTTCCACTATTTGTGCTTTCACAGATTTCTTTAAGGGCTTTATTCATTTTCTCTTTAATGACTTCTTTCCTGTGCATAAAGGCTTCTAAGGAACTTTTGTTTTTTGCTTCAATAATGTTTGTCTATTTAGGTCCTGGTGTGGTAGTGTTGCAGGGCTCTACTAGGAAAAATGTCCTGGCCATCATTGATTATGTTTTTCTGCTGGTGTTTAATGTATCCACGATTGGGGAAATTGACATTCTAGGCATTGATATCTGAGGTTTTGGGGGGTGTGGATTTCACTTCTTGTTTTCTGAGAATATGGTGGATGTGTGTTGGCTGTAGGAAAATCTTCAAGTCTCCTGGTAAGTGTGGGCACTGCGGGTTCCCAGTAATATTTATAGGTGTAGGGACCAGAGACTTTGAAACGATTATGGGATGCGGATGGTGGAATATCTCCACAAGAGTGAGGAAAGTGTGCTGATCTACCACGATCTTTTAAGTTAGTCCCCTCAAATTAGGGCTAGAGAGTGAGAAGGGGCCAAAGCCAAAAGTCTGCTACAGAGTTGGCGTCGAGACTGAGGGATTGGACTTGGATGAATGGAGGGAGAGACAAAGATCTGCAGTTAGCCTGTTCCCCTGCCCGTGGTGGCCTGTGTGTTCCCAGGGAGTGGCTGCTAGAGTTGGGAGGTGGGACAAAATAATGAGCTGAGAGAAGGAAGTTTGGAGAAGATCTATGCAGTAAACTGGAGATGCATTCAAGATGGAAAGGATGATGCAGTTTATACTCTGCTGCAGAGCAGGAAATGAGAGTGGGTTATTATTTGAAGAGCAGAAAGAGAGGTCAAGATCTGAAATTAATCCACTTGCCTCCCTGTCCAATGTGGCTTATGGGCTCTCAGGGAGTGCCTCCTAGAGTTATATGTGGGATAAAGCAAGGAAATCGGACAGGATTTGTGGAGAGGATCTGTGGAATCTACCAGAAATGAAGTGGGGGGGGGGGGAGCTGCCACAAGTGTTATGCTTCAGAGATAAGGTTGAAACTATAGAATTAGATTTCAAGGAATGGAAGGAGAGGTGAAGATCTGCAGTTTGTCCTACCTGCTTTCTTGGCAGAAGTGCTACTTTTGAACTTTGAATCATTATATATGGTGTTGTCTGTGTTTTCTTTATGACCTGTCTATTCCATGCTAACTTGTGTATTTTATAATTTAGGAATATTGAATGTTAACAATATTAGTATATGCTGTAATTTTATGCTGAGTAATCACTGATAAATCAGATATTAAAAATAAGGTTGCCATTTTTATTTGATTACTCATAATACATTTAAGTTGTTCAGTATAACATAGATGGCCCCTCTATTTGCCATAATCTATGTATATTACTAGAACATATCATGCCTTCTTATTTGTAGAGTAAATATATTTTCTAGCCATTTATGTTAGTAAGACATATGTCTAAAATATTTGAATTATTTTATTTATACTTTGAGATTATAACTACATCATCTTCCCTTCTCCTTCCTCTCTCTAGACTTCCAGTCTTAAATATGGTATCACAATAATCTGTCTTTTATTGATAGGACCAAGATATGCTGATGTACACAGGATACTTTTTATGACTATGTTTAAAAACAGTGGAGGATGGAAGAATATGGTTTCTATTTGCCCTGCTTTTGTGACATAATCAGCCAAGAGAAAACTTCCTCTTAAGGTTATTTCCTTAAGGATTCCTGATGTTCTGTTGCCACCTGAGAGCCATATGAACTCCATTTAATTAGGACTTTCACAAACCAAAGCCCAGTCGGCAACTAGCAATGCATATATTTAATCTGTAATCATAACTTAACTGTCTTTGCTAGTTAATTTGGTACAATACTGACACTAGCCTCAGGAATCATGATTACTGCATAGGAAGCAAAAGTTAACTATTGAAGCTCTGTTTACAGAAAGAACCCTCTCAGGGTTCTGTTTGTGAATCCAGGAAGAGCTGTATGTTATTCCTTAGTGGTAGTGTCCAGGTAACCAGAAAGTATCTTTGTTTATGTTCTGCCACATTCATTTATTTGAATTTACATTTTGCCACTGTATCTTTCTTAGTTTTAAGAGTTTAAAAGTTTAAGAGTTTAAGAGTTTTAAAGAGTATTGTAGAGTTCTCCATCATTTTCTATATTGTATTGGACAGAGCAAAAATTTGAATAGCCTATATGTGTAACATATTGTAACAGTTGGCTTACTATGTTATAGTATTCATTCGCAGAACAGATTTTTTTTTTCATTTTTGGTGTGTTTTGACAATGATGAGAAAATCAAAGCTGATGCTGAAATAATCATCTTATGTACATTTTTAATAGTATTCTGTGACTATTTAAAATACACAATGTAGAATATTACAATGTAAAAGCAAATAATTGTATAACTTTACCATTATGGGACATTATATAGTCCTGTATAAATATGCCTATGTTCCCACATATCTGTATATCTATATACAGATATATTGATATATTAAATATAAATAGATTAATGAAAATTAACTTCAGTTTCAAGATTCTGCTTCTAACACATACATTTTTCATATGATTATAACAATACATATGTAGTAATAAGTTTTAGTGTGTTGATTAATGATAGATGGTCAAATATTTAGTCATGATACATGCCATGTTTTAACACATGCTGATGTCAAATCGGTATATGTTAATGGTTATTAAACTTGTCTCAAACTTCATTTAACAAATTCTTTTTCTCTAGTTGTTTTTTTTACTTTTTAATTATTTTTGTATTCATGTTTGTGAGTGTGTATGTGTTTGTCTGCATATCTGTGTATGAATGTGGTATGTATTTGCCATGGTGTACATGTGGAGGCTAGAAAACACCTTGTGGGTGCTGGTTCTCCTCTTACACCATGTGGGTTTTAGGGCTCAAACCCTGGATGTTTTATATATGAAGCACCTTTTCCTGCTAAGCCATCAGTCTTGAATTTGCTAATTTTTCTTGCTAACTATAGGTTGAATTAATTAGGTCCTTTGTTGCATGTATATGAGAATGTTAGCATTGTTCAACTACATAGAGATGTTTAGGTTTTTGTCTTCTATACATACAAGGTTCTAAAGGAGAATTTAATCCATGATTTTTAACGTGGAGATGAGCTTATAAATTCAAGGATTTTCTATCATTATTTCATTTTCCAAACATTATTTCCTTCATATTATGAAAACTGGAGTAGTATATTATGTGCATGTCATTAATAATTTATAAAATTATGATAGTTGCCTAATATATCTCTGTTTTTTAAAATATCCTTACAATATTCCCATAAAGATTGATGTTGAATCAGTCATGCATATTACAACACAAATCTCTTATACAATAATTTTATCTTTTGCATACACAAAAAAGTAATGAGACAAAAATTAAAATGATATATATCTAATTTGAAGCATAATTGATATTAGTTCTATTTATTTATAGGCTGTGAGTAATTTTTTTTATATGGAGGGCTGGATTCATAAGTTGGAGAATTTTCTGTCATACACAGTGTTTTATATAATTATTATCTAGTGTTTCAATGAGGGAAAAAGAAAACATTCAATAAATTGAACATAACAAAGAAGAGAGCAGAAGAAACAATGATATGACAGCAAAATGGAGAGGGAAATCAAGATTGAGAGTTACTTCAAAAGTGAAAATTTTTCTATAGTGAGGTACCTTTGGTAAACTTTTTTATGTCTTAATGTCTGTTTTTTTCCCACAAGTCTCCTAGACAACATGGAATCCACAGATCAAACACATGCAATAGAATTCCTGCTCTTGGGACTTTCAGATGATCCAGAATTGCAGCCCATTCTCTTTGGACTGTTCCTGTTTATGTACCTGGTCACGTTTATTGGGAACGTACTCATCACCCTGACCATCAGTTCAGATTCCCATTTCCATACCCCCATGTACATTTTTCTATCCTCCAGATGCTCTTTCACTAAACAGTGAAGTGCTTGTAACTTTTCTTTTGTTAAGGGCCACTGCTCCTGCCATACAGGTCTGTTTGAAATCCATTTTAGGGTCAAGGCTATTGGTATCTCAGCAGTGTCCTTTCTTATAAATTTGGATATTCTAAACCTGAGAGTTTCTGAGGTTGGACAGTGGACATAGCTTGTGGTCACTACTGATTACTTAGATTAATGTTTTACCTAGAAGTATGTACCATTTACCTCTAGTTTCAACGTTGTTTATATCTGTAATTGCAGGAATATTAATCTGAGTACCCCCATTGTTGTAAGAGATCTCTTCCCCATAGATTTATGGGTATGTCAGCCACATAAGGGTCTCAGCTTCCCTCTCTGCCCTTCTGGTCCCCCACACTCAGGCCACTGCACACTTTGTTTTATTTGAGATAATTTACCAATTCCTATAATTTCTGTATAAACATTCTGAAGTGGCCAATTTGGGTTCCAGGACTTCTGAGATATGATTGATACATCAGATTCTGTGTCCACCATAACTTTTATTTTAACACCATTCATTTGTATAATTAATTTAGGTCTCTGATCATTAAATATTGTTTGCCAGAACACACATGTCCCTGTGCCGCCAAATGCACCAGTCCTTTCCACTGGAGTGGCTTTGGCCTTAATGTAAGGAAACAGAAACAGTTGAGCAATTCTATCCCAAGCATTAATTTTCATCTTCTTTACACATGCCATGATTCTTATTTCCTCCTTAGAATCTCTATCTATAATACTGGCATGCACAATAAAATCATGAGAAGTCAGCCGACTTCTTCCTAGAACCATTCATACTGTGCCTGAAGGCAAAGGACCAACCACCAGTTTTTAGTTAGTAACATTCAACCTGTGGAGATAGGATAAGAGACATATTTGAAGCCAGATCCAAGACTGCAATGCCTTTTGTAGCATGCATTAAGTCATTAACACTCGGTTCCCATTTTCCTACAGGTATGTTACTTCTGGCCTGGCCAAGGGAATTTGGCTGCCATTGTTTACGGGGCTCTGAACAAATTGGGCCCTCCATCTATTTCCTGTCAGCAAGATATTGCCTTGCACATCTTTTAAATTGACAATCCCTAGACCAATGTTTACCTTTCCCAGAGCAAAAGCAGTATCCTGGAAGTCTTGGCATCTCATTACCATTATTGCCAGAACCTCCTTTTTCTCTCCTATGAGTTATGTTTTCTTCCAGTTTATTGTGCTGTTTTTTATCTCTACTGTTTCTTTGTACATGACCAATTTTACCACAACTAAAGCACCAGGTATAATGGTATCTGGGGGTTCTCTGGCTATAGCTTGTCCCACAATATTGTTTTGATACTCCTAGGAGTTAATATTAACTGTCTCCTTTACCCAATCATCTAATGGAGCACCTCTTTCCTTTAATGGTCTAATTACCATCTTATATTCAGTATTTGCATTCTCATAAGCCATGATACATTTTAATGCCTGTTTGGTGTCAGAATCTGGCAACACCCTATCCATAGCAGATCCTAATCTCTGCAAAAATTCTGTGAAGGGTTCCCCAGGTCCTTGAAATACTTTAGTAAATGGAATAGTTGTTTTCTCAGGTTCCTCTACCAGCTCTCAAGGCTGCAATATAACATTGTTCAATCACTCTATCTTCAAATGTATTTGTTCTCTTATATTAGTATATTATCTTTCACCAAGCAACTGATCTCTATTAATATTTATTCCCCTTGTTGTGTTTTCTTGCTCTATTCTTACAGCCTCAGTTCACCACCATGATAACCACTGTAAATGTAGTTTACACTGTAAATGCTTCTAATACTGATGAAACTAATTTCTTCCAGTCTTGGGGAAGAAGTCTATTCTGCATGGCCCACCTGTTTAACATTTGTTTAACAAAGGCAGAGTGCATATCATATTTGACAACAGCTTCCTTAAAATGTTTTAAATCCATTATGTCTACAGAATGCTATGCCATTTCCTGCTAACCCTCAGCACCATTTTGAGCAGGGACATGTCTTAAAGTGACTGGAAAAGATGAAGGTGTCTGGGCAACTCTGGAGGTGTTCTCCATTGGGGCATTTTCCTCCAAAGAACCTTTGGTCTGTCTGCCTTCCTTTTCCTCTGGTTTCTGATATTCTCCACCATTTTAACCAAAGGTGCCCTTTGCCTTTTCAATCCTTCTTGTTTTTTGTTTGTTTGTTTTGCTTTTTTGTTTTTGTCTTTATTTGGGTTTTTTGGTGTTTTTTTTCTTTTTGCCCATTTGTTCAGTCAAGTCAGTAATTCTTTCCAAAGGGCTAGATCTTATTGACTCTTCCACTTTTTTCAGGCTTTCCGGTTTCTCTATTTTTCTGTCCTTCTTCATTCTCATTTACCAAAAATGCTATTCACTTTCCCATCCCTTCATTTTCTATCCTCATTCTTTGCATCTATCCAGTCAAATCTGAAATTTTTTCCAAAAGGTTAGAATTATCTGACCCTTCTGGGCTTTCTATCTTACTAGTCTTTTTTCTAATCTTTCTAAGAATGAAATATAATGAAAGAGCAACCAAAAAACAGAAAATCCCCTCTAAATATAAAGCAAGAAAGAATTTTGCAACAGTAGTTGTGATACAGCATTTCTGTATCTTCTAATTTTAAACCTTCCCTCATATCATTAGAAATTGCAGAACTCATCAGGTCCCACATGGCTCTGTTTTTTAACAATTAAACTTTACTATACAACCCAACTATCCAATACAAGAGGGAAAAAAAGGTTAAATGGAAATAAGAATAAACCTTCCCATGTCTGCATCATGGGACAGGTCCCTAGGTATCTCTGGCCTCCACATTGATCCAGACTGCATGCTGGTCCTTTACCCAACCCATGTGCACTCCTGTTTGTTCCAAACCTGCAGCCCTCTCCTCTCCACCTGACAACATGGCTGGTCTTGCTCCTGGATCCTCCTCCCATGGATGTTCAATTACAAATATAATGGCCTGGCTGAAGTCTCTGGTCTGGTTCCTGAATTCTGGACCCAGGATGGTTCCTCCCAGCCTTCAACATTGTCCATCTCAGTGGGGGTATTGGTGGTGTTTCCAAGCAGTGTAGCTGGAGGCAAGACCTGCCCAAATTGCCTTCACCTAGGATAATGTCTATAATCCTTCCACATCCTTAACCAGCCATTAGATTTCTATGTCCTAGTACAGCTAGTAGTAAGTGTCCCCAGAATCACTTACCACTCAGACTAAGATATGGACAGAGCCCTGATGGGCCAGGGACCCCTCCACCCTAACTGCCAGAAAAGAGAAGCCTTCATTAATATTACCTTGTCTGTCCTTCTGACGTTGGGGATGGCAGGAGCAGCAATGAGGATCTCAGCTATAACTTTGCAGGGTCACAACTATCATATCCTTAGAGCAACAGTAGATGCAAACATCCAAAATCTACAAAAGTCTATATCTCACTTATAGGAGCCCTTACCTTCATTGGAAGAGGTTTCCCTTCAAAATAGAAGAGGTTTAGACTTATTCCTACTGCCCTAAGGGAAGAATTCTATTTCTATGTAGATCATTCAGGCATCATCAAAGAGTCTCTGGCCAAGGTTAGAGAAAGTCAGCCCCTAAGAGAAAATGACTATAAGGCCAAAGAGGGATGCTGTGAGTCCTAGTTCAGTAGTTCGCCTTGGCTGACCACTTTTATCTTAACCTTGCTTTGCCCCCTCCTCATTCTGATGATACTATTGACTTTTGGGCTCTCTATTTTTAATAAGCTGGTCACTTTTATAAAAGAATGACTGGAGGCTATTCAGCTGATGGTAATGTGAACCCACTCCTAGCCCTTCCAAAACATGGGCAGTGAAGAATATGAGCTCACAGATGGTCCATGACTGGCCTTCAAGGAACTAGTCTGAGGGGGAACTGACAAACCAAAGTGACTCCATTTTGCTTATAACCTCCATTCTGAACTAGGGTGACTTAATGCTGAACTCCAGTTCCAGGAAAAACTGAAGAATGTACACTTGGCACAAACATAGAATAAACAAAAGTACCAAAAAGTCTAGCAACTTCTTCAGATTTTCTAAAAGATAGCTATTTGTTGTTTGGCACTGGTCTTGGACCAATTAGTTTAAAGCACAATATTCCCCTACAAATGTCAATCAATGAAAGTCTTGCCAGACTGGAAACTAACTTGCTTGCTTGCTGCAATCAATAAAAATCCTTCTCTCCCTGGGTTCAGGGCCTCACATGTGAGAACCACTGCATTGGTAATGGGATGGGCCTGAGCTCAAGCTTGTAACAAAGACTCTTGTGTGATCACATCAGAATCAGCTCCTTGGAGTCTCTTGAATGCAGGTACAACAAATTGCTGGAAAGGCATTGCTATAAACAAGGGTGTTTCTAGAGATAATTCTAAATGAATGTCTCTCTCATCTGGAATATGCAGAAGGTATGGCAGAGACCTACATTGGACTTATGATCTGTATTCATTGATCCAATGCAGTCCTGAAGGTAGACTCCTGAAGGCCCTAACATCAAATTAAATTCAGTCATCCAGAGATCAGTTAAATCTTTTCTAATGCCTATTGTTAAAAACAGCTTTGATATCAATGTGATCAGAGACCAAATAGCTTCAATAGATTTTTTTTCAAGAAAAAAAATCACATCACAAAACAAACATTTTGGCAGACTTCTATAAATTATCAGAGACCTAATCAAAAAAATAAAAATTAATGGCATTGGAATTGAAGGTTTAATAGACATAAGAGCATAAATAATAATAATTTCATCAAAATCTTGGCATCAATATTGGTCCCTGGAGGAAGTAGATATACGGGTTCTGGAGAGTAAGACTTTATCTCAGGTGAAACAAATTTCCAAATGGGTTGAATGTAGAGGGACAGTAGAACTAATAGGAAAATTAAAACCATATGTGGCTAATATAGCCATGAATTTGTGGGGATGTGATTTGTTCCAGCAATGAAAAACAAAGATTAACATTCCTCTAATCTCAGAAACAAACTATAAAATAACAAATGCTTCTGAGAAAAAAATATTAAATGGTATTATCAAGAAAGTCATATTGTCCAGGTTGTCCAGAAGCAGGACACAACAGCCATTGATCTTTAAAAGGTGCCATCTGCCCTATGTGTAAAACAGATAATCAGACATATAAAAACAAAAATAAAGTTATTTTAAAAAATGTTATTTTTCCAAAGGAGGACTTGGCTTACTGGCATGACATGCAAACTAGGTTGTCTTAATTCCATGTTAGAATATTAGACTATAAATTGCCACATGTTCCATGCCATCCTGGACATCAGCTTCTGAGTTTTCTTCTTAAATAAAATGGATAGTTTTATTGTTTGGCATTAAAAATACAAGAGATTTAAAATAATTTAAGTACATTAAAAATTGCTACAGTTCAAACGTATTTTCTAAATCTCTAAGAGTTGGTGTAATTTGGAGCTAAGATGAAAAAAAACTTTGTGCAAGGCAGTAGTAGTTCATGCATTTTATCCCAGCAGATACAGGCAATCAGTTGTTTTCTAAATTGTAGAGTTATAACGAGCAGGGTGGTGATAGTTCACACCTTTAATTCCAGCACTAAGGAAGTGTATGCCTTTAATCTCAGCACTGAGGAGACAGAAGCATGCAGATCTTTGAGTTCAAGCCCATCCTGACACAGAGCACACTCCAGTTACAGAAAAATTTAGGTCCAGGTGTGGTGGTTCAAATCTTTAATCCCAGCACTTGGTAGGCACACATTTGAGAGGTAGTGGCAGGTGATGGCTCAGAGGTCAAGAGCACCATCTGCTCTTCCAAAGTTCCTGAGTTCAACTGCCAGCAACCACATGGTAGCTCACAGCCATCTCTAATGAAATCTGGTGGCCTCTTCTGGTGTGCAGGTATACATGCAGGCAGAATATTTCTACATAATAAATAAATCTTTAAAAAGTAAATGAATTACAATAATTAAACTTAAAAACCATTTGCAAAAGGAGGGTGAAATTCAAAGTGAATGTTCTTTGTAATCTAATAATAAATATACTTAAATGTATATATGCTTTAAAATTTAAAAAAACTTTTTAAAAATTTTTAATTGAGAGGTGATACTTTTTCTATTGCAAAAGCAAAACAAAATAAAACAACATTTTGCCCTAGGAGAGATATAACTCACCAAAAAAGGAAACCCCCAGAGTTAGGGGAGGGGCAGGGATTTTTTATTTAATTAATTAATTTATTTTGCTCTTTAGTTCTTTAGATCTTAGGCTCTTTTTTTTTTTTTTTTTTTTTTTTGCCTTTTACATTTTGGCTTTTCTTCCTGGACTGACAAATGAGCTAAAAGGCTCTTGGGCTTTTGGCTTTTGGCTAAAGACTATTTGTTCTTTGGGACATGAGCTGAATCAGAGATCAGCTAAGTATTTTCTATACCTCTCTGAGCTACTAGGTTTTCACCCCAATATCTGGCACCTGAGTTTTCATTGGTAAAATTGAACATTTGTGATCTTCATTCATAATAACAACATCTAAGAAACACATTACCCCATCAAGGTCAGACATTCCCTCAGGGTAAAGGGTTGGAAAAATATTCTTAGTAAATGAAGCGAAAAATCAAACTGGTATAGCCATTTAAAAAAATCTAACAAATATACTTCAAATCAAAGCTAATTAAAATAGTGAAGGAAACTATATTCATCAAATAAAAAATTCATTAAGATAGCAATTTAATTCTTAACATAACTTCCCCCAAACTATAGTTTTAATCACAAATTGACCCTTACACACTCATAGTGTGATAATTGTGTATCTGACTCTCACCCATGGACAGACATCCAAAAAAGAACCAAACAGAAATGCTGGAGATATCAGATATTATGAACCAATTGAACCCAACAAATATGTACAGAACATTTCACCTAAGTACAAAAGAATGTAACTTCTTCTCTACACCTCATGGACTTTTCTCCAAAACTGACCACATACTCAGACACTAAGCAAGTCTCAACAGAAAGAAGAAAACTGAAGTAACTGCCTGAATCCTGTCAGGCACCCTTTGAGTATATGCACAAAAGTGACACAGAAACATCTTGAGGCAGGACAATAACCCATCTCCCCAGGGAAATGCCATAATTATTCCCATAGTGGCAGAACAAATTCTCCCTCCCACCTGAAGTGGGTAAGAGTGCTTTTTAGTAAATAATGAAAATCTACTAGTTTGTAAATTAATGTGTACATGGAGTTTCAATCATATATTTAATGATGACTCTTGATATTTTTATAAAATTATCAGGAGTTGTGTGGAGGGACGGAGTGTATGGGGAGTGATGACGGGAACTGATGTGCAAACTCAGTGCAGTAGAAACTTCCAGGAGCCTATGAGAGTCACCTTAGCCAGGCCTCCTAGTAATAGAGGACCTAATCCCCAACTGTGCTTTTTATTTCTGCAGCCAGGTAAGGCTTCCAGTGGTGGGAATGGGACTCCAACTCAGCCACAAAACTCTTGTCCTACAATTTATCCTGACTGTCCGAGTTACCAGCTGTAATTCAAGACTGAATGCCACAAGAGGAATCCCATGCATGACAACACCTGCATGACCAGAGAATCCAGGATGTATAGCCCAGAGACAGGATAGAAATAGAAAATAATAAAACAGCCAAGTGTGGTGGTGCTCACCTTTAATCCCAGGACTGGGGAGGCAGAGGCTGGCAAGTCTCTGTCAGTTCAAGGCCAGCCTGGTCAACAAAGTGAGGCCAAGACAGCGAGGACTACAATAGAAACCCTCTCTCAAGAAATGAAACAAAACAAACAAACAAACAAAAACAAAAAACAAAAAAAGGAAAAGAAAAAAGAAATAAATAAAATGATTCTTAATCTTAATCTTATTCTTAAACTGCTGTACTCATACCTAGGCGGGCAGTCATCAATGAGCCATCCTCCAGCAGTAGATTGGAGCAAACGCAGAGACCCACAGCTGTCCGTTAGGCATAGAGAAAGCTCAAATTGGAGATCTCCTTTGAGTCCATCGCTTTGGAGCTCAGAGAACAAATTCCAGGTGTCAGAGGGTTGGAGGATACCAGGAGAACATAACCCACAGAATTAACTAAGCATGGCTCATAGAGGCTCACGGAGACTGAGTGGCAAACATGGAACCTGCGTTGATCTGTGCTAGATTAAAGCTTTGTCCAGTCATCATCAGGGAGGCATCCTCTGTCAAAAGATGGGAGATAGTGCTGTGATCCACAGTTAGACATGATGCAGAGAGAAGTCAAAACTGGAGGCCTTCATCATGTTCTTCCCCGTGGAGACAGGGGAACCTTTCCAACAAGAGGGAAGAAAGATTATAGGAGTCAGAGTGGTTGGAGGGCACCAGAATAACATGCCCAGTGAACCAAAAAAGCAGGGACATGTAGGCTCACATAGACTGAAACTGCAAGTAAGGAGCATTCATAGGGCTGTACGAGGTCATCAGCATACATGTTGCCGCTGTTATGTTGGTATTTCGGTGGAACTCCTGACAGTGAGAACAAATGTATCTGTAACTCTTTTCCCTGTTCATGGGATTCATACTCCTTTTGGGTTGCCTTGTCCAGGATCAATATGAGGGCTTTTGCCTTGTCCTGTTGTATCTTGTTGTGTCATGTTTGGTTGGTGTCTCTTGGAGGCCCACTGGGTTTTGAAGAGGAAATAGGGGAGAAGCAGATCTTGAGGATAGGGGAGTTGAAGGGACTGTGAGGAATGGAGGGAAGGAGTTAGGATGTATTGTATGAAAGAAGAATTTATTTCCTTTTTAAAAATCTTTTCATTACAACGTATTCAGATTACATCCTGATTATCATCCCCTCACTTGTGTATTCCCATTCTCACCCTCCTTCCCTCCTTCATGCTATTACCCTCCCCTAGACCTCTGACAGTAGAATCTACTTTAGATTAAAAAATTTGACTTAAAAAAATTGGCGTCAAGGAAACAATTACATCAATTAAAAATCAGGAACCAATCTTTTAAAAAATGCTCAAAAGAGGAAATTCAAATTGTTTAGAAACATTTAAAGAAACGTTTAAAATCTTCATCCATTAAGGAAATGCAAATCAAAATTATTTTGATATTTTATCTTAAATCCTGTTATAATGTCTGAGATGAATAACAAGTGACAATTCATGTTGGCTTCTTAATATTTAATTTTGGATCATATGGACCAGTCATATTCAAAATTGACTATACAGAACTGTCCATAAATAATTAAATATGTAGATTAAAGATAGAGGCTAATACATACAATGTCTTTCTCTAATACAAATATGATTATTTATATAGTATCATTTCATAATAACATTAAAGTGTAACTATTTACATTTAAAGTGTATTTAAAATATATTTTTAAAAATTAGAGGACATCATAAATTTGAAAGGTAGTGGGTGCACATATTAGAATTTGGAAGAGTGTTAATGATTTAATTAAAGTACTTATGTATGAAATTTTCATAAGTTAAAAAAAAAAGATGACAAAGCTAAAAAATATCTTTATACCTCTAAGTCTAAAAAAGGTCTACGTGATGAGGATGTTATTAGTCAAAACAGAGACAGAAGGTTGGCACCAGCTAGTAAAAGTGGCACATGCGTGTTCACGAGGTAGGTAAGAGGTAGGTAAGGAGAAACAGTGTGCTTAAAGTGAATGTTAAATTTGACTTCAATAATAAAGGGATGTGTTTGGTTGTTCCACCTTCTAATGTGTTGTCTTTGTGGATTTACACACCATTATGATTCACAATACAATACCAAATTATTTCTAATGAGATGGTTTGTATATTTAGCCACAAGGGGCATAGAAGCAGTAAGTCCTCTGATTTTACAACCTGACTCAAGAGGATTAGTTCAGTCACAAAATGTATTTGGAGTATTCTCTATGAGCTTATGTGTTTGGCAAAGAAATCAAAGCCTCACAAAGAGGTGCTCTCTCTCCTAACAGTAGGTGTTCCTGGACAACCCAATACTACATGGTTAGACTGTTCTCCATTCCACAATGATGACAGCAAGGTAACTCAATCTAGTGGTGTTTTCTACTTCCTTATATGAGAATCTGTGATGTAAAAAAAATGCCCACAGAAAACGGTGAACAGGATGAAGTTGCCCAGAGGCACTTTACTATCTTTTATCATTGTTCTGTGTTCTTTTTTACTTTTCTAAAATTACACAATACCACCCTCTTTCTAAAACCACTTGGTCATTAATAGCACAGTTTTTAATTACTTCTGTACTAAAATTTTCTATGGTTAATTGCATTTTGGGGAAAGAGAAGAAGAACGATGATTTTTCAGGGTTATTCTCTTTTCCTCAGATGAATATAAATCTCTATTCAGAAAAAAAATGTTGTAAATTATACCTAGACACTGTGAGAACACTATGGGATTTGGAATTCAGTCACATACCAAAATATAGGTAAATAGATAGATAGATAGATAGATAGATAGATAGATAGATAGATATAGATAGATATCCTATGTTCCTCACCAAGAATATTTAAGATACATTAAATTAAAATAACTCATAAATGTTTAAAAAAATTTAAACTTTTGTCAATCTCAATTTTCCAGAATTTGCATGCTGGTTACATGAAAGATCAGACACATGCTTTTTTAGAATGACATTATATAATTATATATGTATGAAAGCCATGCTTAAACATTTTACCCTGCTGCTGCTCTCCCACCTAGTAACAAGGGATATTTTTCTTCTTTGTTTTGAAGTTGTGGTTTTTCATAATTATGGCTTTATACTCTATATCTACTCACATACACAAAAATATGTAAAATTGGAACATCAATATCAATAGAAAAGAAATTGGAGAATTTGTATGGTAGAACATTTTAGTTGGGCACTTTTGTGTTTAAAATAAGTAATGTAAAATTAAGTGTCAGTTTTAACTAAAATATATAGTAAATAGGAAATGTAATAATTTTCATACCTAATACATTATAGTAAATACACAATACTTATTCATGTTTAATAAGCGTTTAATGTTTTCTTCAGAAAAATAACTGAATTTAAACTTCAAGATTTCATTGTTGGCATCCATTGTCAATCTAAATAAATTTATTTTTAAATTTTTTACTTGAAGCATATAGCATTGACATTTTCACATTTTACTTCCTCATATCCAGTATTGTTATGCTAAAATAAACACATGAAACTCACAGCTATTGAAATACCATACTTGGTTATATCTTTCATCTTGAGAACTAGAGATACTAAGTTGTCTTATGATGTCAGGGAAAACACCCAATACAAAAATGTGACTAAGATATCCTTATTTTGAACAAAAGCTGTCTATTTTCCCCAAGATGATTATACGTGTTTATCTTACTTGATTACAATATTACAACCTACAAGGTTTTATGGTTTTAATATTTTCCAAATCAAGCATGCACACAGGTTTTGAGTAAAACTGTGGTAATACTTTTCAAATCATAAATGATTCTTGCTTAGTGGTAACTTTACTCTTTCCACAGTGGAGAGAATACAACTCAGGATGTCCAATGCTTCTCTTACATCATGAGTTCTTATGCTCAGTTTTTGTTATTTTCCTGTGCATTTCCTCTTATGAAGGTTAAATTTTCTTCACATTTGATTTTTTCTATTGACTAATAAGCAAATATAAATATAAAACATTGAAAAATGCTTAGGAAAGATCCTTACATTAGGTGATTTTGATATCATAATTTCTAACTATGTTTATTTTTCTATATTTATCATTTTTTTTCTTTGGCCATGTCTTATTGGTACATATTACATTTATTTACCCTAACTCCTATACTTTCTTGTCCCACTCTTGCTTCTATTATTTCTTCATCTCTCTATAATAATCTTTCCCACAATAAGATGTCCTATAATTCCAAAATATACAGTATTAATTTTGAATTTCATTCTCCGAATTCTGAAAACTTAATACAACACTTAATACTAAAAATGTGTTGATGAATATTTCTGTTAAGGAAACAAAGTATGTTAGAGTGGAAAAATAGAGATGATTGAACAGCGGAATATATTTCATTGTTTGGGTAAAGGTAAACAGTAGTAATGGATAAGAAGACACATGAGTTTCATTACTCAATGGGGTTCACAATATACTAAAATGAAGTTTTTTATAGCATAACTGTAAAAGCAACATATTAGAAAGCTTGTTGAAGTGTGAGTTATATAATGTCATCTCTAAAGATTATTACCCATAATTTTTCTGTTTTTTTGTAAGTGTATATAGCATACTATTAGGTGATGCTCTGTGTCCATATATTTGAATACATGTTCACTGCATTTACTCATATGTATCAGTAATACAGAATACAGAAATAAGACGTTTGCTTCAGAATTCTTTCTTCTGGGATTGACAGATGATCCAGAACTGCAGCTCATCCTCTTTGGACTCTTCCTGTTCGTGTACCTGGTCACACTGCTGGGAAACATGATGATTATCTTGGCTATCAGCCTTGACTCCCACCTCCACACCCCCATGTACTTCTTCCTGTCCAACCTATCCTTCACTGACATCTGCTTCATCACCACCACAGTTCCCAAGATGCTGGTAAACATCCAGAGACAGAACAACAGCATCAGTTATACAGATTGTCTTACACAGTTGTATTTTGTTAATTTTCTTGGTGGAATGGAAAATTTTCTTCTTGCAGCAATGGCTTATGATCGTTATGTGGCCATCTGCCATCCACTTAGATACACAGTCATTATGAATCCAAGCATGTGTATTCTGCTAACTTTGCTCTCCTTGTTCAGTAGCATAACAGATGCCCTGCTCCACAGTCTGCTGGTGTTGCGGCTTTCCTTCTGTACATACCTGGAAGTTCCCCAATTCTTCTGTGAACTTGCTCAGATAATCAAGCTGTCATGTTCTGATACCCTCATCAATAACATAGTAATATACCTTGCAGCTGTAATATTTGGTGGACTTTCATTTGGAGGCATTATTTTATCTTATGCTCAAATTGTCTCCTCGATTTCAAAAAAGCCTTCAATGAGAAGCAGTTACAAAGCCCTTTCCACGTGTGGGTCTCATTTGTCAGTTGTTTCCCTGTTCTATGGCTCACTGTTTGGTGTCTACATCAGCTCTGCAGTGGCTGACTCTACCAGAAAGACTGCTGTGGCTTCAGTGTTGTACACTGTGGTCCCTCAGATGCTGAACCCCTTTGTGTATAGTCTGAGGAACAAAGACATGAAGGAAGCCTTGAGGAAAATAAGTGGTGGGATGTTGTAACAGTATATTTAACCAAAGCTATTGCCAGCTTTGAAACCACCTTGTATCTTAGCACATGATTAGGTGCTTTAGAATTATATTTAGTTAATACTTCTACTGCTAGGTTAAAATAGCCATATGTTGTAAATTCTGAAAACTCTGACTGGTCAATATTATCTTTGTTAGATAATACCCATCATTTAACTAGGTAATGATAGCAAATTTAATGAGATTCATGTTTTCAAAAGACGTAGATGAATATCTTTTCATCTTTTCAATTGGAAGACAATGAAATTAAAGCAATAATAGAATACAAAAAGCAATGCAGTGTATTATTTCAAGGGTTTTCAAAGTAGAGAAGGTATCAAAAAGGAGGCTATGGCTTCCATTGTTCTTTCAAAATATGTCAGATTCCATGGACTGATTCTTCTCTAATCAACAGTTCATGGAGGAAAACTAAAGTATCACATCTAATAATAATGTCTTAGATATATTAGTTTGCTAAGATAATATGATGGAGTAGAGGTATTGCAGAATAAGGTGTAGAGGTATGGGGCAAATGCAGGTATCATTAAAAATATATTATAGACATGATTAATAAAACTATTATTTTAATAATATTTTATTCTAATAGAAATGTGACTTTCCTTAAGTTTAGCTCTCATAGCATTTTTACTTTACTTTACTTGATTGAATTTTCACTGACAATTTTTAAAAATATTATCGTTTTGAAGGCCATACCTTTGTAGTAGACAAAAAAGTATTACTTAAAATATAGCTATATATCGTCCCAATAACAGAATGTTTTCCTGTGTGTGAAATGAAAAACTGCCTATTTGAAATAAGAGGATATATATAATATGAAACTCCTATGGATTTCTGGATATTCTTGAGTATGATCATGGCATTTCATAGTCCATAAGTGTGATGGACTTTGGAATTGAGATGCAGATGCACCAATATAAAATCTGGATTTCTGAAATTACTGTTGAATTCCTATTATTTTTTCATGTTATCCCGCAGATCTATTTTCAAGGATTAATATATTTATTATCTCACATAGAATTTACTGTGTCAATATGCATTTGGTTTCTAAAATTCAAACTCAGGAAAACAATTTTACAGTCTGTAGAATTCCCTTTGCCCCACAAATTGATTACATCTTAATGTTCTTCAGAATGTTCACTTATACTTAATGATCTGTGATTCAATGGTATGTGCTGAAATTCTCATTGAAGTAAAATTAGATACCATTTTTATTTGCTTTTATTAATTAAAATTATTTATTTATTCATTCACTTTATATCCTGAATACAGCTCCCTCCATCCTCTCCTCTTGTTTCCACCCTACCACCTTTCCTCTTCTTCTTTACTTCAAAAGATGGGAGCCCCACCACCACTCCTAACCCACCCTTGCCCATCCAATTGCATTAGGCCTGAGTGTATCATCTTCTACTGAGGCCAGACAAGGTAGCCCAACCAGGGGCGAGTCATATAAAAGCAGGCCACACAATCCATGTCAGAGAGAGCACCTCCTCCACTTGCTAAAGGACCCACATGAAGACAAATGCACCTATCATATGTATCAGGGACATATGTGCAGACTGTGTATACTTTTGGGTTGGTGCTTCTGTCTCTGTATGTCCCCTTGCACCTAGGACATGTGATTCTGTTGGTCTTCTTGTGGTGTTCTTGTCCCCTTCTGGTCCTTCTTTCCTTGTCCCCACTCTTCCACAAGACTCCTCAAGTTCAGCCTAACGTTTGGCCGTGTGTCTCAACATCTGTTTCAATCTCATAATGAGCCTTCAGAGTATAGCTATGCTAGTCTTCTGTCTACAAGAGTATAAAAAATAGTGTCAGTGGTTGACTGTCTCCTAAGGGGTGGATCTCAAGTTGGGTCAGGAATTGTATGGCCCTTCCCTCAATCTTTGCTCCATCTTTATCCCTGCACATTTTTTAGGCAGGATAAATTTTGGTTTGAAAATTATATGAATGGGTTGGCGTGTCCCTCCCTCCACTGGAAGTCCTGACTGGCTAAGAGATGGCCATTTCAATATTCATGGGCACTGATTTTAGGAGTCTCAGCTTCAGTCACCCCAAATTGTCTCGGGAGAGTACTCCATCATAAGTCCCTACCATGTCCCAGAGATAACATTCCTAGCCCTAGTTTCTCTGTTTTCCAGGCATCTCACATTTCACACACACTCTCCCCACATCTGATCTCTGCCTTCACTCTAATTCTCACACCCTTTTTAATCCAGTTCCCACACTTCCAAAGTCTATTGTTTTCCCCACTTTGAGGGGAATTAAACTGTCCTACTTGAGCCCTCCTTATTACTTAGCTTCTTTGAGTATGTGGATTATATCATGATGATTCTGTAGTGGCTAATAACCACTTATATGTGAATACATACCAAATTTGTATTCCTGGGTCTATGTTACCTCACTCAGGATGATACTTTTAAAGCCCATCCACTTGCCTGAAATTTTTATGATGTCCTTTTTTTAAATAGCTGAGTAGTATTCCATTGTATAAATGTACCACAATTTCTTTATCCATTTTTCAGTTGAAGAACATCTGGATCATTTCCAGTTTCTGGCTGACAAGAATAGACCTGCTATGAATAAACATAGTTGAGCAAGTATCTTTGTGGTATGGTGGAACATTGTTTTGGTACAAGCCCACGAGAGATTTATCTGGGTGTTAAGGTGAAACTATTACCAATTTTTTGAGAAACTTCTACATTGATTTCCAAAGTGATTGTACAAGTTTTCACTCCCAAGTTTGTCTTCCCCTTACTCTGCATCCTTCCCAGCATGTTCTGTCACTTGACCTGTGCTTAGTCATTCTGAATGGTGTAAAATGGAATCTCAGAGTCATCTTGATTTGCATTTGCCTGATGACTAAGAATGTTGAGCATTTCTTTAGGTGCTTCTTGACCATTAGAGAGTCCCCGCTTAAGAATTTTCTGTTCACCTCTGTACTCCATTTTTTATTTGAATTGTTTCATTTATTAAGTTCTTTACATATCTTGGATACTACCCCTCTGTCAGATGTAGGGTTGGTAAAGATATTTCTCAACATGTAGGCTTCCATTTTTTCTTATTGACAGTGTCTGTTGTCTTACAAAAGCTTTCCAGTTTCATGAGGTACTATTTATTAATTGTTGAGCTTAGCATCTGAACTGTTGGAGTCTGATTTAGAAGCTTCTTCCTGTGCCAATGAAGTCAAAGTTATTCCCCACTTTCATTTCTATCTGGTTCTATGTTGAGTCTTTGATCCACTTGGTCTTGAGATTTGTGCAGGATGATAAATATAGATCTATTTGCATTCTTCTGCATGCAGACATCCAGTTAGACTAGCACTATTTGTTGAAAAATTATTTTCTTTACATTGTATGGTTTTGGTTTCTTTGTCAAAAACTGTCCATTAGTGTGTGGGTTTATTGATAGATCTTCAATTTTATTCCATTTATCAGCCAATCTGGTTCTATGCCAATGGCTTGAAGGGTTTCTTGTTATTACTCTATAGTACAGCTTGAAACCAGTGATATTGATACCTCCAGAAGTTCTTTTATTACACGGTATTGTTTTAGATATCCTGGGTCTTTTGTTTTTCCACTTGAAGTTGAGAGTTTTTCTTTTGAGTTCTGTAAAGAATTGTATAGATATTTTTAGGGAATTGCATTGAGTCTGTAGATTGCTTTTGGTAGGATGGTCATTTTACTATGTTAATCCTTACCAATCCATGAGCATGGGCGATCTTTCTATCTTCTGATATGGTTTTTAATTTCTTTCTTCAGAGACTTGAAGCTCTTGACTTACAGGTCTTTCATTTGCTTGGACAGCGTCATATGATAATATATTATTTCTGGCTATTGTGAAGGGTGTTGTTTCCCTAATTTCTTTCCTTACCAATCCATGAGCAAGGGCGATCTTTCTATCTTATGATACGGTTTTTAATTTCTTTCTTCAGAGACTTGAAACTCTTGACATACAGGTCTTTCATTTGCTTGGACAGCGTCATATGACGATATATTATTTCTGGCTATTGTGCAGGGTGTTGTTTCCCTAATTTTTTTTCTCAGTCCATTTGTCAGTTGTGTAAAGGAGGGCTAGAGCTCATTTCAGTTAATTTCATATGCAAAGACCTTGCTAAATGTGTATATAACCTTTAGGAGTTCTCAGGCAACATTTTTGGGATCACTTATTCATACTAACATATAATCTGTGATATGTGATACCTTGACTTCTTTTTTCCAAAATTGTATCCTCTTGATTCCCTTTACATGTCATATAGCTCTAGCTATAATTTTAAGTATTATATTGAAAAGATATGGAGAGTGGCAACCTAGTCTTGTTCTTGTTGTTAGTGTAATGGCTTTAAGTCTCTTTCAATTTAATTTGATATTGGCTATGGACTTGTTATGTATTGCCTTTATGTATGCACCTTGTTTCCCTGATGTATCCAAATTCTTAACATGAAAGGGCATTGGATTTTGTCAAAGGTTTTTCAGCATCTCATTAGATGTTCATTTTTTCAGCTTGCTTATATAGTGGATTACATTGATGAATTTTTATATATTGAACCATCCTTGCATGCCTGCAATGAAGTTTACTTCATCATGGTAGATGATGTTTTTGGTATATACTTCAATTCAGTCTGTGAGTATTTTATTTAGTATTTTTGCATCAGTGTTCATTGTAGGAATTGGTCTATACTTCTCTTTCTTTATTGGGTCCTTGTGTGGTTTAGTTATAGAGTGCCTGTGACCTCATAGACTAAGTCTGACAATGTAGCTTATGTTTATATTTTGTGGAATAGTTTGAGAAATATTGGTATTAACTCTTCTTTGAAGGTATGGTAAAATTCTTTGCTGAAACCATCTGGCCATGGGCTTTGTTTGGTTGGGAGACTTTTAATGATCTCTTCCATTTCCTTAGAAGTTATAGGTCTATTTAAATTTTTATCTGGTCTTAATTTAGACTTGGTAAGTGGAATCTATCATGAAAATCATCCATTTCCCTTAGATTTTCCAATTATGTAGAATACAGGCTTTTAAAGTAACACCTCATGATTCTTTGAATGTCCTCAGTTTCTGTTGTTATATCTCCCTTTTCATTTCTTATTCTGCTGATTTGAATATTATTTTCTGCCTTTTAGTTAGTTTGGCTAAGTGTTTGTTTATCTTGGTGATTTTTTTTTTAAAAGAATCAGGTCTTGGTTTCCCTGATGCTGTGTATTGTTCTCTTTGTTTCTATGTTTTCTATTTTAATCCAGAGATTGATTATTTGATTATATCTCCTCTTTTTAGATGTGTTTATTTTTTTCTTCTCTACAGCTTTCAGGTGTGTTGTTCAGTTGCTAGTATGCAGTCCCCCCTTTTTTAAATGAAGGCACTTAGTGCCATGAAATTTCCCTTTAGCACTGTTTGTGTGTGTGTGTGTGTGTGTGTGTGTGTGTGTGTGTGTGTCCCATATATTTGGGTATGTTGTTCCTTCATTTTCACTAAATTTCAGGAAGTCTTTAATTTTTCTTTTCATTTCTTCCCTGACTCAGTGGTCATTGACTAGTGGGGTTGTTCACTTTCCATGACAGTGTAGGTTTTCTGTTGTTTCTGTTGTTGTTTAAGTCCAGGTTTATTCCATGGTGATTTGATAAAGTACAATGTGTTATTCCAATTTTCTTATATCCATTGAGCCTTGCTTTATGTCTGACTATATGGGTAACTTTGGAGAAGGTTTGATGTGGTGCTGTAAACAAGGTACATTCTTTTGTGTTTGGGTGAAAGATTCTGGAGATGTCTCTTAGGTCCATTTTATTCATAACATCCATTAGTTTATTTCTCTGTTTACTTTCTGTCTCCCTGACTTGTAGATTGGTGAGAGTAGTGAGTTGAAGTCTCACTATTACTGTGATAGGAATCAATGTGTTATTTAAGAATTTGTTTTTTTGATGTTTTTGTTTGTTTGTTTTGTTCTGTTTTGTTTGTTGTAGTTTTTGTTTTGGGGTTTTTTGTTTTTTGTTTGTTTGTTTACAAATGTAAGTTCTCTAGTATTTGGGCCATAAGTGTTCAGAATTGCGATGTCATCTTGGTGGATTTTTCCTTTAATGAGTTTGAAGTGTCATTTCCCAACTCCTTTGATACATTTTGGTGAAATTTTTTTTCTCAGCTATTACAAAGGCTATTCCTGCTTGCTTCTTGGATCCATTTGCCTAGAAAACCTTCTTCCTGACATTTACTCTTAGGTAATATCTATATTTGTTGCTGAGGTGTGTTTCTTGTATACAACAGAATAGTGGATCTTGTTTTCTCTTCTGTTTTGTTAGTGTGTGTCATTTTATTGGGGAATTGAACCCATTGCTGTTGAGAGATATTAATGACCAATAATAATTACTTCCTATTATTTTGATATTGTTGGTGGTGGTAGTATTTATGTGCTTCTCTTCTTTGGCTTTTGATGCAGTGAAATTATTTATTTTCGGTTTTTTCTTTGGTGAAGTTAACTTCTTTTGGTTCAGGTTTTCCTTCTAATATCTTCCGCAGGGGCTGAACTTGTGCATAGATATTGTTTAAGTATGATTTTGTCATGGTATATCTTAGTTTCCCCATCTATGATGATAAAAGTTTTGCTGGGCTTAGTAGTCTGGCTTGACATCTGTGATCTCTTGCTGTCTGCAAGAATTCTACCCTGACCCTTCTGGATGTAATAGCAGAGTCATTTTAATTTGCATTTCTCTGATGACTAACAACACTTTAAGTGCTTCTTGGCCATTGGAGATTCCTCTGTTGTGAATTCTCTGTGAAGATCTGTACCCCATTTTTCCTTATATTGTTTGGTTTGTTAGGTATGTACTTTATTGAGTTCTTTATATATTTTGTATATTATTCCTTTGTCATATGTAGCATTGGTGAAGATTTTCTCAATCTGTAGACTGCCATATTGTACTATTAACAGTATCTTCATCCCTGATTTGAAATTATACTACAGAGCAATAGTAATAAAAACTGCATGGTACTAGCATGGAAATGGACTAGTTGAATGTTGTAATTGAATCAATTACCCAGAAATAAACCCATACACTTATAAACAATCAATTTTTGAAAAAGGAGACAAATGAATACAATGGAAAAAATAAAGCATCTCAATGGATTGTGCTGGATGTCTACATGTAGAAAAATGCAATAGATCCACATTCATTACCCTGCATGAAATTCAAATCCAAATGAATCAAAGACCTCTTTATAAACTGAGATACCTTAAATCTATTAGAAGGTAAAGTAAGAAAAGGCCTTGATCTAATTGGCACAGGAGACAGCTTTCTTAACGAATACCAACAGCTCAAGCTCTAAGATCAATAATTAATAAATGGGACCTCTTGAACCTGCATTTCATTTCAAAGGTGAGAAGTTTTGCTGTTGCCCAGTTAATTATCTCTTATGATATGTTTGTGATATGCAGTAAAATTGAACATCTTTTCTTTTAACATAGTGTGTGTGTGCATGTGTGTGTATGTGTATGTGTGTATGTGTGTGTGTGTGTGTGTGTGTGTGTGTGGTGTTTTCTCAAGCAAGGAAGTGCCTTACATACTGCGTCATCTCCCAGTGGTTTTCATCCAGGTTGCCAATTAATTCTTAGAAGAATATTTTGGTGTACATCTTGAACAATTTTTAAAATTCACTCTAATATTTTACTGAACTGTTTTCTGAACAATGGAATTTTTCTATATTTCCATGATCTAATTCATTTGACTCAATAATACTGTATAAACCAAAACCCTACATTTTTGTTTAAGTTTGAAATGATCCAAGTGTTGGTTATAAAGTATTTTATCATTAATTCTTCATACTTGTGATCACATAAGAAATGTTATTTGATTACCTCTCAAGTGACTACCATGTTTATAGAGAAGATTGATATTCCTCATCTCTCATCACTGAATAGCTTTTTACCTAAATATATAGCTTTGTGAGATGTCTCCCATCCATGTTGTCATGTCAGCTAGTATTGTCATACAAGTCTTGCATCTGTGGAGTCATGCAGCTAGTATTTTCCTGAAGGTCAGTCCTAAATACATCTACATGTGAATAAAACTAAAATAACACAACCGGTTTTTATTTGGATTCTATGTATAGGATAGTATATGTATGTATCTCTGTGTTTGCATATATAAGTTTGCATATGTTCAAGAATGTATGCATGTGACAAAAATAATTAAGTAAAAAACTGTGAGACAATTTAGTAACAAGGAAGGAGTTGGAGAAAAGAGGTGGAATAGATATATAGATATAGGACTCATGTATGGGATTCTTTAAAATATATTTAAAATGTAAATTTTTAAAAGTTATATAAAGATAACCAGTTTGACATGAAAATATGTTTTAGTATTGTTTGGGGGAGTATAAAAATTTATTATACATAAAACAATATTACCACTAATGACTGCAGACAGGGAGGGTTACAGTGACACTAGGTAGAATATGGCTAACTCTTTGGAAAGTGAAAAGTAACTAGGTTACTAGGGTGAAGGATTAAAACCGAACGGTCACTTATATGTTATGTGAATAGTTAGTAAGTAGTGTTCTAGGAAATTAATATAGAGACAGTTTATCCATCACCAGCTAGGTCCCCAAGTATTGAACAGAGAGACTAAAAATTATTTAAATATCCTAAGCAGAGTACATCGTCGTTAAATTCTAATCTAATGCCCTAGGCTAATCTAACTTCCTCCCAGCTAAAATCTCTGTAATACTTGCATTTAGGTTCGTTGTCTGTTTTCCTTCCTTCTCCTCATTCCCCTGGACCTATCATCCTCATGGTTGAAGTCTTCTTTGCCATTTTTCCTGCCCTTGCTAGAAACTGATGTCCCATCCTATTCTCTCTTATGGTAAAGCAGAGAACAATTGGTGTTGATGGTATTGATTCATTCATTTTAAATATTTATTTACCAGTATCTATTTTGTCATTGATTCAAATTCTTCATTCATTTTGCATTAATATGGATTGACAAGATGGAAAAATTTAATGTGAAACCATTGTACTTTACTTAACTGTGGTTTTTGTTGATTTTTTATTGATTTTTTTAAAAAATTTGTCACTTTACACCCTAATTGTAACCCCCTCCCTCATTGCCTTTAGATCCTACCCTCTCTCCTTCATAAGCCTGCCCTCCCTCCCCTAGTCCTCAGAAAGGGGGAGACAAGTCAGAAATAGTCCCTATTCCCCATATTATGGAACCTACAAGGAGACTGTGCTGCCTATCTAATTCATCTGAGCAGAAGGTCCAGGTCCTCACCATGCATGGTTTTTGTGGGTACATCAGTCTCTGCAGCAGTCCACTTCCCCACCCAGAATTCTTGACTCCATTGGTCTCCTTGTGGAGCTTCTGACCCCTCCAGACCCTTGTATTCTCCAACTCTTCCATAAGACTACCTGTGTTCCACGCCGAAGTTCAGCTATAAGTCTAAGCATCTGCTTGGATTCCCTGCTAGGTGGAGTCTTTCAGAGGATCTTTATTTAATATACAGATATATGGATATAGAGATAGAAATAGATACATGATAGATAGATAGATAGATAGATAGATAGATAGATAAGGAAAAAACAAAAATATCACGTCGAAGTTTGACAAGAAAAACCAAAGGAAGGAAAAGATCCCAAGAAAAGACAAAAGAGGTAGAGAACCATTCATTTCACATTCAGGAATATCATATAAACACCAAACTAGAAGCCATGATAACATACAGAGAGCATGATGCAGTTCTTTGCAGGCCCTGTACATCATTCTTTAGTCTTTGCAAATTCATATAAGCATTGGTCATCTTAATTTAAAGGGCCTTGTTTTATAAGTGTGCTCCATCCTGCCTGACATTTAAACATTTTCAATTTCCTCTTCCTTTTGGATCCCTGAGCTCTGAGTGGAGGAATTTGGTGGATACATCCCATTCTGATAGACTTCTGCACTAAAGGAATTGTTAAGGCCGTTTTTCCCTTTGAAGGCTTGTAATGGCTCCTTCTATTTCACTAGAGAAATATATGTATGTTTATATTGCTCATGTTATCTTAATCTCACTTTGGTAATGGGCATGTATTGAAAAGGTTATCCATTTCTTTTAGAGTTTCTTATTTGTTGAAGTACGTCTATGATTCGCTGTATTTTCAGATTCTTTAATATGGCCCCCTTTTTGTTTCTGATTTTGTTGACATGGATGTTCTTTCCTCACCTTTTAATTATTTTGGACAAAGGTTTGTTTATCTTATTGTTTTTCTCACAGAACCAAGTCTTTGTTCACAGATTCATTGTATTTTTTCTCTATTTTAATGATTTCAGCCATGTGTTTGATTGTTTCACATTATCAATCTATACTTTTGGATAATATTAATTTGTTTTTATTAAAGATTTCAGTGGGATTATTAAGTTACTCATGTGACATCCTTTCAATTTTTTACATAATATGCTATGAAATTTCCTATTAAAAAAACCCTTCTTTGTATCCCATAAGTTTGAATATGTGGTATATTTCTTTTTATTCAATTCTAGAAAGTTTTTACTGTTTTTCTGTGCAAGGAATCTGACTGGGCTCCAGGTGAAAGTAGTCTTGGAGGGCTTTGCCCTATTGAGAGACCTCTGATACCCAGCTGAGAGAAGCATCTGGGATAGACAAAGAGGAGCCATTTTGGCCCAAGGATTAAGGATGGGACCTGGGACACCATCTGGGCTACCTACTGCAAATCAACCATCATCAATGGGAAGAGAGACCAGGGGTTTGGGACAACTGAGATGGGTCAGCAGGCAGAGAGACCACAGAGAAGGCTGAAAGGTCCACCATAAGTGGTGGTGCTGATTGCTGCTATCAGGGAGAGAATCTGCCAAGAGGGCCAGAGACACTAAAGGATTTGCCCTACGAAATGATACCTGGAAGGTTTTCTTGCTCTCCTTATCCTCCTTTCCTTCCTGTTTAGGATAGTTGCATATTAGGAAAGATATCTTTGTTTAATAAATTCATAATAAAGTCTAATTGTTAAGGAAACAGAGGCAACAAGTGGCACTCAGTGTGGGGCCTGATGGGTTCTGTAATTTCTAATGCTATGAGGGAAGATTGACACTGTGAAGGTATAGAAATGCTGTTTCAATATATCAGCAAAATTGCAGCTGCTGTTGCAAAACTTGTTCCCGCTCTATACTTAGAGGGAATTTTCTGTTTCTTCTTTGTCCTTTTATTGTATTTCATTCTTAGAAGGATTAGAAAAAGGGCTGAAAAATAGAAAAACCAGAAGTGTCAATAAGTTCTATAATTTTGGAAAAGATTTCAGGTTTGACTGAAGAGGTAGAGAGAATGAGGGAAAATATGAAGGGATGGGAAAGCAAAAGGCATATTCGGTAAAAAGAGGGTGAAGAAAAACAAAAACTAGTGGAAGAGGAAAGCCAGCAAAAACAGGAAGAGTCAATGAGTTATATCCTTTTGGAAAGAATTACAGACCTGACTGAAAAGATGGGCAAAGTGCAAAAGAAAATTGAAAGGCTGGACAGGCAGACACTGCCTTTGATAAAAAGGAGTGAAGAAAGGCAGAAACTACAGGAACGGGAAAGTAGACAAACAAAAAGGGCTTTGGAGGAAAATGTTCCAATGAAGAAGCCCTCCAAAGTCACTCAGACAACTTCAGCTTTTGCAGATAGTTTAAGACAAGTGTCTGCTCAAAATGATGCTGGGGGTTATGATGAAATGGCATGGTGCCCAATACATATGCTGGATTTAAAAGATTTTAAGGAATCTATCATCAGATATAGGATGCAATCCACTTTCATTAGACAGATGCTGAATAATTGGGCCATGCAGCATAGACTTGTTCCCCAAGATTGGAAACGTGTGATTTCTGCAGTATTAGAAGCAGCACAACAATTGCAATGATTGTCATGTTTGTGAAATGAGGTCATGAGAATAGAACAAGAAAATATGAGAAAGGAAATCAGTATTGATAAAGATCAGTTTCTTAGTAAAGGGCGATATACTGACGTAAAAGAATAAATTCAGTTTGAAGATAGAGTAATTGAACAGTGTTGTGCTGCAGTGTTAAGACTTGGGAGCTGGTAGAAGAGCATTGCAAGTTAACCATTAAATTACTAAGATATTTCAAGTGTCTAGGGAAGACTTACAGAAGTTTTACAGAGATTAGGATCCACTATGGGTAAAGTGACAGCAAATTCTGAGATGAAACAGGCACTGAAACTAATCATGACATATGAAAATGCAAATCATGAATGTAAGAGGGCAATTAGACCATTAGAGGAAAGAGCATCTCCATTAGATGAATGTGTTAAAAAAGATAGTTAATATTAACTCTCAGAAGTATCAAAACAATATTGTAGGACAAGCTATAGCCTGAAGTCCCAGATATCATAACACACAATGCTTTAATTGTGGTAAAATTGAGGATGTACAAAGAAACTGTAGAGATGAAGGTTCCAGACCTCAGAATAACTAGGGCAATAACCTGTTAGAAAATGTATGTTGTGGGAGAGGATAAGAAACATCTATCCATGATGGTAATGAGGTGCCAAGAGTTCCAGGGTATGGTAGCTGCTGTGGGAAAGGAAAACATTGGTCTAGGGATTGTCATTCTAAAAGAGATGTACTAGGAAATATCTTGACAACAGGAAATGACAGAAGAGGCCCATCAGCTCGGGACCCAACAACAATACAAACCAGATTTCCCTGGCCAGTCCAGAGGTAACAGACCCACAGGAAAATGGGAATTAAGTATTAGTGACCTAAAGCATTCTACTGAAGGCAGTACAGCCTTGGACCTGGCTTCAGATATGTTTCTTACACTATCTCCACAAGTTGAATGCTACAAATTAAGTACTAGTATTTTTAGTCCTTTGCCTGCAGGCACAGTGGGAATGGTTCTAGGAAGAAGAAGACTGACTTCTTATGGTCTTATTTTGCATCCTGGTATAATAGATGGGGATTGTAATGAGGAAATAAAAGTAATGGCATGAGTAAAGAAGGAGATGCAAATTAATGCCAGGGATAGAATTGCTCAACTGTTACTTTTCCTTACGTTAAGGACAAAGCCTCTCCACTGGAGAGTACAGGTGCATTCGGAAGCACAGGGACACATGTGTTCTGGCAGGCAATGGTTAATGACCAGAGACCTAAATTAAGTATGCAAATGAATGGTGTTAAAATAGGATTGGTTGACACAGAAGCAGATGTCTCAATCATGTCTCAAAAGTTTCGGAAACCAAATTGTCCACTGCAGAAGGTTTATACAGCAATAATAGGAATTGGTAAATTATCTCAAATAAAACATAGGGTGTATTGGCTTACGTGTGTGGGACCAGAAGGGCAGATGGGAAAGCTGAGACCCTATGTGGCTGGCATACCCATAAATCTATGGAGAAGAGATCTTTTATAACACAGATTAATATTCATGCAATTACAGAGATAAATAATGTGGAAACTAGGGGTGAAATTGTATGTGCTTCTGGGAAGAATATTAATACACGTAATCAGGAGTGACCACAAGCTATGCCCATTGTACAAACTCAGAACTTCTCAGGTATAGAGTGTCCAAATTTATAAGAGGGGCCACTGCTGAGGTACCAACAGCCTTTCCCCTAAGATGGGTTTCAAGAAGACCTATATGGCATGAGAAGTGGCCCTTAACAAAATAAAAATTACAGTCACTTGACTATTTAGTAAAAGAGCAGCTGGAGGCTCAGCATATAGAAGAATCTTCTAGGCCCTGGAATTCCCCTGTGTTTGGGGTAAAAAAGAAGTCAGGCAGCTGAAGGATAATAATGGATTTGAGAGCAGTAAATAGTAATTCAACCTATGGGTGTGGGACAGCCTATAATTCCTTTACCTTCCTTATTACCCAAGTCTTGGCCTATAATAGTAATAGACTTAAAAGGTTGTTTTTTTTTCATAATACCTTTGCATGAGAAGGGTAGGGAATATTTGCTTCCTCAGTGCTTACTCTGAACAGTAGTGGTTCAATGAAGAGATATCATTGGAAGGTACTTCCACAGGGAATGTTGAAAAGGCCATCCTTATGCCAATATTTTGGGCAACAACCATTAGAAATAATCCATAAGTAGTTTCCTTAATCTATCATTTACCATTACATGGATGATATTTTGTAGGCCAATTCTGATCCTACTGTTTTAAAAAATTAAATGTTTAAGTAAACACAAAGAATTCTGCCAAGCTGGGGATTACAGATTGCTATAAAAAATACAAAGAGGAGATTCAATTACTTATTTAGGCTATAAAAGAACTAAACAAAACATTCAACCACAAAAGTTATAGACCTGTAGAGATCAATTACAAACTCTTAATGACTTTCAAAAATTAATGAGAGATATTAACTGGTTAAGGCCTACAATGGGACTAGCTATCTATGAGTTAAGTAACTTGTTTCAGACATTACAAGGGGATGCTGATTTAAATAGTCCATGATGTCTAACAACTGAAGCAGAAAAGGAGTTAATTCCAGTAGAACAAAACTGCAAAAGGAATAAGTGAATAGAATTGATTCTAAACTTGGTTGCATTCTTGATATTTTGCCTTCAATGCATTCTCCTTCTGGTCTTCTTATGCAAAGGACGGATATTCCTAGCAAATAAACAAAGCAAAAAATTGAAAACATACATAAAAAATTTCTGAATTGATTAAAAAAAGGAAGACTAAGATTGCCCAAATGTCAGGGATGGACCCAGTGGAAGTCATAGCACCTTTTACTACTTCTGACATTATGTCATTATGCGTAATTAATGGAGATTGGCAAAGAGCTTGTAGTAACTATTTAGGAGAAATTAATAACATATACCCGAAAAGGCAATGTAAACAGCTTATAAAAATAACTAATTGGGTTTTTCTAAGTATTATAAAAAGGATGCTGATTCCAGAGGCATCCACCTTCTATACTGATGCAAATAAATTGGGTATGACTGGTTATAAGTCTGATAAAACAACTAAGATGATTAAAAGCTCATTTACCTCAGTTCAAAAATCAGAACTATATGCAATCCTTATGGTGTTGTTAGATTTTCTTGAATCTCTTAATATAATTACTGACTCTCAATATACTGAAACAGTTGTTTTGCATACAAAAACTGCTGAATTTACTCTTCACAACTCAGAATAACTCCATTATTGATAGAACTATAGCAGGTCCTCAGAAGTAGAAACTATCCCTTATATATTACTTATATTCGATCCCATACAAGTTTACCAGGTCCATTGGCACAAGGAAATGAAGAAATCAGCCAATAATTAATAGGAAATGTGTTTGAAGCCTCAAAATTTAATGTAAAACATCATGTTAATGGTAAAAGTTTGAGGAAAAGATTCACTATCACTTGACAACAAGCCAGAGAAATAATTAATAGGTGCCCTACATGTTCCATGTATAATCAAATCCCATTACCTGCTGGAATTAACCCTTCAGGTGCCAAAAGAAATGAAATCTGGCAGACAGATGTGTTTCATTTTGCAAAGTTCAGAAGGCTGAGGTATGTGCATCATACAATTGATACCTATTCAAGTTTTCAATGGGCAACTGCCTTAAGGTCTGTGTAATTACCCATTTATTAGAAAGAATGGCAATTATGAGAATCCATGCATAAATTAAGACTGACAATGGTCCTGTGTATGTGTCTGTTTAGATGAAAATTTTCTTTACATATTATAATATAAAGCACATTACTGGTGTACCTCACAATACCACAGGGCAAGCAGTTGTGGAAAGAGCTAATTATACCTTAAAAGAAATGCTTATTAAACAAAAAGAAAGGGTAAGAACCCCTAGGGACAGATTAAATAATACTCTAATGACTTTAAATTCTCTTAATGTTGGTGATGAAGGGACCACAGCTGTTTAGAGACATTGAACTATAGAAAAAACTGAGGAACTAGGACAACCACTATTCTATAAGCTTTGTCAACTCTGAACTGGACACCAGCAATAGTTTTCAGATGGGGCTGAGGTTATGTTTATATCTCTACTGGGAGTGAAAAAACATGGTTACCAATGAAACTTATAAAGATTAGATCTGAACAGGAAAGACCTCTTTGTACCTAAAATCTCACAAGGGAATCTTAAGGGCTACCTGGTCCTTTTAAGATGACATTTTTTCATACAGTTTGGAGATATAATGGCCTCTTCTAGCCTGTTGGTTTCCATGCAAGCAGAGCACTCTATAATTTGTACACCTAGCCTGTTCCATATATATACCTATGCTAATAATTTCAAAATTTGCTTATTTTCAGAGCAAAAACAGGACAATGATGAAGACAAAGCAAGCAGCCTAGGTGATTCAACCTCAAAGACTGCCTCTGGTGCAACGAGTAGGGTGACTTGAATACTGTTTCCTTGACAAATTATATATTTACAGATATACCTATGCTAATAATTTTAAATTTTGCTTATTTTCAGAGCAAAAGAAAAAAAGCAGGACAATAATGAAAACTGAACCTCTGCCTCTGGCACTACTGTTTCTTCAAGAAATTGCATGCATGCCAACACTAAAAAGGGCTAGCCCAAAGGATTGGTCCTAAAAAGATTGGACAAAAACTGATACAGCTAGCTTTTTCAATGCTTGGCCAATAGTCTGTTTTTTTTTCTAAAGGGTACTAAAAAGATCTTTTTTACCTTCAGACAACAAAAAGTAATTTTGAAAATATGACACCCCCATTCCCCATAGGTGGGATAGGGTTTTTTGTGAGTTATCAATGTTCATTTTTGCCTAAGAGGGTTAACTATAAGTTAATAAAAGTTTCATTTTGGGATTATTTTCTTCTATCCTTCCTTCTCTCTTATCTTTCTATCCCATCTAACACTAGGGGGAAAAGAGAGAAGGAGGGGAGGATATAGATTTATAGAATAAAAGGTAGATTATTGACTCTACTAGCCTCAAATATCTTACATTGCTATTGTTGATTGATGAAAATTTAAGACTACTATTTTATTCAACTTTTGCTTTATGTATTGTATATTATATGTCAATAAAATTTTATATTGTATATTGTATGCTAATAGAAACTTAAGATCGATTTATTCAGCATTTACTTAATATGTTACTCATGTGCAACTCATTTGAAAAGGTGATGTCTTATAAAAGCTAAATGTTATAACCTGTTCAGGATGATGAGATAAAAGTAGGTATGTAGTTACCTATAAATTTTACTAGATACTAAATTACTTAATCACAGAATACATTTTATTTAGTTTCTTGTGTATGTCTTTAAAGAAGTAGATTGATAATTGTAAGAATAGATAGAAAGATGATCTTCAAACACTTCAGAGATCCACAGAATATGGCATTTAATGATAAAGTGCTTTTCTGACAAAGAGTGACGTCCTTTCCTGGTGGCATCTCCAGCCTACATAAATGAAGATGAGGGCATCAAGAGATGAGGGTGGCAGAATAGCCACTGAACAGAGGAACAGCTCTTATCCCTGCTGCTGCTGACAGACTAATTGTCTGCTATTATAAGAGTAATTCTGAGAAGTTGATTGTCCAGCTTTGCAGAGACTAGGTAGGCCAGGCCTCCAGGATTCCTGCTTGACAGAACAGTTTATTGGATGTTACAGGCCAGCAGGGCTGAAGACTGAATGTGCCAACAATGGAGGGAATCCGATGACTATCCAAGTGGTCAGCTCTCTCTGTTCTATCTACATATGGAAATTGTTCACCTGCACTTCCTTTACATTAGATAACATTTCTTTCTTGAGTCTCTGATGGGATTGAAGACTAGATAGCCACCATATTACTATAAGTTTTAGTTTAAGAATTAAAAACACATTTATAGATTGATATTTGTGATTACTAATGAAGATACCTTAGAAAACTTTAGACAACAGTAAAGGACTCTTTTGGAGAGGCTAGTGGAATACTTTCTCCAAGGTTAACAACTACAAAAGGACTAGGTTATGTATTTGATACCTGATGATTCTGTGTATATGTATATTTATGTACGGTTCTTAATTATTTTTTAAAATAAAAGGGGGATGTGTGAAAGAACATGACTGAGTCCCAGGTGAAAGTAGTATAAGGGGAGCTTTGCACCATTGACAGACCCCTGAGATCCCACTGAGAGAAGCACCTTTGATAGACAGAGAGGAGCCCTTTGGGCCCAGGACACCAGCTGGGCAGAGAGATGAGAGAGATACTGATTACTTCTATCAGGGAGAGGATCTGTGTGCAGGCCTGGAGATGCTAAGGCATTTACCCCAATGAAGTGATACCTGGAAGGTTGTCTTGTTCTCCTTAACCTCCTTTCCCTCCTGTTTAGGATAGTATGGTTATAAGGAAGATACCTTTGTTTAATAATTTCATAATAAAATCTAATTGTTAAGGAACCAGAGAAAACATTTTTCTTTATGCCTGTCTTGACCCATGTTTTATTCAGTAGAGAGTTGTTCTGTTTACAGGTGTTTGTAAGCTTCTTGGTATTTACTTTGTTGTTGATACCAAGCTTTGATCTGTGGTGGTCAGCTAGTATGCAAGGGATTTTTCTTTTATTGTTGGATATTTGCTTTGTGTTTGATTGTGTGGTCAATTTTGGGGACAGTTTCATGAAGTGCTGAGACAAAATTCTATCCTTTCTGTTTGGGTGATGTTGAAATAACCAGTTGGCTTCATCTAGTCCCAGCAGTTTTCTGTTTAGTTTCTGTCTGAATGGCCATTTTATTGGCAAGAGTGGGGTATTTAAGTCTTCCACTACCACTATGTGATAGTCAATTTGTTTGAAGCTATAGAAGTTTTTCTTTTTTACAAACTTGGGTGTGCTTATGTTTGGAACATAAATGTCAATGATTAAAATGTCATATGGGTAGTTTTTTCGTTTAATAAATATGTGGTGTCTTTCCCTATCTCTTCTTATTTCCTTTTGTTAGATGTCTGTTTTTTCAGATGTTAAAATTGTGACACCAATGTTTCTTGGGCTCATTGTCTTGAAATATCTTTTTACACCCCTTTACACTGAGGCGATACCTATTCTTGCCTCTAAATTTTGTTTCTTGTATGAAGGGGAAGTATGCATCCTGTTTGTGGAGCCATTCTGTTAGTCTCTGACTCTTTTTCGGAGAATTGATGCCACTGATAATGCAAGATACCAGAGAGCAATGAGTGTTGATGACTGTTACCTTGTTGTTTGTTTATTTTTTGTGTGGAGGGCAGAGGTGTTTGCTCTCCTTCTTTTGACTTTGTTAGTCTGGGATTATTTATTTTGTAATTTTACTTCTTTACTTTGGGGTTTTCCTTTCAGCACCTTTTGTAGCGATGAATTTGTAGATAAGCATTGCTTCAATTGGGTTTCACCATGGGATATCTTATTTTCTCTATTTGTGGTGAATGGATATTTTGTTGGGTAAAGCACTCTGTCTGGGTTAGCGTTTCTTGTCTTTTATAATCTACAGAATGTCCAGGCATTTCTGCCTTTTAGAATCTCCATTAAAGACTGGAATTCCAAGATGGCGCCGACCAGTAGGCACCATAGCTGATCTTCTCTGAGGAGACCAGGGACTTGAATGGAACCACAGACTGCTGGATTTTGAGAACTGTAGGTGAGTGGGGCCCCAAACTCCGCAGACCACCAGGGGGTCCAACCCCGGGACAAGCGACAGCCCCGAGGGCTAAACGCACTCCCCAAACTCTGAAAAGGAATCCACAATCAAGCTGTAGCCAGCACAAAAAACCCAAATTCGCCATTTGGGGAGGAGATTTTCCGGAGCCCCAAGCCTGAGGAGTCTCAGCGAATAGGGTGAAACTACCATTGATCCTGTACATCCACACCGCGCCGAACTGCGGACGGCACCTGCCTAACCCGGGTGGAAACACAGGTGGCGAGTCTCACCAAAACCAACTAGATCTGGGGACCGCGTCCGCGTCCTGCGCTCAAGCTGAAGCCAGACACAAAGGTTTGGACCCTGCAAACTGGGGCAGTTAGCAACCGGCGTGGTCTGCTCCCACAGCCCAGTGGGTCCGCCCACGTTATAGGGAGCCGAGGGTCACGCTTGCAGGGACTAACTACTGCCCTAAAGGGAACTGGCAGTACTCCGGCAGGAGATTCACGCCAGTGGTCTGAACTGCCTTTGGCGCCAGCTGCGTGGCCCGACTGCCGGCAATCCCCAAACAACTGAACTAACTGGGCCCATCTTTGTGGGCCCGCGACAGATCCACCCAGGTTATCGGGAGCTGTGGGTCTTACTGGCAGGGAATAACTGCTGCCCTAAGGTGACGCACGCTGCCTTTCTCTAGCAGAAAGGGAAAATACAGGAGATTTGTCGCCAGCCAAGGGGACGAGCTGCTGGCTCTGACTGGGCTCTACCTGAACAATAGACCTAGCAGGGGTCATTCTTGCGCGCCCTCGTTAGGACCGCCCACTTTATCCGGAGCTGTGGGCCTTGCTGGCAGGGAATAACTGCTGCCTTAAAGCGTCTGGGAGCGGTCTAACCTGCTTTTGTCCCCAGCCACGGGGACGAGCTGCTGGCTCTGACTGGGCTCTACCTGAACAATAGACCTAGCAGGGGTCATTCTTGCGCGCCCTCGTTAGGACCGCCCACTTTATCCGGAGCTGTGGGCCTTGCTGGCAGGGAATAACTGCTGCCTTAAAGCGTCTGGGAGCGGTCTAACCTGCTTTTGTCCCCAGCCACGGGGACGAACTGCTGGCTCTGACTGGGCTCTCCCTAGCTGTATCCCACAATATAGGGAGCTGAGGCTCATATGTGCAGGGTATAACCGCTAATTTATAGCAAGCTGGGAGTGGCCTGGCATACAGGGGCATGGAAACTGCTACCTCCTCAGATACTCCCAGTGGCCTGAAACCGTATGGTTACAGGCACAGATCCTGTAATCTCCAACAGGCAGATCCTAGCTGTGTCAGCTCCTGCAGACCCAGCAAGAACTCCCAAATTCATGGGAAAGGCTGAACGCTCCTAAGACAGCTACAACCCAGAAGATCTGATCCACCTGGGGTCTTGGCTACAAAGCAACAGGAAAGACAGACAGCTGGGATCAACCTACACAACCAGAGAGCTTGTGTGCTGACCTTACTCTAGATCCCAATACTGCTGACTTGAGATACAGCAGTAAGGGGAAAAGGCCCAAACAGAAACCTACTTCGCGGGACTCAGCCTGGAGCCTAAGGTGTTGAGAAAAATCTACAGGAGTAGAATCTGATTCACCAGCCTGGTCCAGGGAAGTACTCCCTGTTCCCCACAGATTCACCAAAATGACAAAGGGACAACGATAGAATGCTAACAAAAACCAAAACAGGATGGCATCTCCAGATCCCAGCAATCCTAATGAAAACAACCTGGAGAACCCAACATCAATGGATATACATGAAAACCACCTCAAATCCTTAGTAAGTAAGATGATATTGGAAGAATCAAATAAATTTTGTAAACAAATGCAGGAGGAAGCAAACAAGAGGGCTGATGACTTAAAAGAGTCATATAAAGAGGCATTTGAAGAATTTCAGAAAAACACAAATAACCAGATGAAGGAAATTATTAAAACAGTTCAAGACCTGAAGATAAAAATGGAAGAAATAATAAAAGAACGCACGGAAGAAAAACGCGATCGAGAAGCATCAGAAAAGAAAGCAAACATCTCAGAGGTGGCCTTATCTAACAGATTGCAAGAAATGGAAGAACGAATATCAGGACTTGAAGATACAATCGCACAATTGGAAACAATCATCCAGGATAATGCTAAATCTGAAAAGTTCCTGACACAAAGCGTTCATGAAATAAAAGACAACATGAAAAGACGAAACTTGAGAATAATAGGGATAGAGGAAAGAGAAGGTAACCGACTCCACAGCCCAGAAAATATCTTTAACCGAATAATAGAAGAAAATTTCCCCAATTTGAAGAAGGAGATGCATACGAACATACAAGAGGCCTACAGAACACCAAATAGAATAGACCCAAAAAGAAAATCTTCCCGCCACATAATAATAACAACACAAAATATACAGAACAAGGAAAAAATATTAAAAGCGGCAAGAGAAAAAGGACGAGTAACATATGAAGGCAAACCTATCAGAATCACTCCTGACTTCTCAGCAGAGACCATGAAAGCCAGAAGGGCCTGGACAGAGGTTCTGCAAACGCTAAGAGAACACAGATACCAGGCAAGACTACTATATCCAGCAAAATTATCAATAACCATTGGAGGTGAAGACAAGATATTCCATGACAAAAACAAATTCACACAATACCTAGCAACAAATCCGGCTTTACAGAAGTTACTAGAAGGAAAACTCCACCCCAACCGGTCAAACTACAACCAAAAATACATAAGAAATAAATAACTACACCATTGCAAAATCACAACTTCACAAAAACCCGATTGTTATAAATACCAAAAATGAAGGGACTTACCAATCACTGGTCATTAATATCTCTCAACATTAATGGTCTCAACTCTCCAATAAAAAGACACAGACTAACAGAGTGGATGCATAAACACGACCCAACATTCTTCTGCATTCAAGAAACACATCTCAACCACAAGGACAGACATTGCCTCAGAGTGAAAGGTTGGGGAAAAATATTCCAAGCAAATGGTCACAAGAAACAAGCTGGGGTAGCTATTCTAATATCTAATAAAATAGACTTTCAACCAAAATTAGTCAAAAGAGACAAGGATGGTCACTTCATACTTGTCAAAGGTAAAGTCAACCAGGAAAACATCACGATTTTGAACATCTATGCTCCGAATACAAGGGCTCCGACATTTGTAAAAGAGTTATTAACAAAGCTTGCCCCATTCATCGATACCCACACATTAATAGTGGGAGATTTCAACACCCCACTTTCACTCAAGGATAGGACTTTGATTTCAAAACTAAGCCGGGAAATAACTTCATTAACCAATGTCATGAATCAAATGGATCTAACAGATATCTACAGAACTTTCCACCCAAACGCAAAGGAGTATACCTTTTTCTCAGCACCCCATGGAACGTTCTCTAAAATTGATCACATAGTTGGTCACGAAGCAAACCTCAACAGATACAAGAAGATTGAAATAATACCTTGTATCTTATCAGATCACCATGGTCTAAGGCTGGACTTCAACAACAATAGAAATAACAAAAAGCATACCAACACGTGGAAACTAAACAACTTTCTACTTAATGACACATGGGTCACGGAAGAAATAAGGGAAGAAATAAAAGACTTCCTGAAATTCAATGAAAATGATGGAACAACATACCCAAATTTGTGGGACACCTTGAAAGCAGTGCTAAGAGGAAAATTCATAGCACTAAGTGCCTTTAAAAAGAAAATGGAGTCATCCCACATAAACAACCTAACAACACATCTGGAAGCCCTAGAAAAAAAAGAAGCAGAAACACCCAAGAGGAGTAGACGCCTGGAAATAATCAAACTCAGGGCTGAAATCAATAAATTAGAAACAAAGACAACAATCCAAAGAATCAACAAAACCAAGAGCTGGTTCTTTGAGAAAATTAACAAGATAGACAAACCGTTAGCCAATCTAACTAAAAGACAAAGAAAAGCTATCCAAATTAACAAAATCAGAAATGAAAAGGGAGACATAACAACAGACACTGAAGAAATACAAAGAATCGTAAGGACCTACTTCAAAGACATTTATGCCACAAAATTTGAAAATTTAAGGGAAATGGACAAATTTCTCGACCGATTCCATTTACCAAAATTGAACCAAGACCAGATAAACAAATTAAATAGCCCTATTTCGCCTATAGAAATAGAAGCAACCATTGATAGTCTTCCAACCAAAAAAAGCCCAGGGCCAGATGGTTTCAGCGCAGAATTCTACCAGTCCTTCAAAGAGGAGCTAATACCGATACTATTCAAGCTATTCCGAAAGATAGAAATGGATGGAATATTACCAAACTCCTTTTATGAGGCCACAGTCACATTGATACCTAAACCCCACAAAGACCCAACAAAAAAAGAGAATTTCAGACCAATTTCTCTTATGAACATCGATGCAAAAATACTCAACAAAATACTCGCAAAGCGAATACAACAGCATATCAAAGACATCATTCACCATGACCAGGTAGGCTTCATTCCAGGAATGCAGGGATGGTTTAACATACGGAAATCCATCAATGTAATCCACCATATAAACAAACTGAAAGAGAAAAACCATATGATCATCTCTTTAGATGCAGAAAAAGCATTTGACAAAATCCAACACCCATTTATGTTTAAAGTTCTGGAGAGATCGGGAATACAAGGCACTTTTCTAAACACAATAAAGGCTATATATAGCAAACCAATAGCCAACATTAAATTAAATGGAGAGATACTCAAGGAAATCCCTCTAAAATCAGGGACCAGACAAGGCTGCCCACTTTCCCCATACCTCTTTAATATAGTTCTTGAAGTTCTAGCCAGAGCAATAAGACATCAAAAGGAGATCAAGGGGATCCAAATGGGAAAGGAAGAAGTAAAATTATCCCTATTTGCAGATGATATGATAGTGTATATAAGTGACCCCCAAAATTCCACCAGAGAACTCCTACAGCTGATAAACACCTTCAGCAAATTGGCAGGATACAAAATAAACTCAAAAAAGTCAGTAGCTTTCCTATATACAAATGACAAACAGGCAGAGGAAGAAATTAGAAAAATTACTCCCTTCACGATAGCCACTAGCAATATAAAATATCTAGGAATAACCCTAACCAAGCAAGTGAAGGATTTATTTGAAAAAAACTTTAAACCTCTGAAGAAAGAGATTGAAAATGACATCAGAAGATGGCGGGATCTACCATGTTCGTGGATTGGAAGAATCAACATAGTAAAAATGGCCATCTTACCAAAAGCAATTTACAGATTCAATGCAATCCCTATCAGAATACCTACTAAATATTTTGAAGATATTGAAAGAACAATTCTCAACTTCATATGGAGAAACAAAAAGCCCAGAATAGCAAAAACAATCCTTTACAATAAAAGATCCGCTGGAGGAATCTCCATACCTGATCTCAAGTTGTACTATAGAGCAACAGTAATTAAAACAGCATGGTACTGGCACAGCAATAGGCTAGTGGATCAATGGAATCGAACTGAAGACCCAGAGATGAATCCACACACATTTGCTCACCTGATTTTCGACAAAGAAGCCAAATCCATTCAATGGAAAAACGACAGCATCTTCAACAAATGGTGCTGGTCTAACTGGATGTCTACATGTAGAAAAATGCAATTAGACCCCTATTTGTCACCATGCACAAAACTCAAGTCCAAGTGGATTAAAGACCTCAACTTAAAACCACAGACATTAACCCAGTTAGAGGAAAAAGTGGGGAAGAGTCTGGAACTCATAGGCACAGGAGACAACTTCCTGAACAGAACACCAACAGCCCAGGCCTTAACATCAACAATTAATAAATGGGACCTCATGAGGCTGAGAAGCTTCTGTAAGGCTGGTGACACTGTCAAGAGAACAAAGCGACAGCCTACAGACTGGGAAAAGATCATCACCGACTCTTCATCTGACAAAGGTCTAATATCCAAAATATATAAAGAACTTAAGAAATTAAACACCACCAAACCAAATAACCCAATAGAGAAATGGGGCGCAGAGCTAAACAGAGAATTCTCAACAGAGGAATATCAAATGGCTGAGAAACACTTAAAGAAATGCTTGACCTCCTTAGTCATCAGAGAAATGCAAATCAAAACGACACTGAGATTCCATCTTACACCCATCAGAATGGCTAAGATCAATAACTCAACTGACACCTCATGCTGGCGAGGGTGTGGAGAAAGAGGAACACTCCTGCATTGCTGGTGGGAATGCAAACTAGTACAACCACTTTGGAAAGCTATCTGGTGCTTTCTCAGAAAAATGGGAATAGGGCTTCCTCAAGACCCAGCCATTCCACTCCTTGGAATATACCCAGAGGATGTACTACCACACAACAGGGACATATGCTCAACCATGTTCATAGCTGCCTTATTCATAATAGCCAGAACTTGGAAACAACCTACGTGTCCCTCAACAGAAGAATGGATGAAGAAACTGTGGTACATTTACACTATGGAATACTACTCAGCTATTAAAAACAAGGAATTTCCAAAATTTGTGGACAAATGGATTGAACTAGAAATTGTCATAATGAGTGAGTTCACACAGAAGCAAAAAGAGCTAAATGGTATATACTCACTTATATCGAGACACTAGCCCAAGGTGTACGTCCCCATGAAAAACTGTACCTACCAGAATAATGGGTAAGAGGGGAGGACATCCTATTGAAACTTTAGGTGTGAGAAGCCTGGGAGAAAGAGGAAATGGAAGGATCCAGTGGGTCCTGGAAAACTACAGGCGAGTCTGGGCCCTGGGGTCCTCCGCAAACTGTGGCAACAGCCAAGGAAAAAATAGGCAGTAAAAACCTTGAACCCCTACCCGGACTAGCCGATGGACATTCTCCACTGTTGAGTGGAGAAGAAGATCTAACTCTCACACAAACTCTGGTGCCCCATATTTGATCATGTCCCTTGGATGGAGATGCCTGGTGGCACTCAGAGGAAAGATAATAGGTCACCAAGGAGAGACTTGATACAGTATGAGCATATTCAGGGGGAGGAGATCCCCCTCAGACACAGACATAGGGGAGGGGAGTAGGGGGGGGAAGTGGGAGGAAGGGAGGGATGGGAGGATACATGGGATGGGCTAACAACTGAGATGTAATATGTATAAATTAATAAAAATGTATTAAAAAGAAAAAAATAAAATAAATCACCAAGAAGAAAAAAAAAAAAAAAAAAAAAAAAAAAAAAAAGAATCTCCATTAAAAAGTCAAATAAAATTTTAAATGGTCTGCATCTATATGTTACTTGGTCTTTTTCTCTCGCAATTTTTAATATTTATTTCTGTTCTGTACATTTTCTCTTTTGATTATTATGTACTGAAGGAACTTTCTTTTCTAGTAAAGTTTATTTGATGACATGTATGATTTGTATACCATGATGGGCATTATGTTCTTTAGGAAATTTTCTTTTATGATTTTGTGGATAATATTTTCTGTGCCTTTGACACAGAATAATATTCTTATTATTCTTAGATTTGGTCTTTAAATACTGTCCCAGGTTTCCTGTGTATTTTGTTATAAATGTTTTCTAGACATAATATTTTTTGACTGTTGAATCCATTTCTTCTATCATTTCTTCAATGTCTGATGTTTTTCTTCCTTCTTATTTTATTCTGTTTGTAAAGCATGCCTCTGTGTTTCTTGTTTGAGTTTCTAAATTTTTAATTTAGGGATCTCCATCAGTTTGGATTTTCTTTATTCCACTTCCACTTTTAGGTCTTTACTGTTAGTTAATTTCCTTCTACTGTTTGTGCTTCCATGAATTTCTTTAAGGGATTCATTCATTTCCTTCTTAATGACTTCTACCCTGTACATAAAGGCTTTTAAGGGACTTTTATTTTTTGCTTCCATGATGTTGGTATATTTATGTCCTGATGTGGTAGTGTTGCTGGGCTTTATTGGGGACATTATCCTAGCCATCACTGATTACGTTTTTCTGCTAGAGTCTAACGCATCTGGGATTGGGAAAATTGGAATTCTAGGTGTTGATATCTGGGGTTTTGGAGGTGGTGTGCATTTTGTTTCTTGCTTTTTGTTTTCTCTGTGGTTATGAGAAGAGAGTGGTGGATGTGTGTTGCCTATAGAAAAATTATCAGGAGTCCTGATAAGTGTTGGCGATGGGGTTCTCAGTAATGTTTATGAGTATTGGTACCAGAGATTTTCAAATGGTTATGGGATGAGGATTATGGAATGGCTTCACAAGAGTGAGGAAAGCATGCTTGTCCACCAGGATCTGCTTAATCCCTTCAAAATCGGGTGCAGAGAGTGAGGAAAGGGCACAGAAAATGTCTGCTACAGAGTTAGAGGTGAGACTGGGGAATTGGACTTCAATGAATGGAGGAAGAGGTAAGATCCACAGTTAGACTATCTGTTTCCCTGCCCATGGTGGTCTGTGTGTTCCCAGGTTCCTGTGTGCGGCTGCTGGAGTTTGGGAGTTGGGACAAAATCATGAGCTGAGAGAAAAAAGTTTGGAGAAGAAGATCTGTGAGATAAACTGGAGATTCGTTCAAGATGGAAGGGAGGGTGCCATATATGCTCTGCTGCAGAGCTGGAAATGAGAGTGTGGGATTATTTGCAGAGCAGAGAGAGAGCTCAGGATGTGAAATTAACCTACCTGCCTCCCTGTCCAGTGGGGCTCATGGGCTCTCAGGAAATGCCTCCTGGAGTTATATGTGGGATAAAGCAATGAGGGGGAAAGGGAGTTTGTGAGAGGTAGATCTGTTGGATCAAGCAGAACTGAAATACCCATGGGGGAAGATGCCACATGTGTTTTGTTCAGGGCTGAGTTTGAGACTAGGGAATTAGATTTGGAGGAATGGAGTGAGAAGTAAAAATCTACAAATTGCCCTACCTTCTTTCTTGGCAAAAGTGCTACTTGTGAATTTAGAATCATTATATATGGTGTTGTTTATTATATATATATATATATATATATATATATATATATATACATATATATATGAATGTATACATATATATTATGTAATATATATCTTTTCTATATGACCATTTTATAACATGGTAGTATATGTATTTTATAATTTAGGAATATTGAAGGGTACAGTACTAGTATAAACTATAAATTTTATGTAATTTTTATGCTCAGTAATCACTGGTAAGCCAGATATTAAGAATAATGTTGCCATTTTTATTTGATTACTCATAATACTTTTTAAGTTGTTCAGTGTAACATAGATGGCCTATCTATTTGCCAAAATCTATTTATATTGTTTGAATATATTATCCCTTCTTATTTGTATAGTTAATATATTTTCTAACCCTTATATTAGTAAGACAAATACTTAAAATATTTTAATTATTTTATTTATATTTTGAAATTATAATTACATTATCTTCCTGCCGCTTCCTCTCTCCGGACTTCTAGTCTTAAATATGGTATTACAATAATCAATCCTTTACAGAAAGGACCAAGATATGCTGATGTATGCAAGATACTTTTTATGAATATGTTTAAAAACTGTATAGGATAGATTATATCTTATATTTACCCTACTTTTGTGACATAATCAGCAAAGAAAACTTCCTCTTCAGGTTGTTATTTCCTTAAGGATTCCTTCTGTTCTGTTGCCACCTGAGAGCCAAATGGACTCCACTTAATTAGGACTTTCAGAAACCAAAGCCCAGTGGGCCATTACCAATGCATATATTTAACCTGTAATCATAACTTAACTGTCTGTGACAATTAAGTTGGTACAATACTGACAGTAGCCTCAGGAATAGTGATACTGCCTAGGAAGCAAAAGTTATCTATTGAAGCTGTGTTTGCAGAAAGAACAGCATCTGATTCTGATTGTGATTCCAGGAAGAGCTGTATGTTATTCCTTAGTTCTAGTATCCAGGTAACCAGAAAGAATCCCTGCTTATGTTCACCTACATTCATTTATTTGAGAAATCTACACTCTGCTCATGTATCATACATGACCACTAAAACCAGTTTGAACAGAAGTCAACCATTTCTTAGTTTTAAAGAGTATTGTAGAATTTCCCATCATTTTCTATATTGTACTGAACAAAGCAAAACTTTCAGTATCCTATATGTAATATATTCTAATATGTGACTTGCAGTGTTATTGTATCCATTGGCAGAAAAGATCTGTTTTTGCATTTTTGGTGTGTTTTGACATCGATGAGAAAATCAAAGCTGATTCTGAAATAATGATCTTATTTATATTTTTATATCAGTCTATAACTATTTAAAATACACAATGTAGAATATCACAATGTACGAGCAAATAATTATAGCAGTTTATCATTAAAGAGCTTTATGTAGTCCTCTATAAATATGCCTTATGTTCCCATATATATGCACATATATTTATATGTATTGATATATTTAATATAAATATATTAAAGCCTCAAAAGTATAAGGAGTATTAAATTCAGTTTCAAGATTCTACTTGGAACATGAATATTTTTCATATAATTAAAACAATACATGTACATTGTTTTATTTCTTGTCATACATGTAGTAATAAATTTTAATTTATTAATTAATGATAGATGGTCAAATATTTACTCACGATACATGCCATGTAACACATGTTGATATCAAATTGCTATATCCTAATGGTTATTAAAATTGTCTCAAACTACATTTAGGAAATTGTTTTTCTCTAGTCAGTTTTGTTATTTTTTAATTACAATTTTTATTTATGTTTGTGAGTGTGTATGTGTTTGTGTGTTTGTTTGCATGTCTGTGTATGAATGTGGGTATGTGTTTGCCATGGTGTACATGTGGAGGTTAGAAAGCACCTTTTGGATGTTGGTTCTCTTCTTATACCATGTGGGTCTCAGGGTTCAAACCCTGGATGTCAAGCTTTATATAAAGCACCTATTCCTGCTAAGCCATCTTATCAATCATGAACTTATTAATTCTTGTCGCTAACTATATATCCAAATTACTTTAATTGCTAGCTATTTTGTTGCATGTATGTGAGAATGTTAACACTGTTCAGCTACACAGAGATGTTTACTTTTTTGTCTTCTATACATACAAGATTCTAAAGTAAAATTTTAGTCCATGTGTCTTACCTTGAAAATGAAGTTATATATTCAAGGATTCTCTATCATTATTTCATTTTCCAAACATTATTTCCTTCATATTATGAAACTGGAAGGTAGTATGTAATTTTCATGTCATTAACAAATTATAAAATTATGATAAATGCCTCATATATAAAGCTCTGTTTTTTAAGATTCTTGCAATGCTCCCATAAAGACTGATGATGAGTCACAGTCCTGCATATTAAAACACAAATCTTTTTATATAATAATTTCATATTTTGCATACACAAAGCAAGTAATGACACAAAAATTAAAATAATATACATCTAACTTGAAACATTATTGATATTAGTTCTATTTATTTACTCCTATGTTATGAGTCATTTTATTTGATTTGAGGGGCTGGATTTAGAATTTGGAAATTTTTCTGTCATAAATATGTTTTACATAATTACTATCTAGTGTTTAAATGAGGGGAAAAATAAAACATTCAACAAATTTAATATAACAAAAAGAGAGCAGAAAAAAACAAAATAAATGATATGACAAGAAAGTGAAGAGGGAAATCAAGATTGAGAATTATTTCAAAGTGAACATTTTTCTATAGTGAGGTACCCTTGGTAAACTTTTTTATGTCTTAATGCCTGTTTTTTTCCCACAAGTCTCCTACACAACATGGAATCCACAGATCAAACACATGCAATAGAATTCCTGCTCTTGGGACTTGCAGATGATCCAGAATTGCAGCCCATTCTCTTTGGACTGTTCCTGTTTATGTACCTGGTCACGTTTATTGGGAACATACCCATCACCCTGACCATCAGTTCAGATTCCCATTTCCATACCCCCATGTACATTTTTCTATCCAACTTATCCTTGGCTGACATTTGTATAAGCTCAACCACGGTCCCAAAGATGCTCTTGAACATCCAAACACAGGATCAGAGAATAACTTACACAGGCTGCCTCATTCAGGCCTGCTTTGTCTTGCTTTTTTCTGGAATAGTAAATTGTTTACTGCCCCATATTTGACCATGTCCCCTTGATGCGGAGGCCCGGTGGCTTCAGAGGAAGGACAGCAGGCTACCAAGAAAAGACTTTATACCCTATATCCCCCTCAGTCACAGTCATAGAGGAGGGGAATAGGGTAAAAGTGGGAGGGAGGGAGGAATGGGAGGATAGAAAAGATGGGATAACAATTGAGATGTAATATGAATGATTTAATAAATAAATAAATTTTTAAAAATGAATAGAGAAAAAAAAGAAAATTGCTGGCAGCGATGGCCTATGACCGCTATGTGGCCATTTGTCATCCTCTGCGGTACACAGTCATAATGAACTCACACTTCTGTAATCTACTTATTCTGGTTTCTCTCGTCATTAGTGTTGTCAATGCACTACTGCTCAGTCTCATGGTGCTGAAGCTGACTTTCTGCACAGACCTGGAAATCTCCCATTTCTTCTGTGAACTTGCTTAGATCATAAAGCTTGCCTGTTCAGACACTCTGAATATAAATCAATGATATATTGATTTATATTGCAGATTTAATGTTTGGTGGAATTCTTTTCCTCGGAATTTTTCTATCTTATAATGAAATTGTCTCCTCTGTTTTGAAAATTCCATCAGGGCAAGGAAGGTATAAAGCCTTTTCCACCTGTAAGTTTCACCTGTCAGTAGTTTCATTGTTTTATAAGACAGGTTTAGGAATGTACATTAGCTCTGTAGTTACTGAATCACCCAGGAAGACAGCAGTGGCTTCAGTGATGTATTCTATAGTTGCTCAGATGCTGAACCCATTTATCTACAGCCTGAGGAACAGAGACATGAAGGAAGCTTTGAGAAAACTCATTGGTAGAATAGCTTCCCTTATATAACAAGTTTTCCTCTCTGGATGTGGATTTACTTGGTAGAGTTAAGTCACAGTGGCTGGATTTCAAGGGATTCAGAATGACTAAGTTTTATTTATTTATTTTGCCAATGTTTCTAAATGAGCAGGTTACATAATGTCTGGCAAGGTCCGTGTGTGTGTGTGTGTGTGTGTGTGTGTGTGTGTGTGTGCGTGCACGTGCACTTGCATGTGCATGTGCGCATTATCTATGATTTTAGATCTGTGATATTTGGTAAATAATTTTTAACTCAATGAAAAAATTATTTTATTTTGAAATTCAAGTCAATCTACCATTCCAGGTTTCTTTGCCCTGACTCATTTACAAAACCAAGGCTCTTTTATTAAATCCAAAGAACTCCTCCAGGACATTAGTGAAGCATGTACCTTTTAAAAAAGTGCCTGGGTGACATGTCTGAGCATACATGGCCTTGAAAAAAACAGCAGTTTAGAATGAATGCAGTAATTCCCCCCTCCCTATCTGGATTCCCATGAGTGGATGTAGGACTTGCTAGGTTCTTTGAAACCTCCTAGGAATTCTTCAAGATGAATGGGTGAACGTACTCTTATGCACAAATCCATTATATTTGTATTGACAACTTAAACCTGGATGTTTATCCAAACCCACTAGCTGGTTATGTATTGTGACAATCTCTAGAAATAAATTCTAGGCTCCACCTGAATTTTACTTCAGTGCTACTAAATCTTTCTGAGCTACAGTCCTAAGGCACATAAAGTTTTCTCCTTTGGTGAAAATACATACTGGTAATTTTTATAACGGATTTCCTATTATGTATGTTTTTAGAATTTTATATGTGTATAAAATAAAATAATTTACTTATTAATACATTAGAAGTTAGTATATTCAAGCATCAGCATCAAAATTCAACAAGTTTATTTCATGTATGAAATGCTCCAGAAAATTTTTTGTGTGAGTCTTGTTTTGCATGTACCTCATTGTAAACAGAAGATACACAGATATTTTACTTAAAATATGCTTTAGTTTATCAGTGTTATTAATAATAATTCACACCTAATATATCTTTTTGACAAATTCCTGCCTCCTTTAATCAAACGTTTGTAGTTTTGTCTTAAATATGAGGTATGTGACAGCACAGTGTATGCAGTTTACCAAATCTCCTCCTATACCAAAAATTGTGGACAATGTAGATCTTAATTCAATATTAATAACAGTAACAATATTAACAGAAAATGTAAATGAGCACAAAAATGATACCTGCACATGTATATCAATGGGCAATGACAGTCCCTAAGAATGGAACAAAATGTTGCCAATGTATGATTGATAATGGGAAATATGATATGTGAACACAATGTACTTGATAAGAAACTTTTCTGGATACTGGAGAATTGCAGAACACAGACACACAGACACACACACACACACACACACACACACACACACACACACACACACTCATGCCCGATAAGACACCCATAATAAAAGTTACTTTTGAATAGGCTTGGTGAACCAGTAAATTTCTGTTGTGATCACTAACAGATGGATAGTTGAGGAGCTATTTATAGGCACAAGGATGACTCAACAAATCTATAACGCTAAAAGAACATTCCAGCACAGGTAAATGCTCATGAAACCCACAACCCCAAGCTTACTATATGATTTGAAAGAAACTTCACAGTCCCAAGTATAGACATTTCAGTCTGTTTTCTGCTTTAGTAGCCCTGAGGCTGATCTTCTGAGTCTTGCAAATTTCAGGATTCCCAGTCATGAGAAGCTTGTTTTCTTCCACAGTTTCAGCAGTTCCCCAACCCCACATACAGAAGTTTCAGTGCAGAGGAAACTGCTACACAACACAGCAGGATGTTACGTACTTTGAAAGCCATCTGTGAAACATGAATACCACTGCAAAATCTTATGGAAAGTAGAGCAAGCCAAACAAAAAGAACTAGTCCTTCTGCTTTTGTATGGTAAGATTTGTAAAAGTGACCTGAACACAGAATGCCAAAAATAAGAGAGAATAGTCAGTGTGGGAGAATACAGTGAGTACGGGGGCCTGGGTTTGAGCAGTGCGCATGGTCTTTCCTCATAGAAATGTATAAAATTTCTTTTGTATATGCAAAACACATGTTAATTTAAAAACTACAAACAAAACCTTTCTAAAATTAAATTCTTACTCTAGCTGCAGCCTCATTTTCAGTATTTTTTGCAAGAACATCTTGCCAAAGTTATATCTTTGGTGTCTTAATTTTATACACTGCTTTTGCTTTTCAATTTTAATGAAGTAAGTGGTTAGTCAAATAACGGCTCCCTCCAGCATACTTCAAATAGAGTGGAACATCTGACCCTTTGATTAAAACAACTTCAGAGATGATGATAACACCTTCAAAAGTGATGTGGGTGGGAGTTAGTTCTTGCTACAGAAGATTATTTGCACAAAGAAGGCATTGCTAGGTGTTTAGTCACTAATGTGTGTCTTTTCTTGAGAAGGTACTTTGGACTGCTAAAGATTTAGATACTTACATTACCTGGAAATTTTCTTCTTTCTTGTTCTAATGATATATTAACACTTAGCTTAACCTCTATTTTCAATACACTAGTCCTCTGCACGGTGCTTAATTATTACAGAGTCCTTGGTGCAGTGAAATCCAGACTCAGACACAAAATGTATGTGTTCTTTCTTATTGGGAGCCCCTGACTCCTTTCCAAATCTTCAGATATGAGTACATACCTAGGTTAAGTCCAGAAACCAGAAAATGTAACAGGGTCAGTTTCAAAACAGGATATCTGTGGGGCAATAAGAGGGGGCAATAACAAGTAGCAGTAACCTAATCCAGGAAATGAGGAGTTGGGACTTTTTAGGTACTAATAGGGAGGCAAATATAGAAGAAAGTAAGAGGAGAGTAAGGGAAAGACCAGGGTACAAGTAATCTGAGAGGAGAAATGAGAAAATTGACACTCTTTAGTTATTTGGGAGAGAGGCATATACAGAAAAAGGATGGAAGTGAATAAAATAACAGTGAGAATATCTAAGGAGCTGTAATGAATTATACTGTTAATTATCTTTTAAAGAATATATGCATAAAATATTTATTTATATTTATATATAAATATAAATCTGTATACACATGAAAAGAGCATTTATACACAAGTGGTTCTGTGCATAAACATACATACAGAGGTTTTAAAAATATTCAGTTATGGAATGACAATGCCATAAGACAAAGGCCACTTAATCAAATCATCAATAACGGACATGAGAAGGCCTCTTTTGAGTTGTTAGACAAGTCTTTCCAAAGGAATCTCCAAACATACAAATAATTGATGTTGCACTTGATTATCCCCAAATGTGGAAGGCAAGTCCCTGTTGCAGAAGAAAGCATGTACTTTGAAAACAGTCCTTTGAGCTGGAAGTGGTGTGAATGCATCTTTTCTGAAGAGTATCTTTCATTGTACCCAAACATGGCATATAAATCTCCTTAAGAAAGAGGAAACCAACACCCTCACCCTGCTTTGATGCCCATAACCACATAAATTACCAGCATAGATTGAGGTATGATAGTTTTGTATATACAGGGATCATTAGTACTATGTATATTTTGACACTAACCAAAAGCTCTCTAATTGGATGAAAACCTGCTTATCAAGAGGGAAAACATGACTGGTACTGAAAACTTAGCAAAATATTCAGTGTAGTGATGTCATGGATATTGAAGGAGGATTGACAACCACTGTTTTACTAAACCAGTATAATCCCTAACAATCATCTAAAGATTCATCATCATACCCTCTAATAAGTGTACTCCTCATCCTATATCAAAGAAATTATTCTTTGGAACAAAGACCACTACAGAAAACCCAACCAATCAAAATTCAGACTTGTGCAGCCCATTCTGAGTGGACACATCTACTAAGCGCTTTTGTACCTAAGTCCCAAGAAACATTGTGGAGGAATCAGAAGTGTTTGAGTGAGGAGAACTGAGAGTTTGCTCTTTGTGCATGACATCTCACAAACAGACTGTCAATTTATGAGCTGAACAAGAACAAAGAGAACAGACATGCCAACTTGGATGAGAAAAACCCATAAAGCATCAACTCTATGTAAAAGACTACATCCAAGTTACAAATGGAGGGAGTGGGAGGATTATTTTTCTCCAGGAAAGAAAATACTAGTTGATCATTTAACCAAATGTTCAACCCTGAAAACACATACAATAAACAATATATAGACTGAGAAGTTTATAGTCAGGAATATATGTGTATATTTAAATATATATATATTCACGCAATAATGATATAATGAGAAGCTTTGAATTTAAAAGGGATCAAAAAGAAATATGTGTGAAAGCTTGGAGGGAAGAAAGGAGAAAAATATTTTAATTAAATTAAATATATTAAAAAATAAAAAGAAGAGTAAAGAAGTCAAGCAATAAAGACATAAAATTTTTAAAAAGGTTGGGATTTTCCTGGTATGTACCTAAGAGTGGCTGTATCAATGGCAGAGTATGAATCATGGCATTCAAAGTAAAAAAAAACAAAACAAAACAAAACAGAGATACAATGAAAAACACATAGGAAATTTTGATTCTGTATACTGCAATGGGTAATAAATAGCCACAAAATAATCAAAAGCCATAGGGTCTGACAAACTATCTCCTTTGATAAAGTGCTTAATGTAAAAGCATTTGTCTTATCTCTAGCATCAGAAGCTAGGGACATAGCATTTCTTGTTGCTTCTAGTGAATTGTATACACGGAGAGAGAGAGACACACACACATATGTGTGTGTATATCTACATATATGTACATACGTATATATTTAATCTTCCATCCATACACATATATTTACCTAATGAATTACAGAATTCTCTTACTGCTTTAAATTCAGACTTTTCTATTTCATGATTTCTGGAAAAAGGATGCCAGTTTTCATCCTCAATCCCTATGGGTCCGGCATATGCTTATATTATAATTTAACATACATATATATCACTAATTTTTAGAAAACTTTTGTTTCTTGATATTTCCAAAATATATTATCAACACAGTCTAGCAGGTTCAGTCTATACTTACGCTTAAATAACATTCCAATACTTTGAATAATTTTCTTTGGCAAAGTTAACATTTTGTTAAAATTCTACTTCATCTGTCAAAATTGTGCTTCATTATTTTAATTGAGATATCATTCTCAATATATGAAATAAATGAGCATGCTTGGCATAAGATATTATTTTGTAAACTAACATAATCAATTTATATGGAAAACAAGATGTAAGCCCACCATATGTTTTTAAATGAAGGAGTTTCAAAACACTCAGAATGTTTGAGGAGAATTCAGGCTTCATTTCCTATTCTTTGCACTTAAAACATACCATATTTGTGAACTTTAGTATTCTTGTTTATTTGTAAGGCAGATTTCACTGTGCTCATTCTTTCCACTTGAATGAATTTCATTTAAGTACAAGCTGTTTAAAATTTCCTCCAAAAAGTAGTTTCTTTCTTTTATTAATATTATCAACTATACTTGGTTTATTGTTTGTTTGTTTGTTTTTCAAGACAGGCTTTCTCATTGTAGCCTTGGCTCTCCTGCACTCACTTTGTAAACCAGGCTGTCCTTGAACTCATAAAGATCTGCCTGCCTCTGTCTCCTAGAGCTGGGATTAAAGGCATGTACCACCACATCTGACTTACATTCAGATTTTTTAAAGGAATATACATTAAATATAGAAGATAACACGCATATAAACCTCCATCTCCCTCATTTTTTCTTATTAACAAACATGGGAGTATTCCATGGACTATTTGATTCTGCTATAGGTCCTGCATCTAGTTGTTACTTAACAAGTTCTTCTAATGCCTGTATTTTTTCTTGTGTTAGGAGCCTATGATTAATCCAAGCAGGCTCCTCATTTATCCATGAAATTTTGTCTGTATATAGTTTAATATTCCTGGAATATTTTCCTTCTACCTTTGTGGTTATTAGAGGTCTTTGGTTATTTCCTGAGTCCAGGCTACCACTTCAGTAGACCCAAACCCCTCTTTGGCTCTGTCTTGCTTTAAAATTGGATTAGGCAGTTGGACATAGGGAAGCAACAGCATCTGAGCCACACGCCGATTTTAATATAGTTGTACAGTTTCTGTTAAAGGCCTAATCATAATTTTTACTTACCCCTGGAAGTCAGAGTCAATTACTCTTGAGAGTACTTCAAGCTTTTCTTATAGTTTGAATTATTTTTTATTTAAAGGCAATGGCCCATTAAATCTTGTCCCTACCGACTGTACTCCCTCATAAACAGAAAGCAGATAATCTTTGTCTACTGCAATATCTAACCCTGCTCTTCCTGGGGTTATCTTAATTTAAATTCAGGGGCTAGAGAATTCAAGTTACTTCGTTCCTCCTCTTTATGCCCTCTTTTTATTTTGGGGCTGAGGGCTTGCACCTCATCCCATTTTTTGTCTCCACATCTGTAAGGGGGGGGGTACCATCTTTGTGAATTTTTGATTTACACTCAGGTTTCCAATGCTTTCCTTTCTTTCACGGAGGACACAACCCTGGAGGCTTAATTTCATTACTAGAGGTCTGCTTTTTCTTTGATGCAGTCACGACTAATGTGGCCCTGCTGACAACAAGAAAAGCATGACATTTTTTGGTTGTTACCTCCGTTTAAGTTATGAACATAGGCACAACTTGCATAGCTATAGTATAGGCCATAACCTGGACCACAGATGGCAGGGCATATATGCATATTTTAATGTAATCTTGCACAGTCACTGTTTTTCTAATTGGTCTGATTAGTTCCTGGCAGAGAGTATTGGCATTTTACCATGCAAGTTGTTTTAATAATATGTTTGATCCCTAAGAGGGAGGAATCATCCTATTTATGCTTCCTTCCTCCAGGAACCAGGGACTCATATTTAACAAAAACAAATCATAAAATTCTGCCAAACACTTTTTTGAGGTTTTAACACTTCTGACTTCTAACATATGACTCAATACTACCAGGAACATACCCCTGTTCTTGGACTGTGAATGCTCCATGATTCTTACCTATTCGCCTTCTTAGCTCAGCCTTTCCTTTACTGAGGAGTCTGCAGCACTCTTGGTGAGGTCCTTATCTTTGTCTGAAAAAGTATATAAAAGAGGAGAGAAAGCTTACCTTACTTCGATCCCTGTGAATGGGTGCCACCTGCCAAAGACCGTCTCAGGCGGGTATAGGTCCTTGGGAATGGGAGTTTTCCAAGTGTCTGTGGACAAAGATAGGCGAGTGACAAACAGAAACAAACGTAGAGGTAGTGTTTGAATCTGAGTGTATTTTGCAAGCAAGCAAGCTAGATTTTTATAGACATTTTTTGAAATGAACAGTGTTTTTGTGGTTACATTTTTTTCATACAGATCAAATACAGGATGCAAAGTAATAACGTTATCATCAATCTTTAGTCACCATTCTTAAATCATTAGCTTGGTATCAGTACACATGTGCCCTCTTTTTCAAAGGTCAATGTTCTCTCATTATGCCAAACATCTGTGTGTCAAAACAGTTTTTTCTTAGCTCTTTTTTTAAATCTGAGTATCATTATCTGGAGCTTTTTAAAACACTTTCTTTGTAAGTCATAATATAAACTATTAACTGGTGATTAATCCTTAGCCACATTTGTTTTTAACGAGTGGAGCAATTAGAGGAAGGATAGCAGGCTACAAAGAAGAGACTTGATACCCTATGAGCATATAAAGGGGGAGGAGGTCACCCTCAGTCACAGTCATAGGGGAGGGGAGTAAGGGAAAATGGGAGAAGGGGGGAATAGGAGGATACAAGGGATAGGATAACCGTTGAGATTATATATATATATATATTTCTTTACCCCCTCCCCCCCAAAAAGAAAACCAAAAACAAATAGAGCGGAACTTGGTGGTAAAGTCTTGGCCTGAATGAACTTTGGCTACAGTCCCAAGTAAGGACTTTTCATAGCAACACAGTTATGTTTGAAAAGTTCTGAAATGAGAGTAGATTAGGAAAAAAAAAACAAAGACAGGATATTCCAAAACAAATGAGGAAGAAAAAAAGTGTGCTACAATCAGTTACTTCTGACAGGAATATCAGACCCATTTCAGGAGGCTCTCCCTGGGCAGGGGTCGTTGCCTCAGGCTGTGCAGTAACATTTGTCACATAGACTCCACTGTAGGGGTTGTGGCACAAGCAAGTGAAAGACTTGTATAAAAAAAACTTGAAGTCATTGAAGAAAGAAACTGAAGAAGATATGAGAAGATGGAATGATCTCCCATGCTTACGGATAAGAAGGATCAACATAGTAAAAATGTCCATCTTACCAAAAGCAATCTACAGAGTCAATGCAATCTCTATCAAAATACCTACACAAATCTTTACAGACCTTGAAAGATCAATTCTCAACTTCATATGGAAACATAAAACAGAATAGCTAAAACAATGCTGTACAATAAAAGGTCTTCAAGAGGAATCTCCAACCCTAATCTCAAGCTGTACTGTAGAGGAACAGTAATTTAAAAAGTCACATAGTATTGTCATAGGTATAGGCTGGTTAATCACTGGAATCAAACTGAAGATGCTGAAATAAACCCAGAGACCCATGGACATTTGATTTTTAACAAAGAAGCCAAAACCATGCAATAGGAAAAAGACAGCATCTTCAACAAGTGCTGCTGGTCTAACTGGATGTCTACATGTAGAAAAATACAAATAGATCCATATTCATCATCCTGCACAAAACTAAAGTCCAAGTGGATTAAAGATCTCAACATAAAACCAGACACACTAAATCTACTAGAAGAAAAAGTGGGGAAAGGCCTTTGGTTCATTGACACAAAAGACAACTTCCTGAACAGAACACCAATAGCTTGGGCTCTAAGTCCAAGAAATGTTTTTAAAAATCAAAAGAAAAAGATTCCCAACCTACAGGAGATGCCTATACAGATATGAAAAGCATACATAACACCAAATAAATTGATCCAGAAAACAGATTCCCCTCACCACATAATAATCAAAACACTAAACATACAGAACAAAGAAAGAATATTAAAAGCTACAAGAGAAAAATGCCAAGTAATATATAAAGGTGGACCTACTAGAATTACATCTGAGTTTCCAATGAAGAATGTAAAAGCCAGAAGAGCCTGAGAGACCATTGATGCCAGCCCATCAAAACTTCTAAAAATTACACATCAGAAAGCTAGATATTCAAGACAAAGTCAATTTAAAACAATATCTATCTACATAACCTAATAAAATATGCTAGAAGGAAAAATCCAAACCAGAGAAATTAACTACATCCATGAAAACACAGGAAATAATCTCACACAAGCAGTACCAAACCAAATAAAGGGAAACACAAGCACACACACACATACACCACCACCACCACCACCACCACCACCATCAATAAAAACAACAAAATTACAGGAATTAAGAATTGTTGTTCTTTGGCATCTCTTTATATCAATAGTATTAATTCCTCAATAAATGAGACAGAATGGATTTAAATACAGGAACTTTCCTTTGCTGTATATAAGAAACACATCTCAACAACAAGAATAGCTACCACCTCTGGGAAAAGATATTTCTAGGAGTGGACCTAAGAAACAAGCTGGTGTGGCTATTTTAATAGCTAACAAAATAGACTTCTAACAAAAAACTAATTATAAGAGATGGGAAGTACATTTCATACTCATCAAAGTAAAAATCTACTAAAATGACATTTCAATTCTTTGTGTGTTTGTGTCCTGAGCACAAGGGCATGCACCTTTATAAAAGAAACACTATTACAGCCAAAATCACGTATTGACCATCACATACTGATAATTGAGAATTTCAGTACTCCACTGTCACCAACTGGCAGGCATTCCAGCAAAACCAAAAATAATGCTGAAGCTAATTGGCATTATAACCCAAATGAACTTAAAAATATTAAAGAACATTCCACACAAACACAAATGATTATGACTTCTCAGCACAAGGAACTTTCTCCAAACTTGACTATATGACATAAAGCATGTCTTAACACATGCAAGAAAATTGAAATAACTCTCTGCATACTGTCAAAATACCGTGAATTAAATTTGAATAAAAAAAGAAAAAAGGATGTTTACAAGATCATGGAAACTGAACAGCTTTCTCCACTATGACAAATGGATTAAGATAGAAAAAGATAAATTAAAGTCTTTCTGGATTTCAATGAAATTAATATACAACATATCCAAACTTATGAGATACAATAAAAGTGAAGCTAAGAGGGAAGTTCATACAATTAAGTGACTACATTTTAAAAAATTGGAAAGCTCTCCTACTAGCAATTTAATAGCATAACTGAAAACTCTAGAATAAAATTATGTAACAACACCCAAAGGGAGTAGTCAGCAAAAAAAATAATAGCAGTAATAATGATAATAATAATAATAATAATAATAATAATAATAATAATAATAATGAAGACTTAAATAAAACAAAATAAAAACAAAACAAAAATACAAAGAATAAATGAAAGAAAGAATTGGTTAATGGAGAAAATCAACAATATAGATAAACCTTTATCTAAAACTAAAAAAAAAAATCTAAAAGACACAGAGAGAATATCCAAATTAATAAAATCAGAAATGAAAAGGGGGCATAACAGTAGACACTAAAGAAACCCAGAGAATGATATATATTTTTTAATCTGTCCTTGACAAAATTCAAGAATCTGAAAGAAATGGGTAATTTCCTCAGTAAGTAACACTTACAAAAGTTAAATCAAGACCAGATAAACAATTTAAACAGTCCTATAACCTCTAAGAAAATAGAAACAGTTATTAAAAGTCTCCCAACTAAAACAAAAGCCCAGGGCTATCCATCTTTGTGCAGATTTCTGTGAGACTTTCAAAGAAGCGTTAATGGTAATCATCCTCAATTTAGTCTATAAAACAGAAACAGAAGGAATACTGCCTAACTCAGTTTATGAGACCACAGGTACCATGATATCAAACCACATAAAGACTCAACAAAGAAAGAGAATTACAGATCAATTTCTTTTATGAGCATAGATGCAACAATGCTTAATAAAATACTCACAAACTGAATCTGAGAACACATAAAAAAGACCATGCATTATGGCTAAGTAAGCACCATGCCAGAAATTCAGGGATGGTCTAACATACAAAACTCTGTAAATGTAATCCATCATATAAATAATTTGTAAGAAAAATAGACAAAATCATTCCTTTTGATACTGAAAAAAGCCTTTGACAAAATCGAACACTTCTTTCATCATAAAAGTACTGGAGATTAGGAATATCAAAGATATATCAGGAGCAAGAGAAGGTTGTCCAGTCTCTTCATATCTATTGAATATAGTACTTGAAATCTTATCTAGAGCAACAAGACACCTGAAGGAAAGCAAGGAGTACGAACTGTGAATAAGCCAAAGTGTTGTTTTTCACAGGTGATAAGATAGTACAAATAAAAGTTCCTAATAATTCCACCAGTGAACTCTTACAGTTGATGAAAATGTTCAGCAAATTGGCTGGATACAAGATTAAGCCAAAAGTTGATTTTAAGGTCTTTTCATTGTGCTTTAGCTCTCTTGGAATATTCAGGGCTTGTAGTGTGATAGCTGGGCTCTGGTGATGATGTATTGCCCCAGCTGTTGTTTATTGCATTTTTGTATGGCCATGTAAGCCTCTGTGTTTGGAGTGATTATAGGTCTAGGTACTGATTTCTGGGTTTGTCTTTATTGGATGGGTGTTCTGGTTCTTGCTTTCTGTTTCCTCTCTGGTCTTTTGGCCTGTGTGGTTTGTGGTTGAGCAAGGGGTGTCCACCTGAGTTGTGGCCTGCCAGTTTTGGTGGCAGGCAAGGCTCTTGTAGAGATGGGATTCTCTGCCCAAGTTGGAGCCTGAGACAAGGACATATGGAGTAGATTGGGGGTAGTAATGGAGGGCCCGCTGAGGTCTGCAGCTGGGCAGCCTACCTGCAGTTCTGGTGGCTTGTGTGGCCTCTGGTCCAGCTGAGAGTCTCCCCCCAAGTTTGGGGCTAAGATATTCTGATGAGGAGAGGGGGCTAGGGATCATGTGGGAGAAGTGGAGGAGGTTCAAGCAGAGGTAACCTACATAATCTTCAGGCAGGTGTGGTCTGGTCTTCTTGTAGGCATGGCCTATTGTTGGGCAGTAGATATCTGCCAAAGCTAAGGTCTGATGGTATTTATTCTGTTTGATGTATTCTATTTGCCCTGCTTTCCTTTGAGTTTTCTAGTTGAGTGACTGTGTTTGTTTCAAATGCATCTTCATTTCTGTCTGAGTCTTCTTTAATATTTCTATATACTTATTGAATCCCATTCTCATGTCTTGGATTGTAACTGTCATTTCCATCAGCTTTATGTTTGTGTTCTCCTGGGTATTTCTCAGCATTTATTCTCCATAAGCTTATTCTCTTTGCTCTCAGTGTGCTGTGTCTTTATATCTTCTTTAAGCTCCTTGATATCTTTGATGAGGTTTATGGTTTTTTTTTAATGTTCTGTGTTCTATGGTTCATAGAGGTAGTTTTCATTGGCAAACACCTACAGAGCTGAAAGGATTTGAAAATAAGACACTGGCATGTTTTTTTTTAATATTCTTTTTAATCATATGAAGAAGCTTATTATGTGAGCTTGGGTAGAGAAGTAAAGGGGGATACCCCAGAGAAAGAGAGACAGAAACAGAGGACTCCAGGAAGAGAGAGGAGGTGGGAGAGGATAAGAGAAGAGAGAGGGGGGAGATGGGTCTGTTTTTTTTATATATCCCTGTGTAGAGCTACACCCCATGGCAGGTAGAAAATAACATCACAAGTTGGCAGAATGGGACAGAATCCTAACATTCCTCCCTTTTATATAAATGTAGGTAAGGGATAAACAAGAGAGAAAAGGCAACAGCAACAAAATGTCCATATTATATAGTCCATTTCCTGAACATTTGGGGTAGAGGGCAGAATTTGTCAACTATGTCCTGCAGCAAATAGGGACCTAGGACTGCTGGGAGAACCTGGAGTTATTGGTCCCAGGTCTGGAGCACCCCATTTCAGACTTTTACATGGAGACATGGGGTTAAAAGGCTGAAATGTTGGTCAAGTCACAGAAGAGTAGGCTGTTGCATGATCTTTTTCATTCTTGATATTTTTTCATGAGATCTTGGTGTGTGGACTTTTTTATTTTTATGTCTGTTGTGCTCAGAGAAAGTTGGAGATGAAAAGAGGATGTAGAGGTAGTTTCAGCCTAAAGGTTAGAATGAAATCAGGCAGACAGAGGAAAGAGGGCTAATGTGCAAAACCTGCTTCTTGGTCCAATCCTGAAGTTTGAATGCAGACCCAGCTGGGTGGCAAAGTTGAATGCGATATGAAAGGGGTCTTGGATTGGTAATAGGTAGTAAGGGTCTTGGCAGAAGCCTAGGAATCATTTGTGGTATAGGCAAGGGAGGCCAGGCTAGTCAGGACACAGGATGTGTGACATGGTCTCCTGGCTGACTCTGGAGAAGAGTGTGAGAAGTCCTCCTGTTTGGGGAGGTCCCAAACACTACAGAATGGGCCTGTGGTTGCAGGTAGGGAAAGTGGTGGCAGAAATCTAGAAGTGGGCTGAAGCACAGGTGCTGGCAGTCAGACTAGCTCCAGGCACTGCATGTGAGACACAGGCTTAAGCTGGTGGGTTTTGCAGAAGGAATGCATGGGGAGGTCCAGTCGACTCATTAGAATACACCTTGGAGAAGGACTTGCGAAGTGTAGCTGAGTAGGATGGTTAGAAGCAGACTAGAAGTCACCTATCAGTAAAATGTTTTAAATTGTTTGGGAGTAAATTAGTTTGTTCACAAATAAGATAGTACAGAGAAAGTACAGAAGCTATGCCTTTCCCATCATGTACCTCTTGAAGACTTACAGTGGTCCATGTGGGCTTCTTACAACTGTGTTTCAGCCCCACAGGAAATTGAACTATATAGGGAATCAAGATGAAATTGGACAATTTGCCTAACAAGAAGCCTTGGGAATTAACTTCCTAATGAAACTGTAAATATTCCCTTAGTTCTTATCATTTATCCTGTAACTTGGCTTCATTTGTTCTTTGGGCCAGAAGGATACCTACATGAGCACTGTGTGGCATCCTTCTGGCCCAAAGAAGACTTTCCAAGAAGCAAGATTAACTTCTTCATTTACCTTCAGGAAGGAAAAAACTCAGTCAGTATAGAGAATGCCTGCATGATGGTGTGCCAAAGAAGAAAAACTACCAAGTAAGTGATAGAGCTATCTTGGGTGGATAAAAAGAGAGAAAAATCAGAGAATGAGCCAACTGCTGACAAAATTGATGATAGATGGGATTTATGGTGTCATAAATGTTAAATACTCACTTTTGCCAAGTTTAAACCATAGTTTTAAAAAAATATTTAATCAGTCATTTATTCAGCAAGTTTTGTTTTTTATGTGACATGTGCACCCATGTCATGGAATGAGTGTAGAGGTATTTGGACAACTTTGGAAGTTGGGTCTTTCCTTCCACCTTGCTGAAATGATATCTCCCTTATTATTTCTGACACTGAGCATAGTACCCAAGTTTGACTAACAAAGCAGTCAATTCTTCAGCATCCATATTCCCTCTTGCCAAGGAATAGAAGGATACAAAGAATTGTTCTATCAACAGAACTTTGGTTATTCTCCTGTTGATTCTTTGAAAACTCCTGGAGATCTTGGGTGCCTCTTCTAAATCCTTTAAGATGAGCGTAGTGAGAAGACTTAGTGGGAAATATCTTTTCTACCAAGACTAACAACCTGAGTTCTATTCCCAAAACCTATACAGTGAAAGGAGAAAACCAACTCCTGCCAGCAATCCTCTGACATCCTCATCCACACCATGTCATACATGCACCCACAAACATACAAAATAAATAAAGAAATATTTGTAGTCTCTTAAAGTTTGAGATCCCTTACACAAAGCCAATGCTCCAGATGGGATCAGAACAGTACTTCCTTGAGAATAAGTAGACCCAATGAGAATACTAAAGATGTACGTGAGTCCTCCCATTCCTGAAGGTTTTCCCCTGACCTTTAGAAGAATAAAGTGTGAAAGAGTGGAGAGGCAAGAAGTTAAAGGTCTTATAAAGAGAGTATAGGAAATCAGTTTACTGAATTTGTTACTAATTTCATCAAATGATATTCTTTAGTACTACTTAGTATATAAAAATTTTCATCCCTTGTAGTTGAATTACTACACTGCAATGTAATATATTTTTAATGTCTTCGTGAGGCATATACTATCTGCAAATATATTCCTATTCACATTTATAATACTTTTATTATGTTAAATAACTGTTATTATTTTTTATCATTTTCTCTCCTTCTCCTCCTTTCTCCTTCTCCTTCTCCTCCTTTCTCCTCCTCCTCCTCCTCCTCCTCCTCCTCCTCCTCCTTCTTCTTCTTCTTCTTCTTCTTCTTCTTCTTCTCTATATCTCTAATAATATCTCTTGTACTTTCTTTTCTCCATCCAATTTTTGTATTATATGAGGTTTATTAAGTGAGCATGGGGAAAGAAGGTAATGGGGGAGGGGAACCCCAGAGAGAAACAGACAGACAGAGACAGAGAAAGAGAAAGAGAGAAAGAGGTAAGACTTTATTTATTTAATTACTTCATGTCCCAATCCCAGTGCACTCCCTTCTCTCCTTCCAGTCCCACCCCTAGGCCCTCCTCACATGCATCTCCCCCTCTCCTTCTTCCCAGAGAAGGAAAGGGCCTCCATTAGTACCAATCTACCCTGGCATTTCAAGTCACTACAGGATTGAGGACATCCTCTCCCAGTGGGGAGTGACAAGGCAGGGGAATGTGAACCAGTAGATTCAGGGTCCCCTATTGTTAGGCAACCCATGTGGTGACCAAGCTGCACTATATATATGGTATGTATGAACATACATACATATATAGTCTGTTTAACTTCTGTCCAAGAAAGTTCCTTTGTTGGTCTGTCCGTCTCTGTGAGCCTCTGTGGGCCCAAATTAGATTACTCTGTATGTCATCCTGTGGTGTCCTCAACCCCCCTAGCTCCCTATATCCTTCTTCACTCTCTTCCACAACCCTCTCAATTAGCCTTGGGACTCTGTATCTGTCTCCATCAGCTGCCAGGTGAAGCCTCTCAGAAGACAGTTATGCTAGACTCCAGAATGCAAGCATTCATTAATAGTGCCATTAATAGTGGTCTGCTCACTCCTGTGGTGTGGGACTCAAGCTAGATGAATCACTGGTTTGCCATTCTCTCAACATGTCTCAACTTTGCCCCTACACTTCTTGGAGACAAGAAATATTTTGGGTTTTTATGTGTGGTTTTTAAGTTTTATGTGTGGGTTGGTGTCCCCCTCCTTCCCCTGGGAGTCCCGCCTGCCTACAAGAGGTATCTGCTTTATGCTCCTAAACACTCATTGCTTGGAGTCTCAGCTAGGGTAACACCCATCGTCTCCCAAGAGCCTCTCATGTTCCAGATATGCACCCCCATTTCTTTTCTCTCTCCCAGTTCCTCTCACCCACACTCCTCCCTATCTGCCCACCTGTTCCCTACTCCTCTTATCCTCTCCACAATTTCTCTCAGCCAGTTCCCTCCCTCCATCTACTTTGAATGATTATTGTATTTCCTGTTGTGAGTGAGATTCAAGGACTTTCCTTTGGGCTCTCCTTGGCTTCTTTGGGTCTGTGGATTGTAGTATGGTTATCCTGTTCTATATGGCTGATATATAGTTATGAATACATATGACATATCACAAATACTACTTCACAATTTGCTATTACAATGATTTAACATATGAGAAATTTGTTAATAATAATAGCTGTTATGTTAAGATTTTATTAGATGCTATAGAATGTAAAACTACTTAGAAACAGGAAATGCTAAAGATGAGTTGAAAATAGCCTATTTCCCCCAAACACGTAAGCCTGTAGGGAGAAGTATTATCTGAAAGCATAAATTTACCAAAGATCTAGAAGTGTTTTTTTCTAAAGATTTATTTTAGTGGGGCGCGTCTACTTTAGTGTGAGAGGATATAAGTGTACCATGATGTTTGTGAAGAAATCAGAGAACTACTTTTTAGAAGTTCACCTTGTTTTCTGTTTGTTTGTTTGTTTGGGGCCAAGGACTCTCTTGTTGTTCCTGCTACTACACTGTATTTATAACCTTCTGGCCAATACTCCTGACTCTTCCCTCAGTCTCATCTTAAGAGTGCTAAGATTACAAGTGCAAGCTGTTACATCCTATTTTTTTTAACGTGGGTTACAGGAATTGAAATCAGGTCACTAGGCTTGCCATGCAAGACTTTTGCTGGCTGAGACAGCTAATGGCCCTGAGGTTTATAATATAAACTATTTAGACTTTGCACAATGAACAATAATGAGAAATCCAAAGGTATCATACAGATACTAAAGCTTCTAAAAGTCACTGATTTAACCAAATATGTTTCCTAAATAGTCATACTGCTTCAGGTGGTTCATTATTAAGGTTATGGAGGCTGTAGCAATACTTCCAGAGATAAAAACACTTGCTACTCAATCATGAGGACCAGAGTTCAGATCCCAGCACCTGTACCCAGTGACTCATTAAGAACATTCCTTCATAATTTGAAAAATGTCCTTAGAGTTTCCTTCCCCCTCCAAAAAATAAGTTTATCAACTCCTGTACAATTTAGAAAATACAGATGGCAAACATACCCTCTAAATTTAGAATTCTTGGATTAATTTTACTGCCTGTTCTCTATAAAATTCCATCTGTTGTTTTACTAATTTCATCATGCGTCCACTTCCTATATTACAGAACATTCATCTCTTAGGGTTATTATTGTAAATGGAAAGTGATAAAAGAAGTTAGCATTCCAGGTATGTTGCAAGTTCATGGCTACAATCCCAGCTAAGCAGGGAGTTAAAGAAGAAAGACTGGAAGGTCAAGGCCAGCTCATTACTTATCTAGCCCAAGGCCAGCCTTGGCAGCTTAGTGAGACCCTGACTCACAGTAGAAATATATAAAAGGTCTAGCCTGGGTGTGTTGTCAGTAGTAAAACTCTTATCTAACATTTACATGACCCTGGTTTCAAACCCCATTGCTACAAATAAGCAACAACAAAAAACAAATAAATAAACAAACTATTTAGGGGCTATTTTTATAGGGAGCACTTAATCAAAAATATCTTATTTTTATGAAGAAATTGTGCTTCTGCCTTTGTTATCAGAAATTTTAAGGAGTCTCACAGGGTCACTGCATGTTATTGACAAAATCTGTATGCCTTACTAGAGTTTTTGGTCACCTTGATAAAAGAACAGACACAAACAAAAGCTTGAAGACAACGTTATGAGAATTGAAAGGGGAAAACAGTAGGGCAGGCAAGCTGTAAATCCCAGCATCTCCATGGGGGAAATAAGATAGGGAAGGGAGAGAAAAACAATCCAATTTCATTAGGCCATAATGAATGCCAGCTACCCAGTGGACAAGCATTCACAGGGGTCAAAAGGGGAGCTTAGGGAAAGAGGAAAAAATAGCAAAGAAACAGAGAAAACATGCTTCAGGCTCTGGCTGGCACTTGAAAGAGACAGAAGAGAAGGGGGAACAAGCCAGATCTTTCTGAGTCAGACCTAAGAAAGGCTGAGAGACAACAGAACCTCCAGGTGCCTCATAGAGACAGTGCTATGGAACAGAAATTCTGTGAAGAAAAAAAGCAAACTATCTCATTAAGTAGCTGGTTCCTCTATCTTTTTAGAAGGAATCCAGTGGACCCACATTCTAGGGTTGGTCCTGCCTTCCTCAAGGGTTGTCCCTTATCCACACCACTGACCTATGAAATAGATGTTATGTCTTCACCGCAGCCAGAGATTTTACTCTTTTGACAAAACGTAGTCTTCTCTTACTGGGTCTTCACTAATCCTGTGCCAGTTTTATTGTCTATATAAGATAATTGTCTACAAAAATTAAAAGCCACAAGTAGACCTAATTTCAAGTGTCTTGGAATGCAGGGTCTGTGTATTTTCAGGTTATCATTCCAATCAGTAAGACCAAAGTTTGATATGTGGCAATCATCAGTAATTATTCCTGGTGCGAGTAAATAAATACCAATGAGGATGTGGTGAAGATAGCAAAGTAAGGTAAATTCAATTGTTTTCAGGTTGGATGAGGTGGAAGAGAAGGGATGCTTAGGTACTACTTTAAAAATCATAAATTCAAAGCTAATAGGACCCTTGATTTAAGAGAGTTGTGTAAACAGAAACTTAAGTCCATAGTTACCCTGTATGATAATAAATTTAGAAACTTGCCCAAAACTTTTAATGGCTTATTCACAGTTTGACTCAACTAGAAAGACAAATAGTTCAAATTTTCACTCCTCAGCCCCTGCTGTGGCATGAGTGTCAATGTCACGTGTTTTCCTCAATCTTCCTGTCTTATTTTTTATTAGTTATTCATATAGTGTATTTTCATCACATTCATCATCTTCTCCCAACTCCTCTCTGATTCACCCCTACCTTCTTCACCTACCCAAACTTTGTTTCCTCTTTAATCTTTTTTTTGTTTTGTTTTGTTTTAATTTTATTAATTTATTCATATTACATCTCAATTGTTAGCCCATCCCTTGTATTCTCCCATTCCTCCCTCCCTCCCATTTTCCCCTTACTCCCCTCCCCTATGACTGTGACTGAGGGGGACCTTTTCCCCCTGTATATGCTCATAGGGTATCAAGTCTCTTCTTGGTAGCCTGCTATCCTTCCTCTGAGTGCCACCAGGCCTCCCCATCCAGGGGACGTGAGACCAAACGATGTTAAAATGCTCACAGAAGGTTCAAATTCTCCTTTTAATTGAAGTGATCTTGAGGAAAGTAAAACAGTTTTGTGGGTATTATCACACAGTAATTGAAGTTATACCACAGAGCCATGTTTGCAGAAAAAGCAAAATACTGGCAAAACAAAACAAAAACCAAACATATAGATGACTGGGAGAGAAGACCCAGATATAAACACACACAGTCGCAGCCACCTGATGGACACCAAAGATTTTAATAAACAAGTACAGTGAAGAAAACATAGTTTCTTCAACCAATGGTGCTGAAAAGCACATTTCCGTTGTGTCTGGCTTCCCTGGTCCCTGTATGTCACAGAGATTAATTCTTTATAAATGCACATATTTTCAAAGAACCACCTCTTCCTCACATACATCATTAGACATAGCTAGAGACTAGGTCAGAATAGATCTAGTAGGTAGTTTGCAAAGTTAACTTTGCAAACAAGTTATATGAAAACAAGTATTTTTATATTCATAAGATATAGATGAATTATTCATGATCATAAAATTAAGAGAAAAACTACTTATTAGACAAAGTGTCTTTTAATCTGAGAATGAGAATTGGCTTTTTATGAAACGTATTTCAACTGCTGATGGGCCATAAATCAACAAAGAACTAATGGAAGGCTGGGTTTAATCCCAGAAAGTATGAAATGTGTCTTACTCTTTTTTAAAAAAAAAATTGTTTTTTGATAGTGAATAGACTTGAAGTATATTCCAACATATAACAATAGTTGATATACAACCATTTATTTCATTCATAGAAAAAAATCTATACATAAGTTAACAAGACAGATGCATATTTTCTTTTTTTTAATACATTTTTATTAATTTATACATATTACATCTCAGTTGTTAGCCCATCCCATGTATCCTCCCATTCCTCCCTTCCTCCCACTTCCCCCCTACTCCCCTCCCCTCCCCTAAGTCTGTGTCTGAGGGGGACCTCCTCCCCCTGAATATGCTCATACGGCATCAAGTCTCTCCTTGGTGACCTATTATCTTTAATCTGTAACCCAAGTCCAAATTCTGTTACCCATGTATTTGTAACAGAATGTGACCATCCACTGAAGCTTGTTCAACCTTCCAGGGGCCATATCCTTAAAGAAAACTGATTAGCCCTGTACCAACAGCTACAAATTGCCAGTACCTCTTTAGCTACTAGCAGGATTATGTGCCCACTTCCCTATCTATGCTGGAATTAAGAAAAATGAAATTCTCTGGTAAATTGATGGAGCTGGAAACAATCATTTTTAGTGCGATAACACAGACTCTGAAAGCATCACATTTGCATGCTAATATTTGAGTCTTCAGAAAATATGTATACTGTTTGACATAGACATACTCATAAGGAAATAAGTAAGAAGCTAGGAAGGGAACTTTTGAGGGAGAGAAGAGAAAAAACAGTGATATAAGGGGGCAGATAGGAATAATGGAACAGGAGGGCACTTACTCTTTTGCAATAGGGTCTTTCACTGAATCTAGAAGTCACTGATTCAGCTAAGCTGACACCAGTGAGTTCACCAAAGCCCCTTTTCTCTGAAATCCTGGCCCAGGATTACATATACTCATCACGTGAAAACTTTTATGTGAGTTTTGAGTGTCCAAAATCAGGCCCTCCATTTACACAGCAAGTATGTCATCAGCTAAGACATTCATCTCCTTAGCAGTTTCCATAATTTATAGGAAGCCACAAGCCAAAGCATGAGGATGTGTGATTTATATTTTGAGACAGGTTGAGTCCTCTTGCAGGATTAGTTATTTAGCCTCAGCTTTCCTCCACTATCTCTGTTCCTTATAGAGATACTTGCTGCTGCTCCAGAAGCCGCGACAGTGGCTGCAGCTGCTGCCAGTATGATGGTCATTTTTTTTTAGTTCAAATTTAAGGAATATAGCAGTAAGCATTCCATCTTGAGGGTTTACCATGCAATAAATGTAAACCCCACCCATTTGACCAAGTAGGGTTCTTCATTTTGTAGGTTCATTCTTTTCATATATGTAGCTCCAAAAATTTTGGACATTGTTCAATCTGAATCATTTTATGTTTGCTTTCCATCCTTTTCCTGTCCTATCCCAATCATGAGTGGAATAAGCACATGCTCTTTCTTGCCTTTTTCCCTGCCTAGGTGTTTACCAGGAGGATATAGCTGGATATTTTTAACAAGGGAGTGATACATTTTTGAATAATTATTAAATAACTAATATTTCTGTGGGGTTTTTTTCCTGAACATTTTTGTATTTGCCATTTTAAAGAATTTTTACTGATTATTTGAGAATTTTGTGAAACTATACAATGTATTTTGAGCATGACTTGTATATATATTTTTTAATTTATTTGAAAAAAATCTTCTTCCTGTGTTTCATAATGACTACACTAATCTTCACTACTGTGTAAAGGCTCCTCTTTCTCCACATTCACACAAGAAATTACTTTGTTTATATTTTTTTAGTTTTGCTTAAGGCAAATTTTCTACATGACAGATTGGCCTCAATATCATTATGCCAGCAAAGTGGTTCTTGGATTCTGGATTCCCCTGTCTTGACCTCCAGAATCCTGCACTTATGTGTACCATGTCTCCCTGTTTTTCTGGGTTTTGGTCTTGTCATTTTCTTATTTGTTTAATAATCTGCAACCTCTTCATTTTTCTTCATTTTAATTATTATATACATAATTTTGATTAGCTTAACATTTATTTATTTATTTATTTATTTATTTATAGAAAACCTGGACATAACAGCACATGTGTGGAGGTCAGAGGACAACTCAAAGGAGTCAGTTCTCTCCTTTCACCATGTGCGTGTCAAAGATCAAATTCAGGTCATCAGGCTTGGTAGCAAACATCTTTATACACTGTCATCTCACAATCCATTTAAAAAAAATATTATCAGTATACAATTGTTCTTAAATAATGAGTTTTGTATTTACACTTTTATTCATACATGTTATATACTTTAACTACACAACCAGGGTAAGATCATTTTTACTGTAATTTTTATTTGCTTTTCTCTGATAGCTAATGGCTGTGAGCATGTTTTCATGCCTTTATTCGTTGCTTCACATTTTAGTTCACCTTTGTAACATGCATTTTTTTTTTTTACTATTGCCAAGTATTTGCAACTCACTGTTTTGTTTATAACATTTGAACCTACAAAGACACTTCTTGGCTGACAATCGATGCGTGGATATCACATTTTTCTGGGTGTCACTAGTTCATCCTTTAGTAGTTCTCCCTTCAAGAACCTGGAATGAAGAAGTCTAGAAGTATGGCTTAGTGGGGGAAAACAAATGCAGTGAAAGCAAGAGAACAGGAATTCAAATGTCCAGCAGTCATGTGAAAACTGGACATGACTTCACTTGCCTATACCACCAGAGTCTGGGGGTGGAGACAGGAGGATCTTGGGATCACACTGGCAAGTGAACTTAGATGAAACGACAACACTCAGGGTCAGTAAGAAACTCTGACTGAACAAAAAAAAAAAAAAAAAAGGAGAGAAGAAAGCGATAGAGAGCCAGTCAGTAAGAAACTGTCTCAACAAAAAAAGAGGGCAGGGAGGAGAGAAAGAGACAGAGGGTAAAAAACATCCAATACCCTCTTCTCACTGACACAATCATGTACACACCACGTGTATGTGTATACTTTGTACAGCAAGCACATAGACACAAATAAAAAGCAACATATAAACATTTTCAAATCTCTCTTCTGCAGTGTTCCCAGCCAAGAAATTATATACATACAAGTAACAATATATGGTCTGAGCAAATTGTATTTATATGTTTAGGAATATATTCATGAAACTACATGTAACAGAAAGAAAAAAAAAGATGCTAGATGCCATGAATCCAAGAGAGTGTGGGGAGGGGAAGGACAGGAAATGGGGGAGGGGCTTTTAGGAAGAAAAGAGAAAGCGGAAAATGGTATAATTGTATTTTAAGTTCAAAAATAAAAACATTAATTAAAAAGAGGAAAAAGAATCCATGACATATCCATTTTACATATTTATGTAAAATGGGAATATCCAGGGATTCTGAATTTAAACCTCAAAGAGGAGGTAATATAAACACAAACCGAACTTCAAGGTTCTGTAAATAGCTCAGTTACAAACTGGGAAGTTAACCTGTTTTGCCTTCCAAGCATATCTTCATACTATTCCTCAACTTCTACTTTTAATACTTCGAGAAGAGTGAAGCACATGGAACCACAAAACCACACCAGTGCATCTGAATTCATCCTCTTGGGACTTTCGGAAAAGCCAGAACATGAGCCCGTCCTCTTTTCTCTGTTCCTCTGCATGTATGTGATCACAGTGGTGGGGAACTTGCTGATCATCCTGGCCATCAGCGCTGACTCTCACCTCCACACTCCTATGTATTTTTTCCTGGCCAATCTCTCCTTAGTTGATCTCTGTCTGGCTACCAACACTGTCCCCAAGATGCTGGTTAACATTCAAACCAGGAGCAAGTCTATCTCTTATTCTTGCTGTCTGACCCAGATGTACTTTTTCCATTTTTTTGGCATCATGGACAGCGTCTTAATAGCTGTGATGGCTTATGACCGGTTTGTGGCCATTTGTCACCCATTACATTATTCTACTATCATGAGTCCACGTCTCTGTGGGCTGCTGGTCGGTGGCCTCTGGGTGTATTCCTGTTTCATCTCCCTCACCCACATCCTGCTCATGGCCCGTCTGGTATTCTGTGGGAACAACGAGCTCCCACACTACTTTTGTGACCTCACCCCGCTTCTCCGGCTTTCATGCACAGACACAACAGTGAACAAGATCTTTGTGCTCATTGTGGCAGGAATGGTGATAGCCACACCTTTCGTCTGCATCCTGGCCTCTTATGTGCGAATCATTGTGGCCATCATGAAGGTCCCCTCTGTAGGTGGCAGGAAGAAAGCCTTTTCTACCTGCAGCTCCCACCTCTCCGTGGTAGCCCTTTTCTATGGGACCACCATTGGAGTCTATCTATGCCCCTCCTCTGTGCGCACAGCTGTGAAGGAGAAGGCTTCTGCAGTCATGTACACAGCAGTCACCCCCATGCTGAACCCCTTTATCTATAGCCTGAGGAACAGAGACCTGAAGGGAGCCCTGAGGAAGTTCATCAACCGAAAGATCAGCACGGCCACCTGATCATCATCAACCAGAACATTGTGGAATTTCTAGTCAGCAGAACCTAAAGTTGGAATTACTTGTAAAGCAAAAGTAACCACTTGAAATTCTGAGTTATAGAAACCCACGTGGCAATTTCTACGTGGACTTTTAACTATTGTCCCATTCTAGTTTCCTTTTATTGTCAATTTGGCACAGCCTAGGATCACCTGGACAGATAGAAACTCGGTTAGAGAATTGCCTGGGTCCAATTTGTTTGGGGGCATGTTGTGGGGTATTAACTTGATTGCTAATTGATGTAAGAAGGGCCAGAATATGATAGATAGCTGGAAGCAACACAGCCTGTGATCCCGGGCTGCGTTAAGGAAGCCAGCTAAACATTATAAACATGAGACTTCCAGCAAGCTAACAATGTTCTGCCATGATTGTTGTTTCAAGTTTCTGCTGAGTTCCTTCCCTGGTGTCCTTCAAAGATTGACTGTAACCTTTGAACTCAATTAGACCTTTACTTCTAATAAGTTGGTTTTGGTCAAAATGTTTTCTCACAGCAACAGAAACGATAACCAGAAGATTCCCCAGATATGGGACCAGTAAATAATTTAACTATCTGTCATATTGTCCTCACAGAAAAATAAGAGTCTCATTACAGATTGGATTTTTCCCTACTTCAACACCCTTTTAGCAAACATCACATGTAATCATGAATTGCTTAACAATAATACCTTCTAAGAAATTTATCATCTGTTGGTTTTAGCATTGTAGAAATATTATAAGTTGTATTTACATGAGTCAATAAATAAATTCAATATTTTTATTAATTAAATTTATTTTAAGATAATCTTGTACATTTCCACAATATGTACAACCACTCTCCTTTACTAATAGTTCTGAGATAAAAGACAGAGAGTCATTATTCCTCTTCCTTCATTGAGTTATTATTGACAAGGTCAGTCTTGTTTGTACATCAGTGGATGTAACTATACTCAGCTTTAGTTAATAACAGCAATGGTTCTATTGGTCCAGATATTGGTTGTTCATAGATGTACTTCTTATCCTCCAAATCTTAGATACTTTCCACCACCTCTCTTCTGCAAAATTCCCTAAGTCTTTATAAATGTCTTGTTTAATGACAAGCCTACAAACACTCCTAATTTTTTTGCATTTTGGACTGATTATAGTAATAATCCCATGACTCTCTTCATTCCTTAGTGTTCTTTTCAGGAAGACTCCTTTCTGACCAAAGGTGGGAGCAGATTTTGTCTATGGGTATAAACATCTGTATTCAGAAGGCAATTTGCTGTTTTGTCAATTTATCAATACAGCATCTTGATATAGTTTAGAGTGGTGCTGGAGATATAGTTCAATGAGTAGCATGCTTGGTTATTATGCACCATGCTTTGGGCTGGATCTCCAGCACTGTAAGACACACAGAGAGATGGATAGGCATGAATGAGATGATGTCTGGCATCACAAAACATATTGTTCTTTATACCACAGTAACAAAGAGTGCACCGTAAAATAGAACTAAGGAGTAGGGTGGAGTGGCTTGGTGAATAAAGCTCTTGCTGCACAAACATGAGGACTAGCATTTGGATTCTCCATAACCCAGGTGAAGACTGATGTGGTTGTACACATCTGTGATCTGAACATACGTAGAAAGATGGGAGGTAGAGATAAGAGAGTCTCCACAAGCTCACTGACCAGCCACTGTGTGATGTGTAGCAGTTTAACAGCAAGGGACCCTGTCTCAAACAAGGTGTGAGGCGAGGAGCAACAATCAAAATTCTCTGAACTTCACATGCTCTGTACCATTACTCATACATAGATATTCACACACACACACACACACACACACACACACACACACACACACACCACCATCATCATCATCATAGCCATACACATGCACACATCAAAAGAGAAACGTAAAATAGCAATACAAAGTAGAATAAATATAAATATCAGTAACAGAGACCTTTATTAAGATTGCTGAGGTTCTTTAAAGAGTGCAGTGTATTGTTGTACAGCAATTCTGTCTTGAGCTGACTAAGGTATGCTATCTTGTCCTAACTCTACTTTGTGTCTGTCTAGATATAACTTAGCCTTTCATCCCTTCAGAGACATATATATCCGCCTTGAAAATGTTTTTAAGACAGACCCTTGGCCCTGACCATGGTTCAGACATGTTAATCAAAATAACCAATGTGTGTACAAACTAAAACATTAAACTAAACTAACCAGAGAATTTATACATTTTAAAAAATTGTTGCGTGGTATCTGAAAAACCGTGCAAAGCTCTGCAAAAAGGCAGATGTCACAAGTCGACTTTTAACTCCCTCACTGATGTAAAACTCCCAACACTCATGTAACTGTGTGTCTTATCTTTAAAAACACTGTACTCCTGACCTCTGGTACCAAGAGAGACTTTGGGAACATTAGGATGCTCTTGGTCTGGCCATTATTAAAGGACTTTTATACTCTTAACTGGCTTAACTGGCATGGCTGTTAATAGTTGTCCTACATAGAATATTTCTTTCTAAATTGAAATATCCCCACAAGAAAAGAGTAGGAGAATCATGAGACTTCACATTGTTAGGAAAACTGGAACTTGTGGGATCCATGAGCACCCCTTTCTAAGGATATAAACACTTTAAGCAACTGCTGGAAGAGGAGACCCATCAGCCTAGTGTCCTCGAGGAGACCCTCCAACATATCTAGCTTGCCTACAGATCATGCAGAGAGCTCTGACATTTTTGCTTTCAAGGTTTGTCCCTCATGGTGGCTTTAGTGATGCAGCTGATTTGAATCATCTCTGCTCATGTAAGTAACCCCAACAGAAACTCATTGGCTCATTGGGATTGATTTTTGGTGTAATCGTTACTTTGGTCTCTGAGTTCCCTATCCAGGATGAGTAGGCGTGTGTGTGTGTGTGTGTGTGTGTGTGTGTGTGTGTGTGTGTGTGTGTGTGTGCGCGCGCGTGCGCGCGCACACGCTCGTGTTTGTTACCCCAGGAAAAGTCCCATGCATTATGTATTCCTGTACTTTTATATGACTGACTGGATTTGAGTGATTGCACTCTGAAATCACACCCGCAGTTGTGTCACTAGTTTTTAGAAAAATATCAGTTGCATTGTGATCTTATAGTGCCACTGTCATATATGCAACCCATCTTTAACTGTAATGTCATCATTTAACATATGACTATTGAAGACTATTCTATATTTATCTTTATATGCATAGATTGAATTTCTCTCAACATTGGCCAGAGAAGATTTTTTTTGCAATTGTTAAGGCAGACACACACATATGTACATAATTAAAAATAAAATCTTTATTTTAAGTAAAAGTGGGCTGACAGTACAGCTCAGTGGATTAAAACCACTTTGTAAGAAGCCTAGACACATTAAGATAATACCCAGAATCCATTTTTAAAAACAGTTATAATCTCAGCACACAGTTATAATCCTAGCACTACTTGAACAAGATAAAATGCAGAGACAAGAGAATCACATGAAATGTCAGCTATGGCAGAAATAAGAGAGGACCCTGCCTCAACAAGCTAGGAAGAGAATTGATTGGCAAAACGTGTCCTCTATCATACATTATCACAGGCATGCACCCCTCCTCAATATACACACATCACACACACACACACACACACACACACACACACACACACACACACACACACACAAGAATAATACAAAAGACAAATAAAAATTGAAAACCAGTGTAAAGTTATACATGGTGGCACACACTTACATTCCCAGAACTCAGAAAATAAAAGCAGAAGAGAAATCCAAGACCACCCTTTTCTACTGCATAGTAAGTGCAAGTCCAATCTGAATTACAGGTTGAGACAAGTCCTCACCTGTCTCAAAAAAAGCAAAGCAAAGCAAAACAAGTATCAACAATAAAATTATCCTAAGATGCTCACCTATTAAGAAATTGGCAGGTATTTTTTTTTCTCTTTTACTAAAATCTTGACACCAAGGGAATAGGGTTGGAGAGCCTGGGCAAAAAAATACCTGTTCTTAACATGTATCCTAAAGGACTGAAATGAGATGTGTGAATGAAAACGTGTGGAAGGCTCAAATAATAAGAAAAATAGATTCGGGGCTGGAAAAATGGCTCAGAGGTTAAGAGCACTGTCTGCTCTTCCAGAGGTCCTGAGTTCAATTCCCAGCAACCACATGGTTGCTCACAACCATCTATAATGTGAACTGGTGCCCTCTTCTGGCGTGCAGGTGTACATGCAGGCAGAGCAGTGTATACTAAATAAATAAATAAATAAATAATAAATAGAAAACTAGGTTCAGATGCCAAACTGAGAGAAGAGGACTCACCCTCTATATGTGTAGTGTCTTTCAGTTGAGTTAAAAGTCTTCAAAGCAGCAGGTGAGGCATGTCTATATTACTATGTATGCTTTAGAATATTTGAAGTTACTTCTGTTGTTTTGATAACTACACAGACAAAATCAACTGAAGGGAGAGAGGGTTTCTTTTGGCTTATATTTCAAGGGTACACTCCATGACATCTGGTAAGACACTGCAGCAAGAGCGTGAGGCAGCCGGTTACATTGCATCCATAGTAAGGAAGCTAAAACAGTGAGGACTTGTACTGAACATGCTTTCTCCTTTTTATTCATGTTTTCCAACCTCATTTAATCTAGTCTAGATAATCTCTCACAACTCTTTCTGAAACGTGTTTCTTCATTGAAGTCTAACTTCTGTCAAACTGACAATATTGATCATTACAGAACTTCAGAAAACAATCAAGGATAAAGGCACTAGAGGCTGAGAACCAGGAAGCAGTTTTATTCTATGCACACACAGGTCCAGGAGATATTGGTCTAAAAACTGAGTTGAGCCCCAAGTTCAGTTATACAGAGTGATGTATACCCTTTATTTATGTTTACTGGCACCATAGAAACTTGTTTTTAAAAAAGTGCTTACTTGGTTCTATAGTTGAAGATTACAGTCCATCATTGTGGAAAAGTCAGGCCAGAACTCGTCATGCCCACTGCAGTCAAGAGCAGGGAGAGCACACCTATGTATACCTCCGACACAGGGAATGGTGCTGCCGGCAATGGGACCATTTTTTTCTCTATAAATTAACAATCAAGACAACCTCTCCATGACATCCCCAGAGGATACCCTGACCTAGACAATTCCTCAATTAAGACACTTTGCAGGACATTCTAGATTGTTTAATGTAGACAGCTAGACACCAACAATCACACTTTCACACTTGTGAAAGAATAGATGCTACAGGAGGCAATAGATTTCCTGGGGATTTCATTAACCAAAGAATCTCTAACACTGCTTTAATAAAGAAAAAAACACCTCTCCTCGTTTTGTATCTCTCCTCTTCCTCATCCCTCCCTCTTCCCCTAACCCCCATCTGTCTCTCTGTAGATAGATATAGATAGATAGCATAGCTATATAGATTGAAAGATAGATAGATAACCTCCTTTTGCCTCCTCCTTCTCCTCCCCCTGAGTGGTGGCTGAGAGCATCTACGAATAAATATATTTAAAAAACAGAAAGAAAGAAATTACAACTCAACTAGAGTTTTGTGGTCGAACTCCCATATCAAGTTCCATTTGTTGGCATCAGTTCATTTTTATTGATTTATTCATTGTTTTAGGCACTGGAATTGTTAGTGAGAGTGATACAAAGCTGTTTTTTATATCGGTGAAAGGGTAACTCTGAGGAAATAATGGCCAGAATGATGGAACTTTTCTATGTACTGATTGCAAAACATTAACTTTAAAGGGGCTAATATTTCTAAATGTCTATGTTCTAAAAGTGTCTATATAAGATAAAATTCTGAGAATGATATGATTATACCAAAAAGTCAATTTTACCCATGTTCACTTTCCAAACTAAAAATAATTAAAGATAGTCCTTGAACCACGAATGGTGATACACAGATACCAGCACCCAGGACCCAGAGGCAGATAGATCTCTGTATGTTCAAGGTTAGTCAATGTAGGGAATTCCAAGCCAAAGCTAAACAGAATGACATACTAAGATGTTTGTCTCAGAGGACTGGTATCTATCATATACAAAACAAAAACCAAAATCCAAACCAAGCCAAAAACCTAAATACCAAGGAAACAAACAATCTAACTGAAAACTGAGGCATGGAACTAAAGAAAGAGTTCTCAGAAGAGGAAATACAAATGCTTGAGAAAAAATTTTTTTAATGTTCTACATCCTAGCCATCAAGAAAATGTAAATTTTAAAGCACCTTGCTATTTCATCTTACAGCAGTCAGAATGGTAAGAGACAAAGCACAAATGACAAAAAATAATGTTGGTGTGAATGTGAGAAAAAAAGAAACATTTATTTACTATTTATAGGAGCAAAAATTAGTGCAGCAACTCTGGAAATCAATGTGGAGGTTTTTCCAAACAACTGAAAATAACCCTACCATATCATACAAAAGTACCACTCAAAGTACTCTGTATCCCACTGCAGAGATACCGACTCATCCATGCTCATTGCTGCCATATTGCCCATTGATAGGAAATAGAAATAACCTGAATGTTGATGAACAGATAATGAAAATGTGGTTCATATAAACAATGGAATGTATTTCAGCTGTGAAGGAAAAGGATACTGTGAAATCCTCAGATATGTCTGTTTAAATTGGAACACTTATAGAATACAAAAAACTGTTGCGTGGATGTGGAGTGATTCAAGCCCAGAATGCATCATTTATTAACTTCTGCCAAGATGAAACTTTCCATCTTTTGCGCTGGTCATGGCTGAGCTGTTGCACATATACATTCGCAGAGGCTTTAACGGCATTCATAAAACATGCACAACATCAGGTCAGTGAAAACCCCACACCCATGCATTTATAGACAGCATGAAATAGATTCAGTAGGTATCAAGAGGCAGAGAGAGAGAGAGAGAGAGAGAGAGAGAGAGAGAGAGAGAGATGTAGGCATGTGATATGTGGTGTCATTCATCTGCATGTGTGTTTGCTGTGTAGGGTCATGTGTACATGTGTGTTGTGTTGTTTGTGAGCTTTGTGAGGGCATGTATGTTTGTGTTCTTAAACCGGTAAAGAAATATCCCATTAAGACAACATTTTCGTGTGTGTGTGTGTGTGTGTGTGTGTGTGTGTGTGTGTGTGTATGCGTGCGCGCATGCAAGTGTGCACACGCAAGCACATGCATGAAGTTCCTGTAAAGGCCCCAGATTGATGGCAGGCATCACCTTTCATTGCTCTTGGATCATAGTCATTAAGGCAAATTCTCTCAATCCAAACCAGAGATGACAAGTATAGCTAACACCTTGCTTTAAGGATTTAGTCTTCACCTTCCAGATGCTAGAATTACAGAAAGTCAGCCACCAGAGCTACCGATAACAAAGCATAGAATGCTAAAGATAAGTTAAGAAAATTGAGAAAGAAGGCACATGCTATACAAATGATGCTCAGGCTAGGGCTCTTGAGCATCTGTCTTTACCATCTCTTTAGCCCACTTTTCTTCTTCTTCTTCTTCTTCTTCTTCTTCTTCTTCTTCTTCTTCTTCTTCTTCTTCTTCTTCTTCTTCTACTACTACTACTACTACTACTACTACTACTACTACTACTATTACTACTACTACTACTACTACTACTACTACTACTACTACTACTACTACTACTACTATTACTACTACTGGTTGTTGTTGTTGTTGTAGCTTTTAAAAAAAATTATTTGACAAGTTTCTCTTAGTACAATACTCCCTAAAAAGAAATCACAATTCAATGAAAGACTTTAAAGCAAGGCCTCAGAAATTTCATACATACACTAAGACCAAATCTTACAGTAATGATATTGAATCCCAAAGTTTCCCATTAACTTTTTAAAAAGCATTAAACTCACACGCCTTATCAAATGAAATTAGAATTAACAAACATGCCAAATGTTTCACTTTTAATTGTAGACACAACTCCTATTTTGAGTTTTGTTTTTTTTTTTTTTAAAAAAAAAGCATGTCTTTTCAACATACATCAACAGTGTTTAACATATGTATAAGAGCAACATTTAACATACTTCAACTGCTTTAACCTAAATACGCTTACTGCTTACATACATCCTCACTCAACTTTTCCCTGTCATCCTAGGTGATTGCTATGTTCAACATTGAACCTTAGTTCTTTAAACGATGCCCGTGTTCCCTCAAGAAAAGTAGACATAAATCATAAGGCTGGGTTGCAAAAACTGATAAATTGGAGGATTATTTTTTTCTTTAAAAATTGACCAAGAGTCAGTGATCAAAATCAATTACATTACCCATCCACCACTCGTACTGAAAATGCTAGACATCCCTCCCATCCCATTCATGCCCATAGATGCATGGCTTCTGCTACTGTAGTAGCTGCTGTTCATTGCTCCTTGACTACCTATGAAATATTTTATTGAAAAATCACTGGAGTTTCCCTACAAAACTTGGTCATATCCACTCATGCCGCTGTGGCCACTGTAGCCTCCTCCATAACCACCACTCAGCTGCTGGCTGGCAAGGCCACCATAACTGGACTGGTTTGACAAGCCCATGCCTCCCATCCCTTGGCCACAAAAGCACTACCGCTTGGTCCTGCTGTAGAATTCAAGGAGAGTTCTAGAAAGTGGCATATTTGCTTTGTCTATAGCTGCAACAGCATTTTCATGGCATGCAAATTCAACGTCTGCTTCTCCAGCTACTTTGTCATCACATCCAATCTCAACATCATGTACTCTCAAAGGTTGAGTGGTGAATATATCTATATCATTCTCAGTAGCTCTGTATGGTAATCCCTAATGTGTACACAGTGTCACATTATACTCTGGAAAGTAGAGCCACCATCCCCATCCCCATGTATATGGTTAGACATTCCTGAAAAACAGTAATTGAGGTCTCTTCCAAGGCTATCCAAACCAAATCCACATCCATCCTTATAGCCACTATAATATCACAGCCACCACCATAGGCACCACGCCTCATCCTCTCGTGCCAGTTCCTCTGCATGGCCATAAGTTTTCATGATGGATCCTGATGAGTTCTAACTTCAGCTAGACTGCTCTTAAATATTTCAATACACCTATGCCCTATTCTTTCCTTGGATTTCTTTAGATCCTTTTCAGCTATTTCCTGTGAAGCAAACTGCACGAAGGCCTCTCCCATCCTCCTCCCCTGCAAGTCCACTGACACGATTTCCAATCGTGAGAAAAACTGAACAACTTCTTCCTTGCCACATCCAAAAGGGAGTCTTCTAAGTCATAAGAAGCCATCATTGACTGTCTCAGGTCTATCTGAACCAGTATCCTTCAACACCCAATCCATTTCAACGTTGTTTGACTTGAATACTTCAACATACCTGTGTCCCATAGTTTCTTTGTCTTTTTTCAAGGTCGATTTGATTTTGTCTTCTGATTCAAGTCCAACAAAAGCCTCGCCACCTGGTCTGCCTTCTTTGATGTAGATGAACAAATATCTTGAGCCCATTTTGAATTGTGCAATCAGAAAAGAAACACTGCACTTCATCCGCGGAGCAGGACCAGAGCAAGCCCTGGACCTTCACCGCGAAACCCTCTCCACCTTCTGTGCCCAGCATCATCGTCTCTTCGTGGGCCCTGGCACCGAAATAGACTCCACACAAAGCCTTAGCGTGGCTGAGGAGAAATCTCCACTTCTATTCTATAGAGCACAGTTTTCTTTCTTAATAAACTGTATCCTTGTATCCTTGGACCTATTGAGTTTTTTATGACATGAAGAAACTTAAATTCACAATAGATACCCTCCGGTCTTCAATCCATGTTTATAGCAGTTTGCAGAGAATCCCATGCCTGTGAACACTTGAACATTGAATTGTATGCTTCCACCGAGATTGACTGTTGCAATTCCAAATTAGCACACGCGAGGGCAGCAAAACACATCGTTTAGAAGTCTGACGCCCTGCAAATTCTTGAGACCCAAATTTCCAGTATCTCTGTGCATAGCTTCATTGTTCAGATTTTATTTTTCCTTCACTACCAGGTGTCACGAACCCACCTCTGACTTCCCACTGAAGGTGCAGAAATGAGAATGACTTCTAATGCTGAAAGACTGGGTGGATGAATCTGCCCAACTCTTCTATTTGGATTCTTCTGAACTCTAGGTCCTTTCCTCCCTTTTAGGCTTGGAAAAGAAACTTTGTAGAATGAGAGGCTGTGGTCACCATCTGATGAGATAAATTAGAGATTTTATTTACTGAGAGTTCTAAGACGAAAATCTGGGGAGAGTATATACTCTTTGGGGGAAACAAAAAGGCAGCCTAACATGATGGAAAGGACAGGAGGAGAGAGAAAGGGTGATATGAAGAGGAAGGACTGGGGAATCTGTGTTCCTATGCCCAGTAATACACCTAGTTCCCTTAATCCAAAGAGCACACAGTTTAATATTCAAGTTCCCAGAAGCATGTCTGATACTCGACATGATCTGCACAGATGTTTTTCCCCTATACATGTCTCTGAGAAATCTTAGTTTAGAAATAGAACAAACAAGAAATTAACAGTAGTAACTAATGTAGAAGGCCAATTTAAAAGCAAAAACAAACAAACAAAAAACAGAAAAAGGGAGGTGAGTAGTTTAAGAGCTCCTGCAAAGGATTAAAGTTCAGTTCCCAGCACCAACTGGTTGCTGCTCAGATTACCTTTAACTTCAGCTCCAGTGGAGTCTGACACACTCATCTTCTGTGGAAACTGTACATTACACACACACACACACACACACACACACACACAATGTATATTTAAAATTACCAAAAAGAAAAATTTTTTTAAAGATCAGAAAATGGAGCCAGTCAGGTCCCCACTAGGGGACTTTCACACGTGTGATTAATAACTCCCAAACCTCTATAAACAGAATGCTGTAGCCTGATGCCACAAAGTTGAAGCCCTGCATCCTGGGATCTAGACCTTATTTGCATGGCCCTGACTTGCATGGCAGAGATTGTACAACTGTCTTGCTGCCTCATGGTTATTTTCTACAATGGTATACTGGCCAATATGAACTGTCTTCTCCAAATCACAGGCATTACATGAGAAGAAGCAGCACTCTAGCCGTACAAGTACTACGTTCAAATGGAGACCCCACTCACTCCTATATTTATATTCAGCATCTCTTTGGTCCTGGCAGTACAATGGATGACCCACAGGATGGACTCTGAGCATACTCACTGCCAGAGTCAGTGGGCACATGTCCCCACTTTCATTGTCAGAACACTACTTTCCTTTCAGGCTGAGATGGTTTACTTGTGGGTTTTTTGTTTAAAAGAAATTCTATTTAGTGAGGTCTTTTTTCCCCCTAAGACAAGCTTGCTGACTAGCTCCCCCCCATCCACTCATGCCCCTCCCCCCCCCACCCTCCCCACCCCCGCTGCTATCATTTAAAGTGACTCAATCCACTAAATGTATCCTGCTCAGTCCAATTCTCTCTATAGATGATAGATAGATAGATAGATAGATAGATAGATAGATAGATAGATAGTGGAACTGAGCTGAATTTTCTTTTTTTCACAGAGAATGTCATTGCCTAGTGAGCTAGGTTTTGCTACATCAATGAACAATCAAGACTGTCCCACACAGATGTGCCCATAGGTCAATATGATCTGGGATGTTTCTCAATTTCAACCCGCTACTCAGTAGACTCTAGGTTGTGTGCCAGGTTGACCATTAAAATTAATTAGGACACTCTGTAGCCTGCCTCAATGGGGAAGTTATTCTTAAAACACATTTGTGTCTCTCATTTTGTCTCCAAGACTATTATAAAAGAGACCCCAAGAAATGAGAAGTTTCCCCAGAAATATCATACTGGGAGAAGAGGAAAAGCCTAAAGACTGGGACAAACCATAAAGGAAATGTTCCTCCAAGAAAGGTTTTCAGCTTGTAAACACCAACTTGCAAGAGGGTAGAGCCAAAATATTGGTGGGTCAGTAGTGGCCAGGTGGAATCACACCTTGACAGAGACTGCTTAGATGTGCAGAGCTCTAGGCCTAGACTTAAACCTCAACATCACAGGTTGTGGCTCTAAGTCCACCAGCAACCCTAATCCTCATGAAGGAAAGGCAGTAGGATGTTGAGTACAAGATGAGCCTGGACTACATAGTAAGACCCTGTTGTACAATAAAACATAGGACTGGGGAGATAGATAGCTCCACGGTAGAAACCGTGCTCTATAAGCACTAGGGTCAGACCCCAGATCTCCAACACACACGTAAATGTCATATAAACATGGCAGTTCAACTGCGATACCAGTCCACACTCAGGAGCCTGAGACAAGAGATTCCCAGAGTAAGCCGGCTGCTTAGGTTAGATGAGCCCATGAAATCTGGGTTTAGAGAAAGACATTGACTTGCTGTATAAAGTAAAGAGTGATTGTGGAAGACACTAAATGTCAATCTCTGGCCTCCGTGTGCACATCTCCATACACACAAAGCAGTCAAATGCAAGTAAACACAAAGGACACACACACACACACACACACACACACACACACACACATAAAGTAAAAGTAAAAAGAGAGATGGGGTATAGCTCAGTGGTGAGGCATTTGTATAGTATTCCCCAGCACTGAGTATACACTTCTGGCACACACACACACACACACACACACACACACACACACACACACACACACAAACATGCTCCAAGAAAAGATTAAAATGATAATTATCTATAGCTACAACTGGGAGGAGTGTAACCAGAGTTTTTAGGATTAAACTCTAGGTACCAGAAGCTGCAACAAGGTAGGATTAGCTGCTCATCATCAATATGTCAATTAAAGAAATGAGTTACAAAGAAAGACAAAAAGAGGACATTTATTCAACGTGGCCACATTGATTAAAGGATCCTTATAACAAGATCCAGTACCCGACATCCATCCCCAGAGGCTTTAGCTTTAAACAAAAGATATATTTGGGCAAGGTGAAAGAAATATCTATAATTAAAGAGTCCTGAGCAAGATGTGGTCCCACCCATCTTTGCGGCAATCCTCATTTTGTTAGGTGATCCAATGAAGTATTTTTTGTCATCATTCCTTAGTGGAACAATGCCTAGTGAGTAATGAGCACATGCCTGCATTTGCCATTAGAGGCTACAGGGTACTAAATTCCCTGAAGCTGCACTTACTTTTGCTTGAGATTAGCCTAGAGGGGTATTAGGAACTAAACTCAGATCCTCTGAAAGATCAGTAAGACCTCTCAACCATTGAACTGTCCGTTTCCAGGACTCAATAAGATTTCTACATTTCTGCTTCAAAGTGCAATCTTACCTGTGGGCAGAATTACTCTCCTCTGGGGTCTAGGCAGGGTGAAGAGGTAGAAACTATGATGCATGTGAGGACAAGCATGTGAATCCAATGCCCATGTAAATGCCAGGTAGCCATGGTAGCCCAACTGAAGTACCAGCACACAGGAGAAAAAGACTGGGGAATTCCGGAATCCAAAGGTTGGTACACTGAGTTCCCTCAATGCCCTCAGCTTTGTAGGAGAATAAGTTAGTTTGCTTGGACAGACCTTGAGACATTAACATGCTAAACCTGCACAGGTAAACAAGTAAAAAGACAGGCCCAAAATGAAGGTACACCTGCCAGGCTTTCATGTTGTTTAGTCACCTTGGGGGTAACTATGTAAAAGGGGTAGGCTAAGTGCCTATTCCCGGGGGAGTGGTAACAGAAGGAGGTTGGGTAGCAGGCATCAAAACACAGAGAGATGAAGTACCAGCACTCTTCTTTATATATTTTTATTATTTATTATTTTGAGTGTGTGATATGTGATGTGTGTGACTATGAATATGCCACATGCCGTGGGACAGACATCATACGACAACTTTGTGGAGCCAGTTCTTCCCTTTCAGGTTTACATGAATTTTGGGGGGTTGGATTTAGTCAGAGTTCCACAGGAAGTATGTTTGCCTGCTAAACTATCTCACTGGCCAAAGTTCAAGTATTCTGAACCTTGCTGTGTTTAATGTAGACCTTCTGGTTTTAGGATTGTAGGACTGTAGGATTGTAGTATATATTTTAGACAGTAGAAAGCAGGAATAGGAAGAGTGAACAGGAATTCTTGGAAAAACCTGTTTGCAATGGCTGACTTAAGCTGTGTCTGCAAAGGTTAATTGATGACCTTCCTGGATGTGGAGAGGTTAGAATGTTGCAGATTTAAGCAGAGCTTAATTACAATTTATCTTGGGCTAGATTCTGCTCTCTAAATAGTCATCTCTTGCCAGTATTTGTGTGGGAACGACCTGATACAATTAACAGATTAAAAAGCCTTTTGTAAACCAGATGTGGTGGTGAATGCCTTTAATCCCAGCAATTGGCAGGCAGAGGCAGGTGGATCCTGGTCTAGAAAGTGAGCCACAGACAACAAAGGCTAACACAGAGAGAGCCTGTCTCGATAAATCACACACCACACACACACACACACACACACACACACACACACACACACACACACACACACACAACCTTTTGTATCCCAGCATGGAGAGTGGGCACAAAAGTCCAGCACTAGCTGGGGACCTATTGATATTTGACAACTACTAAGACCTTGGGGTCAGTTTCTTTTTCTTTTTTTTTCCTGTTGGTCTGAACACTCTACAAAGCATACAAAGCAGGTCCTATTCTTGAGAGTGTCCAGTTAACATCGACTGGACTCTTTTTTTTTTTTTTTCAGGAGGGCCTCAAAAGTTGGTGAACAGGTGTGAGAAGACTGATATGGGAATGGGTTGGGAATTAATATAATCAAAATTACATTCTATGAAATTCTCAAAGAACTAATAAATAAATAAATAAATATGTATGTATATGCATATATATTTTTGGTTTTTCGAGACAGGGTAAAAATACTTAAAAATTTTGGAGGTAAATTATTGTATATATGTGTAATTATATAAATGTATTTGTACAAAAATTAAATAACTAAAAATAATTTTTAAAAAATTCAGAGGCCTGGCCCGGACCCTGTTGACCTGCCAGTGGCCTCAAGCGGACCTGAGGCGTGCCTGGCCACTCTGTGCTTTAGGCCACTCAAGTGGAGCCACTACACAGCCTGGCAAGGAAGAATACTGCTCCTGATGCCCAGGCGGACTGGGCCCCGGCTACTGCAGAGATGATGCGACCACCCACAGCTGCCAAAGCCCCTGAGGGAAGTGACAGCGAGGAGAGGGGACACCAAGACTTGGAGATGCTGCAGCCCAAGGTGAACCCATGGACCAAAGACCCAGCCCCCATTGAATGGACAGCCACCTCCAGAACCTGCTGCTCCAGCAAAGGTGGTGAAGGCAGCAGCTACTCCTAAGCAGTGTAAGGACAGCAAGGTTGGTTGAGAGGTCCAGTTAAATAAGTCTAGCAACAGGCTCCAGTTTCTGTGAGTTCAGAGCAGGCCTGGGCCTCCAGTCTTCAGAGGTGGGTTCCTCAGTCACTGGAAGTGCTGCAAAAGTGGCTTGCCAACCAGAGACAGCCATGGCCTAACCAGAGGAAGATAAGGTAATTTAAAGATGGCTTCTGGCTGCTAATATAATTAAGAAAGATATACTGCTGGTCTGGAAATCTGCCTTATAATGAACTCATAACCTGGTCACTGTAGCCCATGTTTGCCCAGGCTTTCCAGCCTAACGATTACTTAATCCCTTTTTGGATTTTTAAATGCTTGTAAAAAGAACCTTCCAGCTCACCAGGGGTCGCCAACCTGTCTGAGTGGTAATCCCAATATGCTATTGATTATCTAGCTCACTCCCCCCTTAGGAATTCCCCTAAAAGCCTTTTTAAAAGGAGCCTACAAGCTCACCAGGGGGTCACCATCATTTCTGAATCGTCACCCCAACATACTGGATCCTGCAGAAAAAAACGCTCTTCGTTGTTTGCAAACTATTTGAGTCTGGGGTCTTTTCTTCATGTTCTGGGCGCTAACATTTGATGCACTGGCCGATAATGTGCTGAAGTTCCTTACTCAAATAGTGGAGTTTGTAAAGGGAACTTTTCACCTTCCCTGCCGAGTATGAGTCGAGTATCTGCTGGTATTTTGGTCTGTATGTATCTGTTTCCTGCCTGGATGTTTCCTTTAGTCTGAGTTTGTTGGGTACCCTGTTCCTATTTGGTCTGTCTGGTCATCTCTGGTTTTAGCCTGGCTGTTTGGTTTGAACCCTGGGAATTAAGCAGATGCGCATATTAATTCCCCCAGGCTGAGATGTCCGAAAATGTTCGCCACATGTCTCTGGAAGAACAAGACAGTGCGTCCTGTTCTTATCTTATTTTCTGGGAGAAGGAGAAAAGTTCCCATGTGGTTTTCTGGGAGAACAAAGTTCTCATCTGTTTTTATTTGGCCAGTTGTCGTGTTTCTTGCTCCAAGCAGCAGAACTAGCTCTCTGGTGGACCAAGCTTTTGGGTTTTTTCTTTTGCTTTCCCAGAAACATTCTTCTGTGTCTGTCTGAGTGTGATATTTGTTGTCTGTTGTTTAGTTTCCTGGAATAATCTCTTGATTTACGAAATGTGCCAAACTTTGCTTTAACCTTCATTTCCCCCACCCCCACCCCCGCTGAGGAAAGCCCTAAAACTCGAAAATGGAGGCAATGCCTGTTCACGCTCCTTGCTGCAAGACTGCCTCAAGCAGATCTCCCAGGTAGGTGGGGGCAAGTAGCAGTTTCCCTGGGACCGCAGCTCCTGCTGGGGCTAAACAAAGAGGGGGAGGGGCGGGGGATAGAATTGTAAATCCAGCTGTGAGCTTGAGTAAAACCTGTGACATTTAAAGAGACATGCACTGTTAAAATTTGGGTTTTATCTTCTAAAATTTACGGTTATTATGCTATATCTTCATTCTCATTTATGTCATTTACAGTCAGTGTAGATTACTAGTGACATAAAGGAAACTTCTGTAAATTATAAGTTAGATATGTAGTAACACTGTTAAATTCTCTTATAAAAAATAACCCTTTTTTTTTTATAAACTGAGTCATACAGGAAACTGTTATGTTCTGTAATAGTATGCCATATGGGGGTCAGGAAAGTTCTCAGCACCTATATTTAGAGATCTTGATACTGAAAGGGCTACAATGTAAGGGTTGTCATTTCATTACGGACTGTTAAAGATATTTGAGACCTGTAAATTGTCGGTTGCCTCATGAATGACTGTAGTCTTAAAATATCTTTGACTTGCTTATGGTCATGATTGATTGCCAGAATGTGGTTTATTTGGCCTCCTATGTTTGTTTCAAAATTAAACAAAGGCAAATAAATAAATTATTACATATTGTTAAAATAACTGGGAGATACAAGTTGATGGTCAGCTGTCAGTCAAAAAAAATAAACAATTTTAGAAAAATGACTCCCTATTCCCAATGTGGGATGGTTTTTGGTTGCTCAAATATTTATATATTGATACAAAATAAAAGTTATACTTTGATTGCAGCATGTTATGTATCAATTATTGATGTCTGTCTTGGCTCTGGGAAGGTTAAGAATAGGGTCTCTGATGGTGGATGTGGAGTTGCCTCAGTTCACTTTATCTCTTGGGTCGCCCTGGAGCTGATGGCTTAGGCAATTGATCGGAATAGAGAGAAGGAAGAGAGAAGAGATCCGAGGATTCCTTCTCTAGAGACTGGCTGTATTGCAGCTAAGGAGGAAAACTTAAACTGACCACTGTTTTCCTACAGCCAGGGCTGTAAAAGCAGCTTCTAGCCAAAACTGCAGCAGGAGTCGTAAAAGGAGGCTCTGTGGTCAGTAGATAGGCCTCTGTAGAGATCTCCAATAAGCTAAAGTGTCCCTGCTTATCTGAGATGGCTGATGGGGAGCCCTGAGTCTGTCAGCTCATTTCTGAATCTACAGGGAAATAAGAAATAAGAAAAAGATAGAAAGTAAACCACTCACACAAACATATTCAAGAAAAAAGGTGGATGAAGTTAAGCTCTTTGCTGTTGAACACTGTGCTTATTATACATCTGAGAGGGGAGAAATTACCTCATAGTCAATGAATGAATGAATGAATAAATAAATAAATAAAAGATAATTGATCGCAAAAACAGATGAGTTCTGAAGTACAGCAGGTTGCATGTTTTAAAACTAAGCATTTCTTATCTATGTTCATAGTGAGTTCAGACTGACAAAGGTTGACAAGGCCTAAAGGTTAATAGGGCCTAAAAGTTACAAAAATGTACGTCCTTTCAATTAAGACTGACCTGGCTACACATTTTCTAGCTATCTCTTAGTTTATAGTGAGTTCAAGAAAATAATTGTATCTGTCTTTCATTCTAAAAAAAAAAAATCAGGTAAATTTAAAATGAAAACATAAAATGTCAGAAGGTGACAAGGTATAAGGAATTATAACAGAACACTTTATATACTTGGACATTGAGTTTTTACTTAATTTAGACATTTCTAGGTATCCCCATTATATCTCGGGTTCATGGGAAGTTTAAGTCAGTTTTCCTATATTTATGATGTATACCAGGATTTGTGGTGCCTTCTGGAATGAAGGCTTATCTGAGGCCACAAATCTGCTTCAACGCTGTCCCCTAGTGAGGCATCTGGAGGTCTACAAAGGTATTTATTTCAGCCATAAACTTTCTAAAGTTGTTTTAGAAGATCTAAAACAATTGAACTTTTAAAGTTATTTTAATCAAATCAGGAATTCCATAATCAGGGATTAATTCCTCTGAACAAGTGTATGCCTTCAATAAGATCCTGAAAGAAGTTTCTTCAATCAGAGCTCATCAATACCCAGAAAGTAAAAAGATTCATACCAATGCCAGAATTTAGAGATATACAGCTGTGCGCAATTGGTGGGGTTGTCAGAGGATAGAAGCAATTCTGGGGGTACATCTACATCTAGATACAGGCCTAATGAGCTCCTTTAATAGAGTGGCTCTTGGCAATCAATTCTTTTTTTCTTTGTTGTTTGTTTTGTTTTGTTTTTGTTTTTAGAGACAGGGTCTCTCTGTGTAGCCTTGACTGTCCTGGACTCACTTAGTAGACCAGGCTGGCCTCGAACTCACAGCAATCTGCCTGCCTCTGCCTCCCAAGTGCTGAGATTAAAAGCATGTGCCAACCCTGCCCAATGGCACTCAATTCTTTTTAAGGTGTGGTACTTATATAATTCTTTAAAATGCTATGTGCAGTTCTAGTCCCTTTAAAAGCTACTATCACAAACTGTTTAGAATAAAAACAATGCAGACGGATGGTCAACTAAACGTATGGTTTTGTTAGGTACTAGTTCAGTTGATCATGGGTGTTTTCTTAATTAATCAGTCATTCTGTTTTATGTTTGCAAGACATAACTACATAGCTTAGAGCAGATAGCTAAAGACAGTCAAGGATTAAGCTCAGATATGCTAACCCTCAAGCTTTTCAGAGATCTGCTTAATACGGCATTAAATATATTTAGACTAATTATGACAGCAACCCCACACACAGATCCTAGAAGTAACTCCCTAAAGTCTCTGAGATTTGGCACAATGAGAGATGATGTCAAGGCTGAATTGTGATGTTCTAACCACTGGGCGAGACTGCCACAATGCTTCACCTACTGCTAGGCCCGACCTGGACTATGGACAAAACTGGACATCTGGAGAGTTGTTGTCTCGCATTGCTGAAAACACGGTGAGATCAGTCTCTCACATGTTCTGCTTCCACAGAAAACAGCCTCTTGTCTTTTGTGCCACATGGCCGCGCTGCCTCTGCCCATGGTGTAAAGGAGGACACAGGAGGATCATGGGATGACTGTCTAGGTACTGGGATATGACTGGTCATCTCTGTCACTTTAATTAACACATAAATTGGTCTACATTACAGTTTATCCTTCTCATGTCTCTGATCTCACTGATGGTTAAACTAATGATAGCCGAAAGCTAGAGGAGAATTAGATGCACTGTTAGTTCATTAGTCAATTCATTAACTAGTTAAAACTACTAGACACTAGGTCTCTTCTCTTATTTCAAAAGACAAACAGGCTCACCTAGCTAACAGGCTTCATGTTAAAAGGTAAACAGATTTCAGTGTAACCTTTTATTAATCCTTCACTTGCACGACTGCTCCCAGTAATCAGCTGCCTCTGTCTCCTGGTAAATAACTAAATAAAATAGGGAAGGTCTGAGGATACGAAAGTTTAAGTTATGAGAATCTAAAATATTTGAGGGTCTAAGAAAATGTTTAAGGGTTGATAAATACAGTTATAAAAAGTATTTGAGGGTCTAAGAAAGTGTTGAAAGGTTGGTAAATGGAAGTTATAAAGGTTGGAGGGTCTTTAAAAAAAGGTTTAAGGTACATAAATACAAGTTGCAAAACTATAAAAAAAAGAGATTTACATAAGATCAATAGAGTTCTGATAGGCTGGTAGAGCGCTGACTGCTTGTTAATCAGTCACAAGCTCAAGATTTTAATTTCCCTTTGTTTGTCTTCTGAATAGAAAGAATAGAAAAGAATGTTCATGCTTTTAACAGGTCTTAAAAGGCATGAGCCTACTCCGGCTTGTCTTTGAGATACAATTTTAACTTCTATCCCTAGTCTATATTTGTCTCAGCTGATTATTACCTGGCTAACAGACTCCATGCAGGGATCACCTGTGGATTGCAAACTGCTGAGATCTGGACCCGCTGGAGACTGATGTAAACCAGTCCCGCAGGTATGACTACTGTTTTTCTTCAAGTGGATCAACTAAACAGATGGTTTTGATAAATGCCTTCGACTAGCTTCTCAGCCTACCTAGGCACTGATAACAGCGCCCCTAGTGTCAGCAAGAAGAAGTTACAGAAGAGAATAACCTCTGTAAGTAGTCCCCACTTAATAGCCTGAAATGATAGAGCAGCTCTCTGGCTTGAGAGACAAATGGCTGTCTATTGACATAAAAAATAGGCCCTTTGTTCTGTTTCTCCTGGTCATGCATTGTGCCCCTTACATGATTTACATGATTTTCACCTCTGTTGTGCTACAATCTTTAGCTTCTACTCTTAACTCTCTCCTTAATCTCCACATAAAAGAACTAGTTACCCCTCTTAAACATAATTCACCAGCTCTTTTTTTTTGTTTGTTTGTTTGTTTTGTTTTGTTTGAAATGGGGTTTCTCTGTGTAATCTTTGCTGCCCTGGATTTGCTTTGTAAACCCGGCTAGCCTTGAACTCAAAGCAATCTCCCTTCCTCTTCCTCCCTAAGTGCTGGGATTAGAGGCCTGTATCACTGTACCTAGCTTCACTAGCCCTTTAAAATCCTTCAGTTCCACTCACCCAACTGCTGGAACCATCTGTCCACTGAGGTCCAGAACTCCAGGGCTTCCCCTGGCTCCGATGTCGTTATGGATTCACACTCCTTTCAAAATATAGCTTGACATGAAGACTGCCTCATTCCCAGGTCTTATATCCATTCCAGTTTCCTACCATCCCCTGCTCTCTCTGCAATCCTGAACAGCAAGCTAGCGCTCTTTTCTTTCTTTTTTTTTATTGTTCAGTTTTATTTTAGTAAATATTCACTTGATGGCTACTGTTACTTTTCTTTGACATTTTAAACATTTTTATATTAATGTATTTATATTACATCTCGATTGTTAGCCTTTCCCCTGTTTCCTCCCATTTCTCCCTCCCTCCCACTTCCCCCCTTCTCCCCTCCCCTATGTCTGTGATTGAGGGAGACCTCCCCCCCCCATATATGCTCTTAGAATATCGAGTCTCTTCTTGGTAACCTGCTATCCTTCCTCTGAGTGCCGCCAGGCCTCCCCATCCAGGGGACGTGGTCAGAAAAGGGGCACCAGAGTTCGTGTGAGAGTCAGATCTCACTCTCCACTTAACGGTGGAGAATATCCTGTTCGTTGGTACACGAACAACCCAGGCCTTAATGTCAACAATTAATAAAGCTAGCACTCTTTTCTAACCTGTTAATTCTACTATTGCTCTCCCCATTCTGATGCAACTCACCCCTGTCAAATACCCGCAGCCCTTTAATACACAATATGAATCCTTCTCTGATCCTCTACTGGGACCCCTATCTACGGACACCCACCTCTTATGGCTACAATCTCTGGTTCCCACTTCTAACCCTCTCCTTTCCTCTCCACCTCCCTAGGAAATCTGTCAGTTTTACTCTGTAACCAAATAACTCACTTGAAGCTCTTTAACTATATAGAGGTTTCTCTAGAAGTGGATGACATAGGATCAAGCTAAAATTCTCCTTCTACTGCATGAGACTGATCTGATTTATTCCCACTTAGGCCCTACAAAACCAACTTCACCTCCCCTCAGCAGGAAGCAGCCAGATGAACATTCCACTCTTTTTCTCCTCTTTGCTCTCAAGGTCTGAAATTAAAAGCCAATGGCCCAAAAGCCTAAGGTGGGATAAAGAACTGGGACAGGAATTGTGATATGTTCCTAACACTTACATGCTGCTCAGCCTCAAGAAACTCCTGATAAGAAAGTCTGAAGTGGTATGGCCTCCTAAACCAAGGTCACAATCATTCTACTGGTAGGCTGCTGTGATACGGGAAGCTCCTGTCAAGGGAACCTGATGGTATGGTCTCATCAAGTAAGGAATCTCCCTACCGCCAGAAGCATGTATCTGCCCTCCTGACAAGACCATGCCAACCTCTGTTCATAATTACAACCCCGAGACCACAGAAAAAGACCTGCAAATAGCATCTTCCATCCCAAGAACCTTGTCTGCCCATAATATCCTCAAAACTCTTGTGTCGTGTGCTCATGGTCCCTACTCCCATGGAGAGACCACTGCTCCTCATTGTTCTGATTACAGGACAGTTGAAAGTCAGTGTTTTTTCTTTCTTTTGTTTCCTCATTACCTCAATCAATCCCACTCTAACATCAGGTCTGTGCACGTTGCAGGCATTAGATAGGAGGGTAACTTGGGAATGGCATGATTTGTGGGGATAGCTGAGCGGCCTCTGAAAACTCATTGGTGGAGAAAACTCTTCTAGTTCAGAACTCTTCCGGTTCAGTAAATGTTTAAAATCTATAAGAAATAAGATCTAGTGAAAGGAAATCAGAGCATTAGGCATTTGTTTCCGAAGGGCATATTGGGGATTTTACGTTCTCACTCTCATGCTCTTACTCTCTCTCCCCACCTTTCTCCCATCCTTCAGTAGTAGATCTGATAATGTGATTCTGGCACTAAATAACTAAGAAGAAGTTAGTATATACTGCACAAATAGAACAAACAGCCACGGCGATGATTCCATTCATGCAGGGTGGATGAAAACGCAATGCTATTCAGAACAGCATACAATTTAAAATTCATCAATTGCTTGTTTCTGCCATTTACCCATAATATTTTGGATTGAAATTAATACAGATCTCTGAAATTATGGATTGGGGGAACATGTATAGTGTATTACATTGGTTTTGCATTTAACTTATAATGGTTTGCAATGACAACTTAAGCGAAATGCATTTTAAAATAAATTTTAGTTATTTATTCATGCTTCATAAGTCTGAACCCTAGAAACTCTTAAGTAACAAATATGAGTTATATTAAGTTACGTTAGGCAGCACTGGATTATATTTTTCTCTTTTTCATAAATTGGAGTATGCTGTGGAATGATAGATGTTAGATTGTTATAGATATGAAGAGTAGACCTTTCTGTTAAACTTGGGTAATCATTTTGTAGTTAAATTGCTTACAAAGAAAGCATGAAGACCTGAGTTCAAATGGCCAAACACGGATGACAGTTAGCCTGAAGTATGCCATGGCTAACATCAAAGAGACCTATTTCAAACAAGACGGTAGGCAAGGACACCTGAGGTACTTTCTGATCTCTACATCCATGATGTGGCGTGTATGTGCCTGCATATATACATATGCACATACATGCAGACATCACACATACACACACACACACACACACACACACACACACACACACACTACTTGACCACATGATTATGAGTTCAGAGCCTCTTTCACCTATCCAGAAAATGAGTTTGGAGCAGCTTCAATATACCCCAAAGTGTGGTTAAAAGTCCTAGTATGTTCCCAGGAATAACAGAAGAATGGGTGGCATTGAGTCCTTTCCAGCTTACTATTTGTCTGTTAAAACATGCCTGCAACGCAGAATGGATCCATATACCATACACTCCTAATATCTATGCGAGTCTCACCCTGTAAGATAAGTGGCCTGTAGATTCCTGAGCAGTTAAAGGCTAGAACCCACAGAATGTCCCAGTGACACAGCAAGCAGAAATTCAAGTAAAAGTTTTAGGTAAGTCAGACCCAGAGCTCAGAGAATACACCAGTCTCCAGAAAACACGTTCATTTGTAAGGACATAAACTGTTTTTATCTTGAAACATGTTTACACAGACACAGACAGACAGACAGTCAGACACACACACACACACACACACACACACACACACACACACGGGATGAGCTATAACTTTGTACATGGATTTAATATGTAATGGTCATGTTAGGAGAATAAGCACTTCTATGTCCTGCCACATTGGTCCATTCTCCTTGCAAAGAAAAGAATCATGTATAAGCTTGTATGTATACTCACATGTACACATGTAGTAAGCGAGTAAGCATGTGATGTAGGGTGTAGAGTCAAATGACAATGATGAACTAGTTTGCCTCCATCTTAGGCTTGAAAGCTATCTTATAGTAAAGATATCATAGGTTCATTCCTATTTATGATTAAATCTCTGTTTCTCAAGGATTGGACTATGCCCACCTGTAACCTTATCTGGAAATGGTTCTGTACTGCCCGTTTCAGGAAATGCCAACCATGCCTTTTATTTCAAAAGGTTATTATGGCCACTGTTGTTATGCCTACTTTACCACCACCTTGCAATCATGTTTTCAAGAAGTTGCAATGACCGTCTTTCGGCCCTAATTTTGTTTCAAAAATGTTGTTATGACTCCCATGTTATAACCCCTTTGTTATGTTCAGCCTCTGTAATCCCACCTATTTTGCCACTTAGAAGCCCCGTACCCCTGACCTATAAACACTTTGCTTCTTCTTGTTCAATATTGACCTCTCAAATTCTACCTTAGTGTGAGGCATTCCATGTATACAAATATTTTAAAAAGCTTGCTTTAATCAATTTGGCCATAATGATTTGAGTCAGCAGTCTTTCTCCTTGCATATTTGAGGTTGACAAAAAACGTCTTTCTTTGCTTATGCATGTAAGTTCTGGAAACAAACACTTTGTCTTGAAACATGTTTACACAAACACAGACAGACAGATAAACACACACACACACACACACACACACACACACACACACGGGATGAGCTATAACTTTGTACGTGGATTTAATATGTACTGGTCATGTTAGGAGCATAAGGACTTCTATGTCCTCACGCATTACTCCATAGCAGTAAAGTGTATTTACGCTCTGTTCTAGAAGACAGACTTGTTTGTTCAAGTTGGTGAGGACATGCAATATTCATCTGTCTGGCAATAAGCTTCTGGGATCTTACTGGTAATCAGGCCACCCGCCTAAGGAGCACTGTAGGGGCCAAGTACTTCTAGAATTAGACAGACATACCTAAACCCTGGGAACCCGTTTCCCTCAACTTGACCCTAAGATCCATTTTTATTGAACACAGACCAGGCTGGTTATTATTACTGAAAAAATCATAACTATGTTCTGATTATGCTTTCCCTTCCCTCAGGTCTCTGAGATCCTCACTCCTCCCTACCTCCCTCCTCCTCCCCACCTCACTCCTCCCCACCCACACTACACGATTTTCTCTATAAGATACCAACAATAAATAAATAAATAAATAGGAAACTGACACACACCCATATAAACACAAAAACAGAAAGGAAAATATACATGCAAAAGACCAATAAAACAAAACAAAACAAAATCCCACAAACAAAGCCATAAGAGACAAATAGACTACAAAAGTACCATTGGGTTTGTTTTGTGTTGGCCAACTATTTATGGGTATGGAGCCTACTATGAAGTTAAATGAATATACCAGTGAGACTCCGTTGAAGAAAACTTTTTCCCCTTTTGCACGCAGGTAGTGACTGTAAATAGCTTTTGAGTTATGGATCCCATATCCACTTCCCCTCACAGTGCTGGGACCCCATCTAGCTTGAAACTGCACAGTCCCTGTGGATGCTGCCACGGTCTCTGTGATTCACGTATCATTTCTATTGTGTCTGGAGGACTAGGTCTTCTTGGAGTCATCCACCACCTGTAGCTCTTATGGTCTTTCTGCCTCTTTTTCACCACAGATCCCTGAGCCTTGAGGGGAGAGATTTAATGAATACTTTCCATTTAAGACAGAGTGTTCTAAGATCTTTCATTCAATGTACATTTTCCAGTTGTGATTTTTTGTTGTTGTTGTTGTTATTTCTCAGATATGACAAGAAGCTTCTCTGATGATGGCTGAGTGAGGCACTGGAATATGGATATAGCTTAATATCATTAGGAGTGATTTTTAAAATGTATTTATTATAATTTATTCATCTTACACCCCAATTGTTATGCTCTCCCTTGTATCTTCCCGTTCCCACCCTCCCTCCCTCTTCTGCCCTATTCCTTTCCCCTAGACCTCTGACAGGGGAGACGACCCTCCTTCCCCACCTTCTGGGCACAGCCTATCAGATCTCATTCAGATAACCTGCATCCCCTTCCTCTGTGTGTCCCCAGGGCCTCCCCACCAAGAGGAAGTGATCAAATCACAGGCACCAGAGTTCATGTCAGAGGCAGTCCCAGCTCTCCACATAGCCTTGGAGGATGAGCTCTCCATTGGCTATATCTGAACAGGCCATCTTGGTTCCATGCATGCATTATCCTTAGTTGGGGCTTCAGATTGTGCAGGTGCCCCTGGGTCCAGATCTGCTGTACTTGATGATCTCCCTGTGGGGCTCCTGAACCCTCTGGAACCTTCCATCACCCCACTCCTCCATAACACTCTTAGCACTTCTCCCAGGTCCAGTTGTGAGTCCTAGTATCTGTCCCAATCCCCTGCTGGCTGGAATCTCCCAGAATACATCTAATTGGGCTAATATCCAGGTATAAGTGAGTATACACCATGTGTGTCTTTCTGGGTCTGAGTAACCTCATTCAGGATGATCTTTTCCAATTCTATACATTTCCCTGCAAATTTGAAGATCTCCTTGTTTTTAACAGCTGAGCAGTATTCCATTGTGTAAATAAATGTACCACAGTTTCTTTATCCATTTTTCATTCAAGGGACATCTAGGTTGCTTCCAGGTTCTGGCTATTACGAATAAAGTTGCTATGAACATAGTTGAGCAAATGTCCTTGTTGTGTGGTAGAGCATCTTTCAAGTATATGCCCAGGAGTGGTACAGCTGGGTCTTGAGGTAGCACTATTCCCAGTTTTCTGAGAAAGCGCCAGATTGATTTCCAAAGTAGTTGTACAAATTTGCATTCCCACTAGCAATGGTAGAGCAGTCCCCCTTTTCGACATTCGTGCTAGCATGTGCTGTCATTTGAAGTTTTTATGTTAGCTATTCTGGTAGGTGTAAGATGGAGTCTCAAAGTTGTTTTGATTTGCAATTCCTTGATAACTAAGGAAGTTGAACATTTCGCTAAGTGTTTCTTGGCCATTCCACATTCTTCTGTTGAGAATTCTATGTTTCACTCTCTACCCCATTTTTTATTTGGATAATTTGATTTGGAATAATTATATTGCTATGTTCAGACAAGCAACATAATTATTATTGGTTAATCTCACCAACAGCTTTGCAATGACAATCCATCACTTCCACTCCCTGAAAGAACAATAAAGTGGCATCTTAAGAATAAATGGACAGGTCACTTCTTAATGCCACTTCTGGAGGCAGAGGCTATGTTTGAGTAGGGTTACAAGATTCGTGCTGGCTCACATGAGCTGGAGGTAGCAGAAATAAGAGGCAGAATGTCTGCTTGTATTATGCAGGCTGTGGGACTGATAGATCTTAAAAACTATTACCTATTGGATGAAACTGAGTGTTAAAATGCATCCTACAAACAATGAATTCAACTCCCAGGATCACACACACACCACAATATTTAATTTTTAATATTTTTATTTTATACACTTGCTATAGATGGTATTGTTTTGTATAACAATATTTTATTATAGTTATATATTCTGTGTTGTGCAAATTGCTTCTCTACAACACTCCATCTCTCATTTTACTCCATCTTATTTTTTAAATTTCTTTTCTTCATTCCTCTAGCTCAGTTGTTCACAACCTTCTTAATGCTGTGACCCTATATCACAATTCTTCATATTGTTGTGACCCCAACCATAAAATATTTCTGTTGCTACTTCATAACTGTAATTTTGACAGTTATGAATTGGAATAAATATCTGTGTTTTTGAATAGTCTTAGGTGACCCTTGTAAAAGGAACATTCAACCTGGAAAGAGGTCCAACCCACAACCCACAGGTTGTGGACCACTGTTCAAGTGGCTTATTTATTTCTTAGATTTCATAAATAAAAGTATGAATATAGCATAATTGTCTTTCTGGATCTGGCTTATTTCACTTTACATATTTCCTCAAGTTAATCCTTGTCAAAAAACAAAGATTTATAGAGCAACACCTTTGTGGGACAGGTTCCTTGTTTATGTGCAAAACTGAAAGCAATGTGATAAAAAGCAGACAAGAATTCCTGCTTAGTGAGAAGACAGATTCCCAAAAACGTAAACACATAAGCATAGCAACTTCAGATATCAGTAACTAAGAAGAAAGGAATGAAAAGTAGGACAAGTCAGTGATTAATCAAAGTTTGCAGAAGCAACATTGTGTGGTCAGGGGCACAGGACATATCTGAGTGTGTGGAATGATCAGATGACAAAGGTTTTAAACCCATGAAATACCCTGAGGAGAACATTGCTGAAAATAGAAAGTATAAAGTTCCTGGTGAAGGTGTGTTCTTGTACCTAATGTGACTGAAAAAGAGGAGTCTGAGAAAAAAGAAGAAAAAAATATCAGAAATAAGAGGAGATTGTATTTTAAGGACTCTGCCTTATTATCCTCAGAAACTGGAACTGTTGTAAGCGGGAATGTTGATGCATATAGGGATAGGTGGATGGATGGATGGATGGATGGATGGATGGATGGATGGATGGGAGAGAACCAGCTCCAAAGAAATGTCCTCTGATCTCCACATGTATGCCATGACACACATACCTATACTTAAAAATATAAGAAAAATAAACAAATAAGCAAGCATGTGTTCAAAATGACAATTTGTTTTATTTGCATGGTAATAAATTAATTCTCAAAGATATATGTGATGCTATTTTAAAACAGCGCCTTTGGGAAGTGACTGGGATTAGATGAGGCCATGCTGGTGTGTCCCTCATGATGGCACTTGTGGCTTTATAGGAAGAAGAAGAAATACGCCGGCTGGCGTGCTTACTCTGTCTCATGATATGATGCTCTGTACCAAGTTAGGATACATCAAGTTGTCCCTCACCAGATGCCAGAACCATGCTTTTGTATTTGGGACTATGAGACACATAAATGTCTATTTGTTTGTTTGTTTATTCATAGCCTCTGTCTCATTATTTAGCCTTAGCCTGCTTGGAACTTGCTGGAACCAGGTGGACCTCAAACTCTTAGAAATTCACACACCTTTGCCTTCTGAGTGCTGCAATTAAAGACATATGTCACTACACCTGTCATAAACTTCTCCTACTCATAAATTACTTTTTTCTCAGATATGTAGCTACAGCAACAAAAAAACAGACTAAGACAGTTGTGTCTTCATCCTTGGGCTCTTTTAGGTAAAGATTGCTATGATTTTCAGGGTCTTTATAAATGGATGAACACAGACAAATACACACACACACACACACATACACACACACACACACACACACACACACACACACACACACACACACACACACACACCACAAACTAAGATAGTCAAGCTAGTGAGCCACTCTATTCAAATGTGACTAAAATACCTTACGAGGCAAAGTCAAATAACAACTGTTGTAAAATTAGCCCAATCCCTCTCACAGAATGATTTTCTTTCTCTCCCTCTCCTTCCCTCCCTCCCTCCCTCTTCCCCCTCCTCCTCCTCCTTCACCCTTCCAATCTCCCTCCATCTTTCTCTCCCTCCCTCCCTTTCTCTCACCTCACCTCTGTTTCTATACACAGTTTTTATTCTTCATTAAAGTATTGAATAGTTATAACAGTTCTGTCTTGGTAAATATTCTTAACCCTATTCTCTGAGTTCATTGCTCTTGTCTGCCATCCTGTCCTTGAGCTTTGGTGAGATGTGATACCATATACATTAGTGATTGGTGGGAATGTAAATTAGTTCAGCCACTGTGGAAATCATTATGATTGTTCCTAAAGACAAAAACAGAACTTCTACATGACCCTACTATACCACTCCTGTGAAAATCTTCCTTACAGAGATGACTTGGTTTACCCCAAGACCATATATCCCAGAAATTCTTGCATATCGATGATTATTGTAGCACTGCACATCATAAGTAAATTGGAATTAAGCTTGTTATTGAATAGAAGAATGAGTAAAAAATGTGGATTATATATACACAGAAGGTATTTTCAGGCATGAAGTAAAATGAAATAATTTTCTTCTGCATAAAAATTGATGCAACTGGAAAAATCATAATAAGCAAATTAAGCTATTCTCAGAAGAACAAATATTGTTTACTTTTATATGTGGGGCCTAGATTTACATAGATCTATAAAATCATACATGTTATATGACATAGCAGGAGAAGTAAAAGTGCTTAGAAAGCTAAGATTTTTTTAAAAATTGTGAATATTTGCCTGAAAAGTAATTCATTTCCTTTTGCATCAATAACTCCATAAACTATAAGGGAACCAAAGTGGTTCTCAACCTGTGGGCATAACCCCTTTCGGAGGTCAAATAACTCTTTGACAGTGGTCAATTAAGGACATCAGAAACACAGATATTTACATTACAATCTATAACAATAGCAAATTACAGTTATGAGATAGCAATGAAAATAATTTTAAGGCTGTGAGTCACCACCACAAGAGGAACTGTATTAAAGAGTCACAGCATCAGGAATGTTGAGAACCACTACTTTAGAGAAATGAAAAGAAGTAATAAAAAGAATGGGTTGACAATGAGACAGGTTAACTCCTGACAACACCCAGCCTATCTCAAAAAGGATGATGACCATCAAAGAACCTCCTCTTGGAGATGGCTTCAAATGTGGCAAAAAAGCCACTAGACAAAATGTCCTCATTTCTACCACTGTCAGAATTCTGCCTAAAAAAGGGCAAGTTTGGATGCAGGTAGAGTTGATGGCCAAACTCTGCCAAGACAGGGAAAACAAGTCTTCAATAGTTCCTTCCTCACAAATACGTCTGTTATATATATTGGGCCAGAAGGCTGAGGAAGATGCTCCAATGTTATAGAGTTTCGGGTGACTATTTAGGTAGAAAACTGTCTCTGTCATCTTTTCATTTGGAAAACTACTAACCTGCTCTCTGGTATACTCAGGTAACGAAGTTTATTCCTTCTCAAGTCTCTGATGGAGTTGAAGACTAGGTAGTTTAGTTTTACAATGAAACTTCGTTGTTTAGGGGTTAAGATGCTTTTAGGTCTAGATAGATGTTTTAAGTTGACAATGACAGGATGTGATAGAGATTGGTCTACATTCAGAATTTTAGGTGCACCAAGATAGAAAGGATGTTTTCTTCACGGCTGTCAAATACAAATAGCCAAAACACTAAGACTGTAACATTTATATAATTCTTGATTGTGTCATGGTTCTTCTTGCTATAGGTAGTTTATTGTATACACATATAATAATATAAATGTATATGTAAAAATAAAAATGTTTAATAAAAAATAAAAATATAATTTAAAACATATATGTAAAAAATTTTAAATATGAAAAAATGGATTGGATTTAAAAATGAGAGATGGAGTGTTGGGTAGAGGAAATTTTCATAATAAACAATATATAACTCTATGAAAATATTGTTATATAAAACAATGACATACACAATGAGTATATATAATAATTTTTAAATTGTGTGTGTGTGAGAGAGAGAGGGAGGGAGATATCCTGGGAGTTGAATTAAGTGTTTGTTGCATGTATTTCAATACTCAGCTGTGCTCCGGGCATAGTGACACACACCTTTAATCCCAGCACTTGGAAGGCAGAGGCTACCAGATCGCTGTGAGTTCGAGGCCAGCCTGATCTACAAAGTTAGTCCAGGACAGCCAAGGCTACACAGAGAAACCCTGTCTCAAAAAACAAAAACAAAAACAAAAACAAAACAAACAAACAAACAGAAAATCAATACTCAGCTGCATCCAGTATGTAATAGTTTCTAAGCTATATCAGCCCCACAGCCTGCCTGGTCTGGGCAGACGCTCAGGGTCTGACTTCTGCTACCTCCAGCTCCCTGCAGGTACTGAAAACAGACTGTGGAGCTTCTTATCTGATTCTCATGCCTGAGCCTGGCAGCTGATATCACACACCCATGGGTACCTGTCTTCTTGGGAATCCAGAAAAGCTATAGCAAGGTTCTAACAGCCAATCCAGGCCTGGGAACAGGCGAGGGAATCCTTTTGAGCCCTGCCCAGCCTTGAAGGATTAAAGCAATCCTGCACATTTGATATCAGTGGAACTCAGCCACATGAAAGCCCTACCCTGGGAAAGGAGTGTCTATGGCCACCCAACCAGGAAGCTGACGGGCGGTGGAGAGGGGGCATCAAAAAAGGCTCCTGCACCTTCCTGACCGGATGAATGGCGGGCCTGCAGCAGGACCCCCCTGTTAGCCGGCAATGGCTGCTGGTCCTGCTGGTATTGAGGTTCCTGCTACCTACAGGTAAGCGACTCCTAGGGTTCCTGTCTTTGGGGAAGGAGGGAAGTGGTGCACAATGACTCAGGTTCATTCTTTTTCAGCCATGCTCTTTACCCTCACTGAATCTCCATTTCCAGGCAGTGCCACTACCTGCCTGCCACGTCCGCTTGTCATCCACAGGAGCCACTCTTTTCTCTCTTTCATTTTCTCACTTCCTCATATTCCACACTTCTTTATTTACTTGTTGTTTTATCTCTCTTCTTAACTTATGAGCTGCATGAAGACAGGGTTATAGTTTGGCCTACAGTAAGCCTTCTGCACATATGTTTCTCACGTAGGTGGGAATGAAAGACAGGGTAGTCAAAGACTAACCTTTGGGGGTTTAATTTCATCATTGGCTTTTACTGACTACAATGCCATTCTTGGTCATTCTAGGCCTCGTGCTCTTCATTTGTAAAACGTACATAATACTCATAGGGGATATTGGAAATATTCTATGAAATTAACCAGATATAATGTCTTGCAATTTACTTTTTATAATTATACCGTGTATTCATTGTTCAAATTAGTAGGTTTCGCTGTGACATTTATATACATGTTTCGGTCAGATTTACCTTCCTTTCTTTATCCTTTCTCCCTGTTCCTCTGTTTGCTACCCTCGCAGAGGCTTCCCCTGAGACAGTCTTCAGACTTATTCTCCTATTCCTCCCTCACTCCTATTCTTCCTGTCACTCAAAGGAAAATGATCCATGTGTGGAGGGCAGGAAGTTGGAAGATGAAGTGTTAAGTACAGATTCCTGGGTCCTACTTACAGATTACAGATTTTCCAGCAAATAGCTTTGAGCAAATCTCTCACCCATTGGTGCTTCAGTTTTCTCACCATTAAAATGGGCTTGCTAGAGACCTAGGAGAGAGGTTCAGTCAGTAAGGACCTAAACTCTATCTCCTGCAACCACACGAAAGTCCGGACTTCACGGCATTCATTTGTAATCCCAGTGCTAGGAGAGCAGAAATGAGTCAATAGAGGTAATTGGCCATCGTGTCTAGTGTATCAGAGAACCTCAGGTCCTAAAGAAAGACCATGTCAAAAATAAAGATGGGTGGCACCTTACTAATGCCACTGATTGGCTTCTCGCTTCCATACACAGAATACAGACAGAATTTTGGATGTTAAGGGTATAGCTCAGTGATAGAGCACTTCTCTAGTAAGCAGGAGTTCAATGTTTAACCCAGTAATCAGTCAATTAGTAACCATATGCCCAGTGTGTCTTACCACTAGAGTTTCATGCAAAATAATAGCAAAATCTCTATGAAATACTTATCTGTACACCTATTCATAGGAGTTCAAGCCACCACAGCTGAAATCTATAACTACTCAAGTGTCTTCTCTCTCTCTCTCTCTTCCTTTCTTTCTTTTTCCTTCCTTCCCTTCTCTTCTTTCCTTTCCTTCCTTTCTTCCTTCACTTATTTATTCATGTATTTATGTATTTCAAACCTTTTTCCAAAAATTCTGAATGTGGATGTATTTAACTACAAAACACCAAGGTAAATGAAAAAAAAATTTTTAAAAGGGAGTAGGAATTGAAAATACCTCCCAGACCTTGTGATTTTTGATTACTACATATTAGGAGATTCCCTACAAGCCATTCACCAGTTTAATGATAATGTGTCAGTGAAAAATAAAAAAAGAAAAGGAAGAAAAGAAGGAAGGAAGGAAACAAGGAAGGAAATCAATATTGACATCTAGCTGCAGTTAGCCTGGTATCACTGACTGCATTTCTTAGGACACAAACTTGGCAAGAATGACAAAATGATAAAGTAGATTATGGCAGATGGATGTTATTTTCAACTCCCATGCTTAAAATCTGTGCTCAACACATCTCCCTTCCTGAAGTCTAAACTCCAAAAGGTCAAATTTAATTCCTGCCTTTTCCATTCCAAACTAACCTTTTGCTTCTACATAACAGTGCTTTTCTTACCTCTCATTTTTTTGTGACATGTATATATATATAAGTGTACAAATGCAACTTGATGGAGTCCATTAAGTGTCACTCATGTGTATATGATTTCAGGCCTGACCACAAAATATTTGATTAAACTATCAAAAGGATCATCCCTGACAGAAGGGGCCTCAACCATCCCCAGGTTTACAGTATCAGCCATGAATTTTCTTCTTTTAATTGATCCTTATACCAGTTATACAGTTATGCAGATGTCAGTTGCCCCAAAGATATAAATGCCACTGTTGCACCACTAGGAGTATCTTGCAGGGATGATCATTGTGGCTCATTAGTGTCACAACTGCTTGGGACTATTGATTGCTTTCCTCACTTGTCATACACATAGCAGTACTAGTAGTCATTGTCCTCATGGAGAAGGCTTCTGTTTCAGTCTGGGTTGGATCCATCCAGTTCCAGTGTCTGTAGTAAATGATGTCTTCAACAGTAGGCATGTACCTTTAAATTCTGGGAGATAATCAGAGGTAAAGTCATTAGCATGTACGCTTTGTAGGTTTCTTGAACTGTTCTGACAAATAGGTATGATGGATGGTACTGGGAGTTTTGTTAGTCTGTGGCTCTTGTGAGAAGCATTATCATCCCAAGTGGCATAAAATTTTATATATACACACATACATATATATATATACATATATATATATACATATATATGTGAGTGTGCATGTGTGTATAATTGTATTTTATATATTGTATATATACAATTATATAACATATATAAAATGTTAGATAAACATAATAATCTCTATGAATTTTTCAAATATCCTTGGTATTTTTATATCTCTTCCCTCCTTTCTTTCTTTCTTTCTTTCTTTCTTTCTTTCTTTCTTTCGTTCCAGGGACTCATGTAGCTCAGGCTGGGCCCCATGAACTCACTGTGTAACCAAGAATGATTTGTAATCCTCTTGTTAAGTGTTGATATTATGAGCACGGGCTACCATGCAGGTCATGCGATTCTTGGGGTGGAACCATGGGGTTTGCCCGTGCTATGCAGTCACTCTACCAACTGATCTACATCCACATTCTACACCAGCCACCAAGCAACAGGAGACAGATGGATGGACAGACCAGATGTCATAGATCCATACAAAGATATCTCTCTGGTCCTTAGGAAGGAAAACAATCAAGGCACACAGTAGGACATGCATGGACTTTACAGAATCTTCTGTGAAAAGCCAGAGGCACTACAGGATTCTCTTCAGTAGAGGTTTCCATTGTACTCAGATCCACAGAGAAACAAAACAGGATTGTTTCTGGGGCAACTAATATTCACTCTTTTGGGTTCTTAGTGTCACTAAGAAAAGAATTTTAAAACCTACTCAAATGGAAGCTTGATGGGCAAATTTACAGGGCTTGAGAAAAAAACATCTGTTCAGGAAGAAAGTTGGAAGTCTTCTTAGGTGCCAGGAAGAGGGGGGACAGAGAAAGTCACACTTTTTTTTTTTTTTTTTTTTTTTTTAGTTCAGAGAGGCGGTCAGGGCAACAGCCAGAGAGTGGGTGTTCAAGGCATGTTTCATATTGTCTGGCTGCAGACTTGAGTTCAGAGGACACCTAATCGATCCCAGGAGTTGCTATGTAGTGTGGACACAGCTTTAGTTTGGGGAAGTGAGAAAGTACTTGAATGGGTACTGATGGCTGAACAGTACTGTGAACACACTTACTGCCCATGTGCCACATAGCTTAAATGGTTGAAGCAGTCAATAGTGTGCCCTATGTATTTTACCATGGTTTTTCTTTATGCCATTATTTTAGTTCCTGAGGCAGGATTTCATATAGCTCCAGCTGGTCTCTAATTCAGAAAGATGACCTTGAACTTCTTATCCTTGTGTCTCTTCCTTTGGAGTTTTAGGAATATACAGCTATATACACACAAAATTTTTTTTGATTTATTGTATTTTTTTTAAGAACACAAAACTGGCCAAGGACTAAGGTTTGTAATAAACCTTCTCAACATTATTTGTCCTGGCAATGATTTCTCCAATTAAGTATTGCAACATAATAATTTACAAATGGACACATACAAGCAGAGACATTGAGTGCTTGCCTGGAGCTACCCAAGACTTTAATTAAAACCTGGACTAGGTCTTTAACTTTATTGCAACTCAAACACACACACACACACACACACACACACACACACACACACACACACACACACTGTATACACTTAAAATAATAATTTAAAGACCCACTTGCTTTAGGCTTAACTTTGACAACATATATATATACATAACATTTGTACTTAACATGACTACAAACATAGTTCTGAGCACGTTAAAGAATTTCATCAGGCAAGATTGGACGGGTTCAGGGTAGCACCAAAAGTGGACCAGGCATCAAGAGGATTCACCTTGCCCCTGCCTGGCCCAGCACAGCACAGATGTAGCAGATATGCAGCTCAGTCTCCATAGGGGTCTCCTAGTAAGGGAAGCAGGGGTTGTCCCAACCATGGACTGTTGCCTGATCTTCATCACTTCCCCCAGTGAGGCGGCCTTACCAGGCCACAGAGGAAGAGGACGCAGACAGTCCTGGTGAGACTTGGTAGGCTGGGGTCAGTTGATAGGGGAGAAGGGCTCCCTCTCTGAGGAATAGGGTAAAGGCATGGGGGGAGGGGAAGGAAGGAAGGGTGGGACCAGGAGGAGACAAGGAAGGAAGGGGGCTACATTTGGAATGTAAAGTGAATACATTTTACGAAATAAAAAAATAAATAAAATGGAAAGTATTTAACTACAAAAAAGGAATTTGGTCATTTATAAGTTGGCTGATCATTAATTTGTATGTTTAAATTTTTTCTTATAAAAGTACAATATGTTGCTTTGATAAGAATAAGATTTTGCAATTTTATCTGTTAAATTTGAGTCTTAAAAATTATAATTTTGAATTGAAGTTCTTTTAGTATGAAAATAAATTTTAAGCCATAGATACAGTCACACAGAGAGACCAGAAACCTACATATACACATACACACATACACACACATACACATATATATACCTTTGTGTGTGTACATATGTATATATGCATGTACGTATATACATTATAGTGTACTTTTATAAAATATGAGTTTTTATGACTCAGTTTTTTGAATAGTTAGCATTTAGCAAAGATAACAGAGATGTAAGTGATTAAACATACATCTTTAAGTCAGATTCCGTGAACATAAATAAACCATTATACCTTAGAAATGAATGTCACGTGTTGCAGCAAGTTAGGTTGCTTCTATATGAATTTTTGACTATTAACATTTTTTGTTGCTATTGTTGGTTTTATGTTAACCAGAACCAAGATGAAGTCTTTAGAGTGTTAGGTATATGTATCACCTTTTTTTTAAAAATTGCTTTAAGTTTGAAGTGACAAGGAACACTGGTGAAATGTGTCATACTCTGTTGCCTGAGGGGCCTTGGATTTTGGGAGAGAAAAAAAAATGAGTCCAAGTGTTAGGATAGGGCATCCTAATACTGTAAGACTCAGGGGAGTCAGAAAGACATTAAACATGGGAGGCTCCTAAACCTCTAAGACTTTTGTGATCTGGAGAAGTGAGAAGCTCCTATGCCTTCTGGGATCTGGTTAGGGCATCTGTGAGTCAGGAAAAGTCGGACAAAATGTGCCATTCAGTATCCTGTAGGTTTTTAAAGAACAGGAATCTGGAAAACCTGGAATAAGCCTAGTTTGGCTGATTCCCCTCACCTAGATTGTGAGGGAGCTTTTACACTAGGGTGAGAAGTCAGAAATTACCTTCCCTTGGCATCTGTCTGTCCTCAAAGGAAAATATTCCTGGCACTGTAGAGCTCAAATTAAGGCAAGGCCTTGTCGATGGGCCTTTAATTCTTTCAAGATCATTTTCTGACTGGGTTATACAAAACTGCTGGACCCTGCAGACCCTGTGAAAAGCCATGTCTGGGAGGGATTAGTGGGTGTCAGTCTGAGTTGAGCTGCCAGGAAGTCTTTTATAAAGTCCAGGCCCTCACTGCCTCAGGGCTCAAGTGTCAGTGGATGCAAAGACCAATAATAGGGGGTATTCACAAGGCAAGAGGATTCTCACAGCACTAAAGGCCTAGGGAAGCTTACTGTGGAAAAACAAAGTGAAGAGAAGGAGACGGGAGGGTATCTGAAGAAAGAGAAAGAAAAGAGAGGACAGGACGGAAGAGAGCACAAAGTGGGAGAGAGAGTAGGAGAAGGAGGAGGGGAGAGGCTAGCAAGACAAGGAAAGAAACAATGACGTGTCAAGAGAGACTATCCAATGGGAGAGAGGTTAGCTAGAAAAGAGAGGGAGTGATACAGAAAAGGAGAAGAAAGATGAGAGAGTCAAGGGCGAATATTTTAAAAAGGTGTTGAGAGATACAGAGATTCCTAGAGAAAGTGAGTAGATACTGGAGAGAGCAAGGAATATAGAGGAATGGGAGAGAAACATGGAGAAATGGAGAAATATTGAGTGACAGAGCAATTTAGAGAGATAGCTCTTAAAAGAAACAAATATTGAAGAATGGTTATAGAGAGCGAGTGAAGGAAAGAGATGGAGGAAGAAGAAAACATAATTTCACTCTGTTAGGATTCTGTTTCACTCTGCCTACCTGTGATGTCATTGCCTGCCTGCCATGGGGGCGTGGCCCTGCCCAGTATATAAAAGGACAGACCTACCTCACCCCTTCCTCTCTTACCCCCTTACTCCTTTTCTCTCTTTCTCTCTTCATCTGTCTCTAACTCTTTCAGCCAGGAATTTAGCAAGCGATTGCAGCTGCCAGCCACAGGTCAGGAGGTCTGTCTCTGTTTCTGTCTCCGTCTCTCTCTCTCTCTCTGTCTCTCTCTCTCTCTGGGGTACCCCTCCCCCCTTTTGTTCTCTTCCCATTATGCTCATTTAATAAACCTCATCTATCTAATGTATGCTGCCTGGCATCTTATTATCTTATATCTTATAATCTTATTACTAAACATAAAATTGGTGGTCCCCGTGCTGGGAAGGTTCTTCCAGAATTGTCTTAAGTCTGGAACCCTTCCTACCGAACTTGTTCTATCTAACACACTTCCCACAAAAACTTTCTTCTGTTCCAAACTTCACTCTAAATCTCCATTCATTCCTGTCTGAACCCATTACTGCTCTGCCTTCAGATCTAGATTCTAAGCAAACATAAATTTCTGCTGTTCTTACTTCTCCTGGGGCTGAGCCCAGGTGATTGGCTCTGCCATGTGGCTGCACTGCCTCCCTGTCCCCAACCCTGTTCACGGACACACACACACACACACACACACACACACACACACACACACCGCACCCCCCCCCCAATGGCACAGTTCGTGGTACACCCCAGTGTGAGTCAGCGAACTGCCGCTGCCTCAGACTTGGAGTAACTTGGGTGCCATCGAATACTCGCCATTAAATTGCCATTGTTCCTGACAAACCGCCTATTGTTGGTAAGCAAATGCCCACCACAGCGTGTGACCAATTTTTCGGTCCCTCTAGTGCAAGCTACTTTGAGCTGGCCACACTCCACTATCCGTATGGTGCATATAGGTGATTCCCTCAGCCATTGTGGCTGGAGCCCCCTGCGGCTTCCATGATTGGAGATTCTAGCATCAGGCTTTGAGGGGCTTGAAGACTCGTTTTGGGGACTCCTGCTGGGAGGGCTGCGCAGAGCCAGGATGAGGTCAACAGAGAACCAATAGCTACCTCTGAGGCAGTGCTTTCCCAGCTGCTAAAACACTGCACTCAGCCACCCTGGGGCACTGCAGCCTGGTAACATTTTCAAATCTGCCCACCACTGGTTGCTCACAACACGTGACAGTCACCATGTTGGTTTGGGATAGAGGAGGTAAAGGCTTTACCCTCCACACCACATAACTGCCTCCTGCTGGCCCCTCTCCCTTTCCCACAGTAGATCTGGCTTAAAGGTATTGGAGGTGCACATGCTGGACCCCTACTCCCTAAGTCCTGCCTCCCACTGGCGGGGCCTGGGAAGACCAGAGGCAGAGTTAACATCCCCCACTGTGACCTGTGACTGGCTCCTGGCCTCCTGACCTGCGACTGGCAGCTGCAGTTGCTTGCTAAATCACTGCCTGAGAATTCAGAGACAGAGGAAGAGAGAAAGAAGAGAGAGAGAGAAAGGGAATAAGGGGATAAGAGAGGGAGAGGTGAGGTAGGCTTGTCCTTTTATATACTGGGCAGGGCCACGCCCCCATGGCAGATAGGCAATGACATCACAGGTAGGAAGGCTGAAGCAGAGTCCTAGTTAACTCTTTTTGAGATGGGCAAGGACAAAAGTATAGAGAGAACAAAAGGCTGAGGGGGTAAACTGAGAAACAGAACGGGGACCAGGGATTGTGCAATCGTGACGAAAAGATACAGAGGTAAATATACCAAGACTGGAAGGAAAGGACATGAGAAAGGAGGAGAGCTGAGGATGCAATTCAGTTTGGAACAATGGCCCTGGTGGCCATTAGAAGGGAGCCTATATTTTTGTCCCTGAGAAGGCCTTTTCCATCTTATTGCGTGAGAAAGGAAGCAACCCTCTCAGGAAACCCTGTCGTGCTTCCTGCCTTTATCCTTTTAACTTACCTTAAAGTGGTACAGTGCTTGTGTAATAGGTGTGAGTCTCTGGGTCCAATGCCCAGGCATGAAGGAACACAGCATAGGCAATAAAGACAGCAAAAAAGTAAAGAGAGGAGAGACAGCAGGTTTTAGGGGTAAAAATGAAAGAGGGTGTTCAAAAACAGTAACTCAATATGGCTCATGGAAACACACATAATATATGTAACCAAGAAAGGAACTTCCTTTTTGGAAAAACCATGTGGACACTGTATTTTTGTAAAAAGGGTGTGCCAGAATCCAAAGCTGGCTATCAAGCAGTACATGTGGCCAAAATGGCCTCTGTCTTTTATCCCTCATGCTGCTGGTGACTGTCTCATCCCATCACAGTCTGAGAAGATGGCTAACCTATGCGTCATGGACAGGTGTGATAAAGTTTTCTGGGGGTTGAGTAAATATGCATATCACAAAATGAGGTGACTTGGAGGAATATTGGCCTTTGTCAGGCTAGCTGCATTTGGTAAAACAAAAACCCTCCTCACAGGGGACACAGGAGAGAAGAGATGGAGAGAGATCAAGCAAGGTGCCTGCTTTCTTTTCCACTTTTCTATGAAATTCATTGTGTGTCTGCTTAGTGCCTACCATGAAGTACTGCCTGAGGGCCCAACAGGAAATCTTCTTTGGCCAGAGGCTAAATGTCAAAACCACATGGCCTCACTGGTTGCATCTCTGTTTTAGACCCTAGAGTGCTTTAAAAGTAATGTCTCAGGACTGTACCTTGAATTGGCATTTGTTGAAGGCTTCCTCAACACCTTAGTGCACAGCTATGACTAAGAACTTTACACTGGAGCACGGCTTCTAAATAATGGCCCATGGACCCATTCAGGCTTACAGATATGCATGTTTGGCTGCACTGTCTCTTGGAAATATTGGAATGCTTTGTCAATTAGTTTAAAGTCTCTAGGCCTGAGGCATAGCACAATTGGTAGAGTACTTAGGATCCAGCCCTAAATTTGATGCCTAGCATGTCATGAACCAGTGTGATTGCAAATATCAATAATTCTAACACAGGAAGTACAGGCTAGAGGATGAGAAGTTCAAGTTCACCCTGGGCTACACAGAAAGTTTCAGCCCAACCTGGTCTATACGAGACTCTATACTTAAAAGGAAAAAGGAATTCCCAGGTACTATGAGATGACTCAGCAGGCAAAAGCACCTGCCCCTAAGCCTAACCTCCTGAGTTCAATCTTTAAGACCCACATGTTGGAAGAAGATTGTTGCAATGTGCATGCACCCCTTCCCTATGCCATGCACACAGAAACACACACAAAGACACACACAGCCATACACATAGACACACACACAGACACACACAGAGACACACATACAGTCATACATATAGACACACACAGATACACACACAGATACTCACAGACATACACACAGACACACAGACACACACACACACACACAGAGAGAAAGAGAGAGAGAGAGAGAGAGAGAGACAGAGAGAGAGAGAGAGAGAGACAGAGAGACAGAGACAGAGAGAGAGACAGAGAGAGAGACAGAGAGACACACAGAGAGAGAGAGACAGAGACAGAGAGACAGAGACAGAGAGAGAGAGAGAGAGAGAGAGAGAGAGAGAGAGAGAGAGAGAGAGAATAAATGTAACTAGAGAAAATTAAATTTCCAAAGTAAAACTCCAAGCTTCTAATTTATCATTTTGATTTTTCTAGGTATCAAACTAAGGGCCTTCTTCATGCTAAGGACAATCATATTCTGCTAATGAGGTGCCTTGCCAATCCCTTTACTTTTTTCTCAGTTTTACTTTTTACTAAGTTGATAGAGTACCTGCCTAGAATACATAAAACTCTGGGTCCAATCTCCGATATCAAGTAAGCCTGGCATGGTGGCTAAACCCTGTAGACCGAGAATTATGGAAGCAAAGGCAGTAGTGTCAGGAGATCAAGACCCTCCTCAGCTACATAGTGAGTTCAAGGCTCTGTGTACGTCATGAGTCTCTGTCCTCAGACACAAGGAGGCAGTGCTGAAAACATAGCTTTGCAGTTAATAGTACATCCTGCTCTTGCAGAGAATCCAAGTTCCTTCCCAGTGGGTCACAACTATCTTTTACTCCATTTCTGAGGGCTCAGATATCTCTTGCCTCAAGAGATGCCTATACTCATATGCTCAGACCCATAGTTATATACATATAATTTAGAAATAATGAAAATAAATCTCTTTTTTAAATGGCATAGAGTTGGCTCACACAGACTTGGCTCACACAGAATAGCTGTTGAGATCACTTTGCGGGGTGGGAGGAGGTGAAGGTGTGGAATAAAATTTAGGGAAAGGCAAAATATTGACCCTGATTTAGTATCTCCAAGCCAATTGGGAAATTAAAAGAAAAGCTTCAAATTTCCAGCACACAGAAAGAAATTCAGAGAGCCTTTGAATTTGCAAGGTCAGAACCTGCAAATCAGCAGATTTGACAGAACTCAGGAAAAGTTCTGAATTTTTTAAAATAACAATGCAACAATAAAATTAATACATATAATGAACCAATGATTTACAACTTGAATTTAATCCCTGGGACTCATATGGATGAAGGAGAGAACTGACTTGAGTGAGCTGTCCTCTGACCTCCACAAATACACTAGCACCCACCCACTTTTCTCTCACAATGTTTTAAAAAGGTTGTTAGCAGCATTAGAGACTGGAGATGTCCCTCTGCACATCAGGAATTGCTATTTTCCAGGAGCCCTGGGTTCTTTTCCCAGCTCCGTTGGAAAATAAAATTAAGTCTACAGGAGCACATATAAATATTAAATAAAGAGCTGATGAGGTATCTTAGGTAGAAAAGGTGCTTGCTATGTAGCCTAGGCCAGCTTTAATCTCAAGAGCTATCCCAAGCAGGCCCTCCATTGAAGATCTTTCTGCCTTGGCCTACCAAGTGATGGCATTCCAAGAGTGTTTCACCACAGTAACCTTGATCCAATCTTTTCTTCTTAAACACAAAAATGATCAAATTACAAAAATATTTATTATTGCTGGAGGAGGAAGAGCATATGTCAAAGCATGTATGTGCAGGTAAAAGGAGTTAAAAGATCTCAAAAGACTTTGTGGTCTCAGTTCTCACCTTTCATATTTATGTTGGCTTCAATAGTCAAAATCAGGTCATCCAGCTTATGCAACAAGCACTTTTACCCTCTGAGCTTCTAGATGTCTGGACTGTAGTGTGTGTGTGTGTGTGTGTGTGTGTGTGTGTGTGTGTGATTTGTTTACTTATCTCTTAGTTTATTAGTATTCTTGTTGGGTGTGACCACATGAGGATAACTTGTAAGAATCATTCTTTTCATCCATGATATGAGTCTCCAGGAATCAAACTTAGATCATCAGGCTTGAAAACAAATGTCTGTCCCTGATGAGGGATTTCACCGGCCCAGTTATAGTTTTTATAGTTCTTCTAGGGAGTTCATTACATCACCCCTGCATTCATTCAGAAAGTGTCTATTGGCAATAATCTGTCATGGGGATACTCCACGGTGATTATAACTGACACAACAGTGGTTAGTGGTTATATTAAACGTGATAAGAATTACTTATGTTTAGAAAAGAAATATGTGTGTGACAGCTCATCTCACTCCTCACTATTGATACTGTGATATCTGGTGCCGACAGCTTGGCATTCATGTTCAAACTTAATCCTCTTATTAGCGCCAGGAAATGGGAGATCTCTATTTGTGTTTGTTTCTATTTATGTGTTTGTCTATGTGCATATTTGTTGAGCAAACAAGGCTAAAAATGATTAAACAACCTGTCGAAAAAAATCTCAAACAAACAAAATACCATAGAGAGAAAACACAAGTTAAGTATTGTTTGTTTGTTTTGTGTGTATGTATGTGTGTGTGTGTGTGTGTGTGTGTGTGTGTGTGTGTGTGTGTGTAATACATGCATGTGTGTATGTCAGTGCACACATAAAGACAAGGGAAGAACTCTGGGTATCCTAGCCTATTACTCTCCCCCTTACTCCTTTAATACAGGGTCACTTATAAACTTGGAGCTAGGCTGGTAGCCAGCAAACCCCAGTGATCCTATTTCCATCCCTATAGTACAGGTATTAAAGGCATACAGGAGACCACATCCAGCTTTTTAAAATGATGTCAAAGATTTGAACTCATATCCTCATGCTTGTTCAACAAACAACACTCTTACCCACTGATCAGTGTCCCTGGTCCTGGTGGTTTTTCAAATAGAAATTTTAAAAAAATAATAAAGAGAACATTTAAAGCTGACAAAAGGAGGTGATGAGATCCTGTGGAATCGGGAGTAAAGAAATACATAGGTGACCTTTTCTGCTTCATAAACACGCAGAGAGCACTTATTAGGGGAAGAAACACAGTGAGTGATGGGGATTCGGGTAGAGTGAGGTGACGTCTTCCTTGAAGAGTTGGAAACTGAGGAGAAGACAGTGAGGTAGAGATGGAAATATTTTGACATTTGGTAGAAAGATGTTCCAGGCAATGGGACTATCACGTGTTAGGTCTCTGAGGTAGAAGTAAGTCTTGAGACACAGAGAAATCATGTTTCCTGCAACACTATGACCCAAGGAAATGAAAAAGGTTATAGGAAGTAAAAAGAGTGAAGAAAAATAATGGATATTTGCAGGTCACCTGAGATATAAATGCAGAGCAAAAGAAAGTCTTGCAGCTTTCGTACATCACATTCTCATTTTTATTTTTTACAAAATTAACCCCAGTAACTTGTAGTCTGACCTCCACACAGGTCATGGAACGCACACGAATGCGTGTACACACACACACACACACACACACACACACACACACACACACACACACACGTAAATATATAGAATTAATAAATAACAAGAAATAGGGATTCATGCTTTAACTCCCAGCACTCAGTAGCCAGGGGCAAGCAGATTTCTGTGAGTTCAAGTGCAGACAACATAGTGAGTCTCAGAAGATCCAAATCTACATAGTAATATCTCATCTAAAAACCGAAGGAAGGAAGAAAAGAAGGAAGGAAAAAAAGAGAAGAAAGACTTTGAGAATTTGCTAGTGGACAGAACTTTGCAAAGTGGGATTACTGTGTGCCATGCTACAGATATTCAGAGACTCCCATGCTGAAATAAAGGCTGCACAATTCCCCAGGAAGATTTTTGAGCTCTTGAAGGGAAAATCAGAAGATGCGTCATGCAGAGAAAGTTTGTTATTATGGTTGAGGATGTCAGAACCTAAAAAGTAGAGAGGCCGATTTTTACAGATTAGTGAGTCTGCACTGTGAATGTATGTGGGGAAGTGATAATGTGTATATTCAATAGTGGTGAAGAAAGAGAGATAGAGAGCCAAGTAGGTGGTACCCGCCCATAATCCCAGCACTCCGGAAGCAGAGGCAGGGGGATCTCTTGAGTTAGAGGCCAGCCTGGTCTACAAAGCGAGTCCAGGACAGCCAGGAGCCAGGACTACAAGAGAAACCCTGTCTCAAAAACAAACAAGAAAGCAAGCAAACAAGCAAGCAAGCAAACAAACAAACAACAACGACAAAGACAAAGGGGGTAGGGGATATATTTCAGGCAAAAATGAGGAAAAATTACACAAAGTTTTATTTTATTTCTGAGACAGGATTTCATGTAGCCCAAGGTAGACTGTGTAGCCAAGTGTGACCTTGAACTCTGGACCTTCTTGCCTCCATCTCCCGGGCGCTATAATTGCAGGAGTACACCACCATGACTGGTTTATGCAGTACTGGGGATGGGAATTAGGACTTCAGGAATGCTGGGCACGCACTCTACCAACTGGGTTCCATTCGCATCCACTACACAAGTTAATTTCAATAATTCAGTCATCCTTGCCTACAAAGGATCAAGTACAGGATTCAGGCCAAGAGTAATTCAATTGCTACTGTATGGACATTTTAAATTTGTATTCATTTGTTTATCTATAGTATACACAGGTAGTATGTGTATTATGTGTGGGTCCGAGGTCAATATTTGGTTGTCAGTTCTCTATTTTTACCATGTGAGTTCCAAATGCAGGTGTGGTTTGATTGAGAATGATCTCCATAGGCTCATGTATTTGAATATTTGGTCCCAAGTTAATAGAATTCATCAAGAAGTATTAGGAGGTATGTTTGGATAGGATTTTCCTCCCAGCCCCAAACTCTTGGAAAAAATGACTCATGAGACCCAAAATATATACACAAATACCTAGGCCATTTATCTAGGCTCTTCTTTGACTAGCTTATAACTTAAAATAGTCCATTTATACTAATCTACATTCTGCTATGTGGCTAGTTGCCTCTGCTCAGGTGCAATGCATTTGTCCTTCTGACATCTTCCCCAGGAAATCTCCCACACCTGGCTCTATTCTACAATCTTTTCTTCCTGCCAGATATCCTACTTTCTATTCTATCTTTTTCTATAGGCCGTAGGTTTGTTTGTTTGTTTGTTTTTAATTAACAGGCAATGCATCCATACAATATATAAGATATTCCCTCTATAGGCATGGCCTTGTTGGAGGAGCCCATTGGGGATGGGCTTTGAGACTTTAAAAGACTCTCTTAGTTTCCACTTTCTATCTCTCTGCCTCTTAATTGTTGATCAAGATGTGAGCCCTCAAGTATTCCTTCTCTCTGCCATCATGGGCTCTAAGTCTTTAAAACCAAAACCTAAATTAATCTCTCTTTTATAAATTTCTATGCTCGTGGTGCTTTAACACTGCAATAAAAAAGTAACTAAGACATCAGGTCCAGCTTTGGTGACAAGTACCCTTACCAAGGAACCATCTTACTGGATATGGACAGATATTTTTTCAAAAGTGTTTGTTTGGTTGTTTGGTTGGTTGGCTGGTTGTTATTTAAGGAAGGGTCTTATTATGTAGCCTTAAGCAACCTGAAACCTGCTGCGTAAATCAGTCTGGCTTCAAACTTTTAGCAATCCTTCTGTTTCTGCCTCCCAAAAGCTGGAATTAAGGGCATATGTCACCACCCCTGGTTTCCAAGTATTTGACATGCAAAACTGCAGTGGCCTTTGTGCAAGGTTTCTAGCACCTTTTTGAGGCTCTCTTTTAGAAGTTATTTTTATTATCAGGCATCACACAGTTGAAGGCACAAATAGACATTTAATAAGTAGGGAAAGAGTAAATCAGACAATGACTGGAAGGATAGACATTGCATAATAGTGACAGAGTTACCACACTATGTATGTTCAAGCAGCCCCCAAAGAAAACAGATGCAGGAGTTAAAAGATGTGCTATTCAGCATAGTGACTTATGCTTATAATCCTATCATTTGGGAGGCTGAGGCAGAAGGATCACAGGGAATTTGAAGATGGGGTCTAGATTACAGTGTAAAGAACTGAATAATAATAATAATAATAATAATAATAATAATAATAATAATAAATGTAAAAATTATGTGTCAGCCTTTGAAGGTATGGACAAGAGAAGGTCTTTGGGCAGCTTAAGCTGAAGACCTCAATCACTTGCATTCTAAGAGCATAAGGATAATCTCAGAATATTTCAGCAGAGACAGGATTGGGAAGATGGCCCAGGATTGGGAAGATGGTTCCTGCAACAGCAGTGTAAGGGCCTGAGATCATGTCTGAAGCACCCTCTTAAATGAAGGCAGATAGCATTGCCCTGGCATCTGTCATCCTTGTCTTCAGGAGACAGAGACAAGAGGATTCATAAAGCTCATTGGCAATCCAGCCTAGCAATCTAGCCAATAGATGAACTGCAACTTCAAAATGTGGCTTTACTAAAAAAGAAAGGAAGAAAGGAAGGAAGGAAGGAAGAAAAGGAAGAAAAGGAAGAAAAGGGAGATCAAGATATAGGATGGACCAAGAGAAGGATGACCAGGTGGAATAAATTGCCATGAAACCTGAAAATTTAAACTAAATCTCTAGGCACCTATGTGGTACAAGGGGAAAACAGACACTCTCATCCTTATCGCCCTCAAATTATCCTCTGACTGCCACATATGTGCATTGGTGTATGCATAGTGGTACATGTGCACACACACACACACACACACACACACACACACACACACACACACACATTGTTTCACGTTCCTTCAGAGATCCAAGCCTGGAAAACAGATCTGATACATGTTCAGGACACTTCTACACTTGCTTTCCTGACTGTTTGATCATATTCATAACTGCTTCCTCAACTGTTGTCTTACTGCCTTCGGATCTGGATGTAGATATCTCAGCTTCCTCTCCAACATCATGTCTGCTTGTTTGCCATGATGATTCTTGTCATGATGATAATGCACTAAACTTCTGAACTGTAAGCCAGCCCGAATTAAGTGTTTTCCCCTATAAGAGTTGCTTGGTCATGGTGTGTCTTCACAAAAATAAAACCCAAACTTAGACAGCAGCCTTTTGACTAACTGACATAATTTGGACCTCACAAGTTCCACATTCATACACATGCTTACACCACTGAACACCTAAGTACAGGTATAGACACATGAACATGCACACACACACACACACACACACACACACACACACACACACACATACAAATTCAATTGCAAGCCAAAATAGGCACTTTTAAAAATAACTTGTGACAGGCATTTTTGTCACAGGAATGAGAAAACAACTAGCACAAATGATCATGTTTATTGTTTTAAACAATACAACTCTCTAATTTTGTTTCTGGTGTTATGATTTGTGAGATCATTTAAGGAGCTTTGCTTGATATCATGTTAGCTGGGGTTGTGTTTAGCTCAGCATTCAGAACTAATGAACCCTCACAAAGGGACTGGAAATTATGGCGGGCTTTTGGGCATAAGTTCAGCAAAGCTTCTGGACAGATTCTTTTCCACGTGGTCTTTCCATATGGCTTGGGCTTCTTACAGCATGGCATATTGGATCTGAAGCTCTTCCCTCAGCTAAGGAAAACTGGACATGGTTAGGGTCTAGAGTTACATGACCTACTATGCCACTTCTTTTATATTCTACGTTTACCAAACAGAAGTCATGAAGCTGAGCACAGAGGGGAAGTATCCTTCTTCCCCTCCCCTAAAAGGAAGCATTTGTGGCCCATGAGTGTAAGAAAAATGAGGCGGAGAGACTCTATATGACCAGTCTGAGACTACTTTATTGAAACATTGAGGACCTCAAACTTGAAGGGCTTGGGAACAGGTATATATATACACACAAAGATCTGAGTAGCAGCTACCAGGAAGTTATGTAGCTTTGTGGTCTAAGTAGGAGCAGTGTGGTGTGCCTTCAGTACCCAGGCATGTGGTTCCTACACATGGGATGGAACAGTCAGTCTCAGGTCAATCCGGGTTTTTTGTTTTGTTTTGTTTTTTGTTTTTTGTTTTTGTTTTTGTTTTTTCGAGTCTGTCTGTGTAAGCCTTGGCTATCCTATCCTCGATTTGTAGACCAGGCTGGCCTCAAACTCACAATGATCCACCTGCCTTTGCCTCCCGAGTGCTGTGATTAGAGGCGCGAACCGCCACGTTCCGCCAATCCAGTCTTTTTGGATAGAAGCAATTACCCTGTACAGCCTGACTCAGTTCCTCATCACCCAGGCTAGTACTCAACATTGAGAAGCTACTTCTTTGTCAGTACACGTGACAAACTTAGCAGTACTTCCTCAGTGGCACCTAATACCCACTCCATGTTGAAAAGATATGACTGTCCTATTTTATAGAGAAGGTCTCATTTTTATTTTTAATTGTATGCATGTTTGTGAGCCTGCGCAGGTGTATAAGCATGTGAATGTGGGCCCTCGGAGGGCAGAAGAGAACATCAGTAAATGAAAATGAGCTGCCTCCTGTTTTATCCATAATAGTCAGAAACTAGAAACAACCTACATACTCCTCAACTGAGGACTGGATAAGGAAAATGTGGTATATTTACACAACTCAGCTATTAAAAACAATGACATCATGCAATTTGCAGGCAAATGGATGGGATCAGAAAAGATCATCCTGAGTGAGGTAACCCAGACCCAGAAAGATTCTTATGGTATGCACTCACTTATATGTGGATATTAGCCCTACAGTACAGGATAACCGTGCTACAATCCACAGATCCAAAGAAACCAAGGCCCAAGGGAAGGTGCCTGAGTCTCACTCAGCACAGGAAATAAAACGGACATCTGAGGGCCGGGCGTGGTGGCGCACGCCTTTAATCCCAGCACTCGGGAGGCAGAGGCTGGTGGATCACTGTGAGTTCGAGGCCAGCCTGGTCTACAAATTGAGTCTAGGACAGCCAAGGCTATACAGAGAGACTCTGTCTCAAAAAACCAAAAAAAAAAAAAAAAAAAAAAAAAAAAAAAAAAACCAAAAAAAAACAAACAACAACAAAAAAAAACCAAAAAAATACACAAAACAAAAAACAAAAAAAAAAGAAAAAAAATAGATTTCTGAAGTTAATGGAAGGAGGGAACTGGGTGGGGAAATGGATAGGGAGGGTAACAGGGGTGAGGATGAAGTGAGAGGAAAGTGTGTTGCAAGGAGAGGAAAAGGAAATAGGGGGTCATCTATGAGGCAGGGAAGCTCCAGGAAGCTATGGGGGTGACCCTAGCTGAGACTCCAAACATCGAGGGAATACAGAGCCTGAAGTTGCCACTTCACAGCCAGGTGGGATGTCCAGTGGAGGGAAGGGGATACCAACCCACCTATAAAACCTTTGGCCCATATTTGTCTCACCTGCAAGAGGTGTAGTGATAAAGATAAAGCAGAGTTTTGTGGAAGAGTAGGGGAAGGATTGAGGGAACCATAGGGGTCAAAGACACCACAAGAAGAGCCCATGGAGACTCACACAGACTGAACCACCAACAAAAGAACATGTACAGGGCTGGCCTAGGCCCCCTACACGTATGCAGCAGATATACAGCTTGGTCATCATGTGGGTTCCTTAGCAGCGGGAGTAGGGACTGTCTGTTTCCCGTCTTTGGATTTCTTTCCTGTAGCTGCCTCAGTGGGAGAATATGTGCTTAGTCCTGCTGTGACTTTGGGTGCCGTGCCAGGGTGAGTTGGTACACACTGGGGGCCTCCCTTTCTTTGAGAAAGAGATGGAATGGGAGGGGGTTGGTGAGGGTGGGACTGGGAGAAGAGGAGGGAGAGGTGGGATCAGACTGTAAAGTGATTAAGTTAATAAATAGAAGGAAAGGAAGAAAGAAAGAAAGAAGAGAAAGAGAAAATGAGTTGTTCCTAACTATGGTTGAAGAGCCAAGAGAGAGAAAGAGAGCAGGTGCCAAATGGCTGGTTTATTTAGGTTCAGAAGCTGTGTAGGGGAAATAGGCCCAGCCCCTGCAAGGGACAGGTTTAGGGGTGTAGGTAGAGGAGTAGGGTGCAGGGGTGGGGAGTGGGGAGAATGGAGAAATGCCTAGAGGAGCCAGAGATACTGTGTTGGCATAATGTTCTGTGGACTGTGCACAGTTTACCGTTGTCACTCAAATGTTGATTTGTCCACCCTGCTCTTTGGTTTCAATCAGGACATCACATTGTGATGTTTATTCTAAGTAGCTCCTGTTTCAAATTTGTGTAAACATATCACAATTTGTTCTCTGTATTGCCAATAAAACAAACTTGCCAATGCTGAGCAATGACAGAGAATAGGGTGGGGCATCCTGATCCAGTGAAGGGACAAGAAAAGGAAAAAGGAAGGAAAGGATGGAACCAGGAGGAGAGACCTGGAAACAAAGGAACTGGGCCTAAGAGATAATTTAAAAACCAGCAGAATGTGGGAAATCTGAATGGGAAGAAAGTATACTAGAGTGGAGTTTTAGGGTGGAGTAATTATTGTGCAGCATTGTGCTGTAGGCTAATTAAATAGATCCTAGTCTCTCTGTGTGATTATTTGGGTATAAAGCTGATTAACGAGTAACTGCTGATTTCCCTAAAATAATAATTCAGTATTGAATATTACATACTCCTTTAACAATAGTGAACGAGAGTTTTCCTGGGTTTCTTGGATACTTAACAATCAGATACTACTGATTGAGAACCACCTGATATAAACACTGAGAACTGAAATTAGGGTTTGGTTTTGTTTTACAAACCCGTAAGGATCTTAGCCACTGAGCCAGCTCTCTAGCCTTTGTTTTTCTAGTCCTAGTGTGGGAGCTCAGGGCTTTGCTCTTGCTAGGCAAGGGTGGTAATACAGCCCCATTTTTATGTCTTTTTTTTATGCTTTAAAATACAACACTTTAATTAATTTTTAGCACTTCATACAATGTATTTTTATCGTATTCATCCCTCTCACCTTCCTCCATATTTATCCTTATGTTCTCACCTCTCATCAAAGAAACATCTATTTGTAGCAGTTGGAGATGACCAGAGAAATCCACAATTGCTCAAAATGCAGAAAACAACTGACTGTGAAGTGCTTGTCTATAGTGATCTTTTATCAAGCTTTGGTAACTGTCAGAGATGTAGTATAATGGATTTTATGTGTTAGAAAAGCTCAAATCTCTTGACAACTTTATTTATTCATATACATGATTATTTAATTTATTTTTAATTTACATATTCATTTTACATCCTAATTGTAACCTCCTCTTGGTCTCTCTTTCACACCCTCCTCTTCCATTCCCCTCCCCTTCTCCTCAGAAAAGGGGAGCCCTCCTACAGCCAGTTGCATCAGGACTGAGCTCATTCTTATCCACTGAGGCCAGGCACAGCAGCCCTGTTCAATGGAAGTGATTGAAAGCAGGCAACATTGCCCACATCATATACAGCACCTGTTCAACTTACTGTGGGACCCACATGAAGATCAAACTGCCCATCAGTTACATATGTGTAAGGGCTTAAGTCCAGCCCATGCATGCTCTTTGGTTGGTGCTTCCATCTCTGTAAGCCCTTATGGGTCTAGGTTAGTTAACTTTGTTGGTCTTCTTGTGGTATTCTTGTCCTTTCCAAGTCCTTCTATTCTTCCCTCCAACTCTTCCTCAGGACTCTGGAGCTCCACCTAACACTTGTCAGTGAGCCTCAGCATCTGATTTAATCAGCTGCTAGGTGGGGTCTCTCAGAAAACAGTTGATCGAGGCTTCTGTCTGTAAACATAGCAGAGTGTCATTAATGATGTCAGGACTTGTCTGTTTCCCATGAGGTACCCCTGAGGTTGGGCCAGGCATTGGTTTGACATTTCTTCAGTCTCTATCTTTTAGATCTACACATCTTATAGCCAGGGTAAATTTTGGGTTGAAGGTTTTGCAGGTGGATTGGTGTTTCCCTCCCACTACTATAAATCTTGCCTGGCTAGAGGGTGGCTTCCCCAATCTCCATGTCTCCCAATGCTAGGAGACTCAGCTAGAGACATATCCTCTCAAGAGCCTACCAGGTAACAGGTCTCCAACTTGTCTCAAAGGTGCCCCACTCTTGAGTTCCCATTTCTCTCCAAGCCTCTCCCCTGCTCTCCCTACTCTCCCCACATCTAATCTTTTTACCTGGTTTCCCTCTCCACGCCCTCTCCTACCCAGTTACCTCTCAGTATCCCTCTCCTCTGACTGTTCTATTTCCTGCTTTCCTAACCCTGGCCATGTCCAATCTACTTAATTTTCTCTCAGCTCTGGAATCCTCCAGAAGCTTCTGAATATTGTCTCTCTCTTATGCACAATAAAAACCTTCCCCCTAATAGTGAATTGGCCATGTCCAATTCATTATGGCAGTTTCTTTTCTGTGGCCCTTGACATCATACATATTTGTTCTTTTAGCTTTCACTGTGGCATGATATGACCTGTTGTCTTAATCTTCTACTTTTTTAATGACCCTCAGTAATGAACTGTAACCTGAAATTTTAAACCAACTAAGCTTTTTATTCTCCAATTTGCTTTTTTTGTTGTTTTGTTTTTGTTTTTGTTTTTCAAGACAGAGTTTCTCTGTGTAGCCATGGCTGTCCTGGACTCACTTTGTAGACCAGGCTAGCCTTGAACTCACAGTGATCCACCTGCCTCTGCCTCCCAAGTGCTAGGATTAACAGTGTATACCACCACACCAGGCCTATAAGTTGTTTTTTATCAGGGCATTTTATCACAGAAACAGAAATGAAACTAAGACACCAGCTTGGCTACTTTTTCATATCTAAACCAGTGAGAGAGCTTATTTCAGAAAAATCAAAATGAAATAAATTCATACAGCTTCTCTCTTCCTGCCTGAGAAATGACACCTAAGGTTGTCCCTGAACTCTATGTGCAACGGATAAATACTCATGCACCCCCACATATAGACACACACAGATAAGTCCAAACACACACAGACACACACACACACACACACACACACACACACACACATACACACACACATTAACCCATTGTATAACTTGACTGATTGATGCTGGGTGTCTTGATGTAAGAGAAATTGATTCAATTAATCACTGCAGGAGTCTTGTAAGTATGATTTTGGTTATTTACTTCTTTGAGAATGATGCAGTTATAGAACAAATGACTAGTGGTAGTGGTATGCTTCTAAGTGACACAGTGTTCGTGGGTCAGTAGTTTGTGCAGACTCTGTTGGACTGTGATTCTGAGTCCTATGTTACCCCATGGAACATTCTGGTGGGGAATGAGCTCTTGACTGAGAGTGATTGTGTCTGGGTGTGGACTGTAGGTCAGTGCTGGGTGGGTCAGAGTGTGAGTCACTGCTGCCACAGGCCATTAGTATTAATAACATGGGAGTTTGTTCTCTTACACTGCCTTCCTCAGAGATGCCGGCCCCTTGAGTTTCAGGAAAAGGAACAGCTTGAGTCCCAATGACCCTGAACTGCTGAAAGTCCTTTTTCTGCAGCTGCTGGGTGGTGGCCTCAGTTTTAGCATACTTAGAATGACTACTTGAAATCCAACTATGCAAAACACAATTATACTTGTTCCACACCCTAACTTTCCTTCCACTTGATACTTACAAACATTTCCTTCTTCCTTGGGTGATGGGGCTTCACATGAAAAAGATAGAAATTTAGCCTGGGGCTGGTGAGATGGCTGAGCAGACACAGGTGCCCACTGCCATGCCTGATTACCTGAGGATGATACCCAGAACCCATACAGTGAATGGAATAAGATAATTCCTAGAAGCGGTGCTCTATGCGCCACATGTGCACAGTGGCATATGAACGTGTGTGTGTGTGTGTATCTCTCTGTGTGCACGCATGTGCGCATGCACACAGACACACACATGAAGAGAGTGAATAAAAACGTAATTTTAAAGTACAAATAATAACTTCATCTTATTTTAAAAACTTCTTTCCTAAAGGATCTTTGGATGTCCCTAACACTCTGAAATAGTAACTATTTGACACCTATATCAAATGATACTGACATAATCCTGACATATTGTAAACACATCTCTGGGATGCATATTTATAAAGTACAGCATAATGAACTATTATTATGTGTCTGTTTAAACTTTAAAAAAAATATTTTCAGGGTCTAGGACAGAAACCCAGTCAGCAGAGTGATTGCTGAAAATGGGTAGAGCTCTAGTTTCCGTATCCAGTGCCATTTGAACTAGAGGTGTTGGTACAAAGCTGTAACCCTGTTACTCTGTAGGTGGAAGCAGGATGACCAGTAATTGAAGGTGCCCCATGAGACCCTCTCTCTCACAAAGTATTTCTTAAAGATGTTTATAAAGCTAAGCATATTGCCACAGCCCATCAATCCCAGAGAGACATTAGTATCATGGTTTAAATCCTAGGAAACTGTTAGTGCAATTTTAACCACTGTGAAACCTTTCAGAAGTAGGGCCTGGCTAGTTGTAATAGGGCAATGATGGCTCCCTGAGATCAAGTTCAGCCTTTTTATTCACTGAGCCATCTCAGTGGCCCTATTTAACTTGATTTTTTTTTAACTGGCTTGTAGAGGGTTAATGGCTTAACCTAGCTCTTAGCAACAGGATCTCACCCTAACCCTGAACCACTCAGGTACCAAATTGAACCATAGATATGCTTTTCTAAAGCAATGGAATGCAGTGGGTTTTGTGTTTTGCTTTTGTGGATGTGTTAGTCTTGTCTAAGGACAGTTTTGGGGAGTCAGTATTATCTTTGACCTTGATTTTCAGACAGGGTCTCACTTGTTATGCCTTACTCCACACTAGTGAGCTTCTCTCACCACAGGAGTGCAGAGGTTATAGTACTCACCTCCAGTTTTTTCCCCCCGTGGGTTCCATGAATTTAACTCAAGTTGTCAGGCTTATGTAGCCATTTCTTTTACCCATGAATCTATCTCACTGTCCATTATTTTTTATTGTCAGTACAGAGTCTCATGTAGCTCAGGCCACTTTCAAACTTATTATGGAGCAAAGGATGATACTGAATTTTGTATCCTCTTGCCTCTATTTCTTAAGTGATGGTATTGTAGGCATGTGTTACCATGTCCATTGTATGCAATGCATGCAATGCTGGGGATGGAACCAACTACGTCATGTATCCTGCAGGCATTCTACTACTGTTCTACATCTTGATATTGATTTTTTTTTTTAAATGAAGCTACTTATTATGGAGTGCCAAGTAGCTTGGCACTCACTATGTATTCCAGGCTAAGTTACAACTCATGGTACTTATTCTGCCTCAGCTTCATGAATGATGGAATCACAAGTATACACAGCCACACCTAACTTAAATATCCTCTTTTAAATGAAGGTAAAAATAATTGCAATCAGGAAGTAGTACCAATAATCAGAATAAGGGTATGCAGTGTTGATCACTGATTAGACTGTGTCCTTGGTACACTGTGTTAATGGTCTCCTTAGACTGTTGCTGTAGAGAGGAACCAATACATTATTCATGCACACCTGCAAATCAACCACTGTACAGTGAAAATAGTAATTCTAAACAAATCACATCTGCACCAGGCGTACACAGATTACTTCTTGTCCCTACTCCCTAAAGGAGGCACTTGTTAAATCACATAGCTTTTCATTGCTTCCAGTATGAGTCATACAGAGACTAAAGTCTATGGAAAGATACATGTGATCAAAGGCAAATGATATGATATTTTAAATAATATGTACAGATTTGCTGCCTCTAGAAAAGTCTGGAATCCATATCTTGTGTGCAGCAAAAGAAGACTGACTGTATTATGTATGAAGAGGGAATTTCTTAAAATTTGTGACATAGAGTTTCTGCTACAAAGATGACAATTAAATGCGGTTCTTCCCTGTTACAATCTTTACTTCTATTTTAGCTTTTATTATGTATATGTGATTATTTGTATTTATGTTAGTGAACATGAGAATGGGTACCCATAGAGGCCACAAGAAGGTAACAGTTCCCATAGGGCTGGATTTACAGGCACCTGTGAGAGATCCTGTCATGGGCGATGGGAACTGAACTTAGGTCCTCAGCAGGAGCAGCAAGTACTCTTAATCACTAAGCCATCTTTTACCTGCCTACAAGCCCACTTAAAAGGTGAACAACAACAAAATCCTTGATGCTTATGAGCATTAAGTAACCTGAAAAAAACCAAAAAACAAATTTAAAACTAAAGAATTTAGGGCTGATGAGATAAGCTCACAGGGTAAAGGTCTTTTCTGCAAAAGACTTAGGAACTGAGTTTGACCCTTAGTCTTAGGTGATGGTCTTATGCCGAGATTACCCAGATCGCGAGATCCCCCCCCCCAAAAGACCACCAGGACTCGATACCAATGCAATGTACACAGGGTCCTGTATTACAGGCTCAGAGCTTCGGATCCCAATCCTTCCTGATGCGGCAGGATAGGAGAATGACACCAGAGCTTCAAGGGCAATGGGCTTATAAGGAAAAAACTGTAATTAGGGATTGGGATCACAGGGAAGTAAGGAAAAAAACTATAAGTGGGGGTCTTGAGTCTCAGGAATGTAGACCTTCAGGCAGGTTGGGTGGAGGCTGGATCTCTAAGGAAGTTGTGAGTCTCAGGAATGTTGACCTTCAGGAAGGTTGGGTCCAAGAGGCTGAATCTCTAGGGAAGTGCTGGCAGGTGTCATTCCCAGACAACAGGGAGAAGGGCACCTAGAGGACAAGTTCTCATACAGACCATCATTAATTACAGAATATAAATTACATATAGGATATGGCATTAATTTTGCCCCTACAATGGAAGACAGCAACCAATCAAATGTCCTCTTTTACATAGTTGCAGTGACATGCCCACACCCCCACACATTAATAACACAATAAATACACAAATAGATAGAATTTTAAAAGTTACAGAATTAAGGCAAGGGGACAAATCAGGGTATCAGAGAAGCCCAAATCGGATTGTTGTTAAAACTCAAGCTTGATTTTGTCCACTAGGTTCCTGGCATCCGTTACTATGGGTAAAACAAAGACAGACTCATCCTGTTTTGCCTTAGGGTCTCAGGAAAATTGACCACGCATCCAGAAACACTTGAACAAAACAAACTTACTTCTGTAAATGTGTGCAGCATTGTAACTGATTCAGATGGTGGAAAGGAACAGCCAGTCCCACTAGGTTTTTACGCTGCACCCCTAGTCTCCAGAGTGCCCCCTTCCTAGGAGCATCTTGTTCCTCAAGCTGAAAGCTCAAAACTGGAACTTACTTTTTTTTTTTTTGACAAGTTTAAAACATGTATTTAGAGTACAATTTATAAAATGCTTATTCTGCCGACTCAGGAGCCCATGGTGGTGGGGGTGAGGGTGGAGATCTGCCTGCTATGCCAGCAGAGAGAGACGGCAGGTTGAGGCCCTCACTCACAGTCCCTTCTGTACAGATGCCCTAGGGTCCTCCCTGGGGCCATATGACCAGAATTAGGATCCTGGAGATTTTCTTCAGTCTCTGTTTACCAGGAAGACTGGATATAGACCTAAGCCACAGAACACCCCCAGGTGGGGCAGAACAGGGTATGGCCAGGCAAGAAAGGGCTGAGTAGGACAGGCGGGCTTGGGAAGGGGCTAATGGCAGCAGATAGGGTGTGGCCTCCTGCCTGTAGGTGGGGAGCACCCTGACTGAAGGGTTTGAGTAAAGATGGTCATCAGACCGGACCACCAGCTCCTTTGGTTATAGGCTGACATCAGTGTAGTGGCCAGACCGGACCACCAGCTCCTTTGATTATAGGCTGACATCAGTGTAGTGGCTTATGGGAAGAGGTTAGCCAGAAGGGCTGAGGCCTGGCTCAAGAAGTCCAGGAAGAGCTGGGGGAGGGGACAGGACTGTGAAGACAGACAAAGAAGCAGCAGCTTCAGGTTTCTGACTCTCATCCCCCTGGGGATTTCCAAGCCAAAGCCTGCAATTTACTTAAAGACAGGAAGAGGAAGGTGATATAGGCACAGATGCTCATCTAAGGGGTGGAGGTGGGGGGGCTTCCAAGCGTGGCCCCTTTTTCGCATTTATCTGCACTGTTTGAAGTGGCGGTTGGAGTACAGGAGCTAAGCTCTCAAAAATCCTATTGGTTAACGTTTTTAGCAAATTCCCTAGACACATCTTTTAAGTGACTACCAATCAACTCTTTCTCAGTTAAAAATTCATTAAACTACTAAAATCCCTCCCATGCATTTTTTCTTGCAAATCAGATTTTTGTATAAACAAACATAGTAGGAAAAAAAAAAAAGAAAAAGATATTTTCAATGGAATTTGCTTTTAAGTGATAGTGACATGCACTTGGGGTGGGTGGGTGGAGTTCTCATTTGTGTTTGAAATCCCAAATTAATGAGCATGATGCACTGTTATTGCTGGCACTGGCTTTACCCCAAGTGGCCAAGTGGCAGTGTCTGACCCTCTTCTCTGAGTCCTTGGTAGGTTCCCCTAATCCTCCCCTAGTCCCCCCACCTTTTCCCTTTCTATTGATTTGGGACAGCCCTTGTCAACATGTCAGTCACAGTAGGAAAGGTAGCAGAGGTCATAGTGCATGGGGTTCAAGGTCACAGTGGGTGGAGGAGCAAGGGAGATCACAGTGAAGTAAATCAAATTGTTCCCTCTGCTCAAGTCCAGTCAGTGTGACTCATGACAGTCCAGGAGGTGATGGAAGCAGTGGCAGTGGCATCCTTTCTTGTCCACATTTATCTGCGTTGTTTGAAGCCTTGTAACCCATCAGGACCTAGAGGCTGTCTGATCACATTGCTGGTCTGCCTGCTGTCTTCTGGTTGGGAGATCCTAGTTGGCCTGTTGAAGTAGATTCCTTCTGCTCCTCCTCAGGGCTGCCACTGCCCAGGATCCCTCTCTGTGCCTCTGAGTACTCTGCCTTCCGCTGTGCAAGGTACTTGACCAGAAGGGTTGCCACGCAGGTGGAGTTGGGGCTGATGACCACACTGTCGCTGGTGGGCCTCTTGAGGAAGACTATGTGTGTGTGTGAGTGTGTGTGTGGAGGGGGGGGGACATTGAGGAGGCTATCCTCTTGAATCACAATAGGCATGTTGGGAGGAGATTTGGATTTCCCAGCTGTCTGCTGCCTCCTCCTAGCTGTCAGCAACCACCTTCTTTCATTTTCCATCTTACTTGCCACTTGGAACTTACATTCTTATGTGAACTAAGAAAGCAAACAAGCAAAAAAAACCCAAACAACTTAAAAGAAACACTATTGTAATTGTTAAGAATGAGCTTATGCTTTGAGCTCATGCTTTAAATGATTAGACAAATGTTGCCAAGTCTGTTAAGAATCCACTACACAGAAAACCAACAGGTCCCTATAGAGAAGAGTTAACTGGATACCAAGGAGATGCAAATTGTGGCTGACTGGTTAACTCTATAGCACTTTGGAGGTAGATGTCACTTTGTAAGAAAAAAATGGCACATTTCTGTTAAGGTTCCCGATAGGGAACAAAGAGGACAGCACTTAAGGGCTCATCAAAGTCGATTTCAATATCACCTGTGCCTTGAACCCTGGGCCTAGGAGCAAGAAGAGAAAGATACAGGCAATAGAAAGTAATTGCATGTGGGGACTTCCTGAGTCTCAGGTCGCTGGAGAAACAATGCCCAAGCATGAAACCATGAGCCTCCCCATTTCTCAACGCTATGTGCCTATGATCTTAACTTTTGCATGCCTTTAAGTATCCCATCCCTGTGGGGTTTTTGGCCTGTAGGGTAGTGTTGCCTTGTACCAGGAACTGTGCTTTGCAAAGTAAGATTTGCAGAAAGATGTAGAAAGTAAGATTTGCCATAAGATAGAGTGATACTTGACCATGTCCCCTGGAGGGGGAGACCTGATGGCACTCAGAGGAAGGACAGCAGGTTACCAAGAAGAGACTTGATACCCTATGAGCATATACAGGGGGAGGAGGTCCCCCTTAGTCCCAGTCATAGGGGAGGGGAATAAGGGGAAAATGGGAGGGAGGGAAGAATGGGAGGATACAAGGGATGGGATAACCATTGAGATGTAACAAGAATAAATTAATAAAGGAGAAAAAAAGATAGAGTGATACTGTCGTGTCTTATTGGTAGATCACAAATTACTTTATTAAGAATTACTAAGAAATCTTTCTTTCTTTTTACCCCCTTCCCTCTAATAAAGAAGAAAACCAAGGGGCCAATAGGGTTCCACCAGAGTTTAGGGTATGCACACTTTAAAGGGGGGGGGTTCTGGTCAGATTTATAGAAAATTGCAGCTTATAGTTGAGAAGCAAGATAAGCCTTAAGCAGCCGCTAATACTTTTAGAATTTTTGCTTCTGAGCTTCAACCATGCTCCAAGGTTAGGGATTCCTTTCTTTTTTGGGGTCTCCATAGTTTTTGATGCTTCTTTATCCTGCCTCATTTTAATCATGGGTCTCGAAGGGAGCTATAGTTCCTTGCCAGCACCCAGGATCTTGAAAGAATGTCACTGAAGTGCCTTGTTACCCTGACCCCATATCTCTTTGCCTGCTAACTCTCAACTGCATGAAAACGTAAGGTTTTTCCATTCTTCTGAAAAAGTATTTTTGTAAGGCATTTTAGAGAGTAAAGTGTTCCTCTCTCCCTGCTGGAAAAGAATCTCTTGTGCAACAACAAACAAACAAACAACCTTTGTCCTGCAGCTGGTGTGATATGATAGCAGCCTTTTGACTTTGAAAACTGTACCCTACCTTGCTTTGGTACCAGGAGTCATTCTGGCATTCTTGGTCAGTAGGCTAAGTAAAAAGACTCACTACACTCTTAATTGGCTTAATAAGTGTTGTGGTGTGTAACCTTCTTTCTTGTATTAGTTCAATTATACTGAACACAGGTAGCCCAGGACAAGACTGCTATTTAAACTGCAGTTTCTACTGAGTGCATTGTGCTTTTGCAGTGATGCTGAATCCAAAGCACTGTGACTTCAGCCATCCTAAACCCTTCACGAATAACATCCTGGCCTGTCCTACCTGTGCCATTCTGGTATATCAGCTCCTCAAGCCTTAATTTCTCTACTTGTGAAGTATCTGAGTGATCATTCACTTTGATAGTTGGTTATAAAAATGACTAAATCCATAAGATAAGAATTATCATATATACCAGGGACTTCGCTGCAAAGTTTCTCAAGTGCACAGTAGCCACTGTTATCTAGTGATAGAAATATCTTAGCATCTAGATGAATTTAAAAAATTTAATGCAAATTGAGAGAGAGAGAGAGAGAGAGAGAGAGAGAGAGAGAGAGAGAGAGAGTGAGTGTGTACATGCCACAGAACACTTGGAGGTCAGAGAACAATTTTTGTGTCAGTTCTTGTCTTTTACCCTGAAGGTTCCAGGATTAAGAGCAAGAGTCTTTACATAGTGACTTCACTCATTCACATACACATACACTGTACACACACACACACACACACACAGACATATATACACACACAGTGTGATATATATATACACACACACACACACACACACACACACACATATATATATATATATATATATATATATATATATATGCTATATAGATGTTACAAGTGTATATATACATTAAAAAAGTGTTCACTCAAACCTTAAGGCCTTAGTGAAACTCAAATGTTATTAGAAAACAATTTATTTAAGAAAAGTTAAAAGGTTGAAAAGAGAGGAAAAAACCTGTTTCACCTTAGACTACTCCCTTAGGCAGTGGTTGCTATAAGCGGATTACATTTCTCACATTACATTGGCTCATGGCCATGTTTACACAGAACTTTCCTTTACTACTAAAGCACCTTAGAGAAAAAAAATGCAAACATAGCCTTTTAAAAGCGGTCATTTCTTTCTTTCCCTTTGCTCTCATTTCCTCATTTAAGGTTCATCTTGTAGTGCCCCTTTTCACTTTGGGTGAAAGATATAAGGAGTTCACATCACACCAATGAAAATATTCTCCTCTGTAGGCATGTCTGGTATGACTCTACAACAAAACAGATTAACTGAAAAGGAACATGCAGTTTTAATATAAGTTTTATGTGGGGGAAAAAAAAACCTTTGAAAAGGAAGACTCAAAGGAATAGCAAAGCCTGTGTTATGTGTACAAGCACAAGACTCTCTCTCTCCCTCCTTTCCTTCCTTCTGTCCCTCTCTCCCCAACCCCCTCTCTCTTTCTGTGTTATGTATTATTTATTATGAGTATTCATGGCCATGGCTACATGGGTGTATATGTTTGTGACGAGGGAGGCAAGAGGACAAAATCACTGAACCTGGATTTATTTGGTTTACACTTTCATATCACTGTTCATCATCTACAAAAGTAGAACCTGGAGGCAGGAATTGATGCAGAGGCCGTACAGGGGTGCTTCTTACTGGCTTGCTCCTCATGGTTTGCTCAGCTTGCTTTCTGATAGCAGCCAAATCCACCAGCCCAGGTGTGGCCTCATCCACAAAATGCTGAGCCCTCCTGTATCAATCACCAATTAAGAAAATACCCCACTGGCCTGCCTACCACCCAGTGTTATAAAGGCATATTTTCACCTGAGGCCCCTTCTCTCTGATGACTCTAGATTGTGTCAAATTGACATAAAACTAGCCAGGATAAATCTTTATGGTCCATGCATGATAAGCTCACTCTCCAATATGATGATATTGAGAGATGGTGGGACATTTAGTGGGTCACAGTGGGAGGTCATAGGGCCATTACTGTGTTGTTATTTAAAGTGAGGAAAGTAATTCTTCTGGCACTCTGAGCAAGTCCTAAAGAGAGTCGTCTGCTATAAGACAGCTAGACCTCTGCTTGCTATCTGGCCATAAGCTCTATCCGCTTGCATTTGCTCCCTCTATTATGATATTATCTTCATGAGCTCTTTACCAGAGCTAACTTGATGCAGGCATTCTGTATTTGACCCCCTAGACGACTAAATAGCATCTTTATAAACTAGCCTGATGGTTCTTTTATTATTGACTAATACAGAAGGGTATGAGATTTTCATGACATGTTTAAAGGGAAAAGAGCAGTGGAACATGAAGAAGAATGATCTTCTTGCTACATTTAAAAATATCAAGACACAATAGTCAGTGTTAGTACATCCTGTCCTTCATTAACATAGGAACTAACCATTTTTTTTGTGGATTATAGGCTCTGAGATTGATGTGATTAATTGCTGGTAGGGCTATAAATGGACTTGAGATTGTTGGTAACTTCCTAAATATTTAAATGATTGATTAGGGACTGTGCGTATCCCCTCAAGAACATACATTTATTTCCAGGATTAGTTCAGATTGTTGGAGAAGAAGATGTACCAAAGTTGACAGAGTGCTTGCTTAGCATGCAGAAAGCCTTGCATCCACTCTCCAGCACTATATTGAAGCACTCATGATGATACACACTGTTAGACCTGAGGAGAAAACATTTCCACAACTGCCTGATTAAGCAAGCTTTATTTACTGGAGCACAAGGGATGGGCCAGACAACTGTCTCCACCTAAGCTGGGATTTTAGAGAGCATCCCTTCATTGGCTTTTGAAGTTCCCTTTTATGGGGAAGGGTTGATAGAAAACAGCTGTCAAGATAATTGCCTGTTAGCTCCTAGACACCTAGACAGAGAGTGGGGGTCTCGGGGCTTAAGGCTGACTGTAGAGTAGATAAGTGTGACAGAAAACAGATGGTGGGATAACTGGCCATTAGAAAAGAGGTTATAAAAATAAGTACAAGAATATATCATCTGGAAAGGAAGTTTGGGAAGGGATAACTGGGAAGATACATTTTCAGAAGGCAAAGGGCAAGCATATATCACAGTCTCAGGAGTATAGCCAGCAAACAGGTAGGTATACATCATGGGATTACAAGTTCAGTGTAGATTGAAAACCATGGTTTGCAGGATACATTAGGCTTAGGACACCATCTTATTCTTTTAAGTTATAGAGACTAAATAAAAATGCTTAACAATGTGGCTCCTTAAAAATAATGTGTCTCCTGTGTTAAAGGCAGGAAGGTTATGAGTTCAAGGTCACCCTCAGCTACATTGTTGTAGTACACCTTGCTTCTAGGAAGATATTTGTAATATCTAGACTTGTTGCTGTTTGAAATACATAGAAAGGGAGGGAAAATATCACTTATATCTAATTGAAAGAATCTAATCTGTGGATACTGTTTAAACATCCTGCATAACATAAGAAGCCTCCAAGAGCCAAGACTAAGTAATCCTAAATAACACTGCAAAAGTTAGTTCAGCCTTTGTGGAAAACAGTTGTGAACATATACAAAGGTATTGAAGTTAGTATGTTGAAAACATAGTTGATCTCTTTGTTTATAGAAATACTTCACAATGACATAAAATAAACCTGAGTGTCCAACAACCGATGAATGGAAAATGAAAATGTTGGATACAAACACAGTGGGATGCTTTTCAGCCATTAAAGAAAAAAGAATGAGGAACCGGAGAGGTTGGCTTTGCCAATAAAGATGCTTTCAGCCAAACCTGACAACCTCCAGGTTGTCCTCTGGCTTTGACACATGTGCTGTGGTATGCACACTCCCACCATAACACACCAAGTAAAATGTAATAATTAAAAAATAAAATCCTACCATTTTCATTAGCATGATAAATGTGAAGAAGATTACATTATGTGAAATAAGCCAGAAAAAGAAAGACAAATCTCACAGAATGTCACTTGTGTGTGGAATCTGAAGGGGATTGTTTGGTTTCATACTTACTGAGAGAAGAACAGCGGTTGCCAGAGGTTAGGGCCATCATCATTCACCACCGGAGAATAATAATAAAAAATACAGTTACATGAAAATAATATATTTTAAGAGACCTACTCCATACCACAACTATAGCTAGTGGTGATTATATTCTACTATTGATTTTCTTTCTTCCTTTGATGAGATATATGTAACCTAAATTGGCCTGGAACTCACTATATAGCCCAGGCTTTACTGCAGTTTTCTATTTACTGCATTTTCAGATTATTGGGGAAAAAATCTGTGACCCCTACTGCTCTAGCCCACTGTCTCTATGCTTTTAACATAGAGGGTCATATTTGAGGTGTCAGTCCAGAAGTTGCAACCTAAACTTCTTAAGAACTGAGACTATAGATGTCCACCATGAGCCCAGTAATTATGTTGTTTGTTTGAAAAAATTCAAAAAAAGGAGACTGTCTTCTCAAATATCTACAGTGCTGTATATATAATACATACATGTGTAGGAGTGTATGCTTGAAATAGATCAAACAACTAGTATGTATACATATGAATATGTTTTCTCAAACATATACTGTATACAACAAAAACTATTAGTTTATTAAATCTGATTTTTTAATTTTTAAATTATTATTGTTATTATTATATGAATATTATGGTATCCTTTGCTTTGTGTATGGGTGTTTTCCCTGTATGTGTGTCTGTATTTCACATGCATGCTTAGTACCCACAGACGCCAGAAGAAGGCTGTGCAACCCCTGGAACTGGAGTTACAGATGCTTCTGAGCTGTTACATAGTTACTGAGAATCAAACTCAGCATCTCTGGAAGTGCAGCCAGTGCTCTAAATCATAAAGCCATCATCACAGCCACCCATTTTTTATTTTATTTTTACTTTTAATGTGCGCATATGTGTGGAAGTGTGTGTGTGTATGTGTGTATGTGTGTGTATGTGTGTGTATGTATGTGTGTATGTGTGTGTATGTATGTGTGTGTGTGTGTGTGTGTGTGTGTGGTTTGTACCTACGTGGCATATGCACACAAGGCAGAAGCCAGAAAAGAGCATTGGGTAGCCTGTCCTATCACTCTTTACTTTATCCCTTAAAGCTATTGTGCATAGGAGTGTGTCCATAATCTTTTCTGTGTGTTTGTTGGTGGTATACAGAAAAGTTGTTGATTTGTACAAGTTGATTCTGTGTTCTGCCTCATTGCTGAATTTGTTTATAATTTCTAGAAATTTTTGGTCCAATCTGTGGGGTTTCTAATGTATACTAGTATCTTGGTACCTGTAAAGAGAGAGTTTCGCTTATTTATTGGCTGTTCGTGTCTCTTTTTTCCTTCTCCTGCCTTATTGCTTCAGCTAGTACTTTGAGCACAATACGAACAGTAGTGGGGATAGTGGACATTCCAAAAAAAATCAAGCTTTCTTATTGGCCTGGTGTTTGCTAATTAGGCTATATTTTTTGGCCAGAGAGCCTCAACATTTCTTCTGTTACTGCCTCCCTAGAGGCAGGATTCAGGGCATGATTGTCCGTGCCTGGCTTTTTACTTAAACTTAGGTCCTTGTGCTTGCATGTCTAGTGCCTTTATCAACTGAGCCGTTTTCCCAGTCCTTCCACCTACATTTTAACAAAGTGCTTCTATATTGATAAAAGGTAGATATTGCTCTTTTTCCAATGTTGATGCAAACTACTGGAAAGACAAAGAAGACTCAAGATCAGTGAAGAATATACCTAGATTACTCAATAAATGGTAGAACATGGTTCTTTGTTTGCAGTGATGGGTATCTGTCATGTAAATATTTTTAGGGATTACCCCCATGTGAAACTCATTTGTTTTCAATTTTTTTTTAAATTTGTGAAAGAAAAAACAATCATACAGATCCTTTTCCTTTCTCTCTTCTCCACAGGAGGAATTGTACACTTGGACTCCAGTACCGTGCAAGGCCCCTTTACAACCACAGGAATCCTGGGTGACAACCATGCAGCCACGTCTCAGCCTTTTATAGTGGGATTGTACCCTGAGGTGCTCTACTCTGGAAGACCACCCAGAAAATACCCACTGCTCCAAGTGAGAAACATCAATGGTTCATCTGTGGATGGCAAAAAGCAGATGAACCAGAGAAAGCTCACCAGAAAGGCAGGAGCTAGTCCAGTCCCTTCAAAGTCACCTGGAAAGCCAATAGTCCCTCTGAGGCCCTGGAAGCCAGGCACTAGAGACCAAGGATGGGATCCAGGAGGCCAGAGACCACCAAAGCATCGCTTTCCACATGATCATCTATACTTAGCACACTCAGGGACACAGCCGTGGCCAGACTCTCACTCCAGGAGCAGACATAGTAAGTGCTTGCCTTTTACTTTTTCAAGTAGACATTGTATCTACATCTATTATATTCTCTTTGGCTTTTTTTAATATTTAAAATTGTTTCTAGCCAAAACCTTATTTATTATAAAATTTGCAGTATTAACCCTTGGCAGCAAACTTTAGTGGGCCTTCTTTTATTTTCTTCTTCTTAAAAAAAGCCTCAGCATTCAGAGTAGCAGGTTTCCTTATGTCATTTTCATACATGTTTAGTTTTAGTTAACACTGTGCTCCAATTCTCTCCCCAATCTCCCTGCCTCCCCCATGTAACCCTTTATCATTTTTACATGACATGTTCTATTACTTCTTCTATGTTTCTTCCTGAAAAGCTCTTTTACCATCTATCCTGGTCCCCTTTCTGGTTTCCTGATAACTACAAACAATCCTCCACAAACATACATATACCAAAATTGGAAGTTAAGATGCACATTTAAAATAGAACATATCTTATTTGTTTTTATGAAGCTGGGTTGACCCACTTATATTTTCCTATAGCTTCTTAAAACTTCATAGTTTTGCAGCTGAATAAAATTATGTACTGCAAATTTAGGATGATTCCATTTCCTAGCTTTTGTAAATAGAGTAGCAATAAACATGGATTATTATTGTATATTCTTTGTATTAAATAATTTATTTAGTATGACATTTTATACATGTATTAGCTCCTTATTACTCTTTTTTGTACACCTCTTACATTTTCTCCTGGTTATTTTCCTCTTTACAAATAATTCACATCTTTTTCAAGTCTTTTTTTTTGGTAAATCTAGATTTCACATATGAAAGAAAACATTCTGTGTTTGTGGTTCTAAGTGTGGCTTATTTGATTTAAAATGATGACCTCCATTTTCCTACAAAACAGCCAAATAACAAATTTTAATTTTTTAACAAAATAAATATATTTACTATATAATTATATCAGCCTGATGCCTTGAAGTAGATTGATGAATGGCTTCATGAAGGGCCACATTCTGAGAGATGTGCCCTTGGTTTAATCATGTGATTATCACAATCCACACTTACATAGTCCTTGGGGGTATAGATTAATTATTACATGTGATTGCTCTTCTCCCTTTGGGATGTTAATATGTGAAATTTGAGGGTACAGAGGGTCTAATTCAGGAGTTAGAGACTGGGGTACTCACGATTACACAGAACAACTGAATCAGTAAAATTCATGAACCATAGAGGGTGAATTTTAGAGTTTGATTATGGACTCATAGACAGGAGTTCATGAGAAGGAGAGAGTACAGAGCTCCTGCATAGATGTGCAGGCTCCAGGAAGTGAGGAACCATCTACTCCCAGTCTAGGAGCTTATTACAGGACTTGGGACAGAAACTGGGCGTGGCGCAGGGAAGAGGATGAACTGGTCAGTCCGCTGAGTGGTGAAGAATAGTGAGGTGCCCAGTGCATCTCTCAGTTTCAGTCACATCCTCACATGCAGCTTTCAGGCAAAGATAGCGATAAAATGAAACCAGGAACCGAACTCCCCTCTGGCATTTCTTTCCTCTAGGCAGGACATTCTGGGAAGTGCTACTTTTCAGTCCCTTCCCTATCTGACCTATTTTATTCCTATTCTCACATGCCACAGGCTGGTCTCAAATTTGTTATGTAGCTAAGGATGGCCTTGAACTTGTGGTCTTCGTGTGTATATATTGGAAGTATTGGAATTACCACTATTCCCAGTTTGTGGGGTATTAGGGATGCAATTCAATGCTTTATGTATGCTAGGCAAGCACTCTACTAAATGAGCTACCCCACATCCTTCCACATGTTTACTTTAATATTTATTTTATTTTAAATAATTTGTATGTGTTTGTATTATGTATGTGCACATTACCACAGCTATCCACAGAGGTCAGAGATATCAGATAGCCCTAAGGCTAAATTTTCCAGCAGTTGTGAGCTACCTAGTAAGGATTGTGAATCGAAATTTAGATCTTGTGAAAGCATGCTCTCTCTTAACTGTTGGTACATCTTTCCAACCTCATGCACATGGCTTCTCAATGCAATTGAGAAATGATGTTATATTAGTTGGTGTTCTCCAGAGGAACAGAATTCACAAAATGGGATTTATTATAATATTTAACAGGCTTTCATCCAGCTAGTCCAACAGTATCTGTCTACCAACAGAAGGTCAAAGAATTGAGTAGTTGTTTAGTCTACAAGGCTGAATGTTTCATGTTTTATGGTCTTCAGTATATTTCAGAATCCAGAAGTAGGTGCTAATGCCAGTGAAGGAATAGACCTGCCAGCGAGATGGAGAGCAAGCAGGCAAAGAGTGAAAACTTTCTTTTTCCATGTCCTTTAAATAGGTAGAACCAGAAGGTATATTCCAGATTAAAAGTGGATCTTCCTACCTCAAAAGACCTCAATTAAAGGTGTATCTTCTCACCTCAAAAGATCCAGATTAAATATGGACTACTGGGTACTGTTACATGAGGCGTGATTACACCAGGAACACCAGAAACCTGTGAAGAATGTGTCCAGATGCTCATGGGAAGAGCAATTTTTCAACTCCGCTGTATTCTTTTAAGACTAGTGTGCTATATTTACTCTGACATTGACTGAAACACCTTTCCTGAAGCACGACTGTGCGTGCACACGCGAGCACACACACACACACAGACACACAGACACACACAGACACACACCAAATCTATGTGCTGGCTGGCTACTTTTCTTCTTCTTGTGATCAAATACCTAACGGAGGCAACTTTAGAAATGACAGGTTTATTTGTTTCATTGCTTAAAGAGACAGTGCACAATGGTGGAGAAGGCCTGGAAGCAGCACTTTGAGACAGCTGGTCACACTGTGCCCATGAGAGAGAGAGAGAAAGAGAGAGAGAGAGAGAGAGAGAGAGAGAGAGAGAGAGAGAGAGAGAGAGGAGGGAGGAAGGAGAGAGGGAGGGAGGAAGGATAAGTTTCAGCTTGCTTTCTCCTTTTCTATTTTTAAAAAGGGTTTATTTTTGTTTATGTGCATACATTGGTGTGTTTTTGTGAGCGTATCTGTGGATTAAGTCCTCTGGAATTAGACTTACATGAGCCCACCTGTAAAGTGGGTGCTGGAAACTGAACTCCATTCCTCTGCAGAGAAGTATGTATTCAACTGATGAGCCTTCTCTTCAGGACCCAGTCACTGAAATTGAAGTTGCCCTGATATCGCTTCTCCTGTTCTTCCTTTCTAGTCTCTGTCTCTGTCTCTGTCTCTGTCTCTGTCTTTCTCTGTCTCTGTCTCATCTCTGTCTCTGTCTCTCTCTCTCTCTCTCTCTTTCTCTCTCATGTGTGTGTGTTTGTCCTGGTGTGCATGTACGATGATGATCATATGATCAAAGGATATGTTGGACCTAACCTTCTACACCTTGTGGGAACATGCTGGAAATCACAGGTACTTATGATGTTGTACCCAGCTTTTACACAAATTCTTGTCTTTTTTTATTTTCTTCCTCACAAGAGTTGATAAGGTCAGAGGTTTGGACCTGGTAGGGCTTACAGGATTCTTTGACCTCTAGGCCAACTGAACAAACAGATAATAGTGAAAAACAGAAAAAGCAAATAAATAAATAAATAAATAAATAAATAAATAAATAAGAATAAAAAATCAATGTATTCACATTGGAAAAAGAAGCAAAAACGCCCAGTGACACATTGCCTACAGACCTGTGATGTGAAGCTTTGGATTTAAATAGTGGGCAAGTGGCGGGAGTAACTAAGCAGCACTTGTAAAGATGTGCTTCATCCATGACAGTCTCCTCAGTTCCAGTCTCTCTTAGAAATCTGTTGTACAAGTTGTCAAAGAAGACTACCTTCCCCTCTGGCTGACTCTACTCATAACATCCCTCGTCTCTCAGCTTAAGAATGCTGGAGAAACTGCAATTTGTGGCACATATCATTTCAATAGTCTAATGATGCAGATCATTTGTCAGTAACAGGTTACTGAGACAAAGAACCAGGGAATCAGATATCAAGAAGATAAGCACTGTGGGCTGAGGAGGTCTTTCTTCCCTATATTCATTTACTTCCTCCATTCCTTTGATCTTTCTCGTCTCTTCCCATCTTCTCCTTTGGTTGTTTTCTTAACACAGGATCTCATTATGTTGCTCAAGTTAGCCTTGACCTAGCTATGTAGCCCAGGCTGACCTTGAACTAACAATTATCCTGGCTTACTTTCCTGGCTTCTAGAAACACAGACCTGGCCAGCCAGTGCAGCTATATCAGTAAGTTCCAGGTTCAGGGAGAGACTGTGTCTTAGAAAATAGTATGGAGGATACCAAGAAATATACCCTGCATGTCACCATCTCCTGGAACTGAATGTCTGTTTCAAAAGACCAAGAGCCCCTCGGCCTGGGCTTTCATGCCTTATCTCCATAGCAATACTTCCTTGGAGTCTTTCTCAGTTACTTCTGTGGACATTTGGGATTAGCAGACTGTCAAACTGGTACCTGAGGTGACAGATACTCACAGGCATGCCCAGAAGACATTGAAGAGCAGTAGAGTGTGACTGTCAGCAGACTCATTTTGCAGCAGGAAAAACCTGTCATCTGGAAACTGAAACAAAATCTCTAGTGGGGCTACACAAAGGTCAGCCTGACCCCTGCCCTGGCAAAAAGTACCAAACTCTGTATTGGTACTACAGATCTAGCAGGATATGCAGCAGAAACTCCTGCTCATCTCCTTTGTTTCCCAGCTCAAAGGATGAAGGAAACCTATCAGCCCTGTTCACAGCAGCTTCCCTCACCTATTTGTTCATTTGTTTAGTAAATATTCATTGAGTACCTGCTGTATAGCAATGCATATTCATTGGGGAAGGAACAATATATACAGCTGTTACATATATGCAGAGGGCCTGGCTCAGAACTGAGCAGGCTCCCTGATTCTTGGTTCAGTCTCTGTGAGTTCGTGTGAGTCCATGGGGAATTATGAAGTCAGAACCTCTGTCTTCTCAGAAGATTATAATTTAATAAATGTTATAGAGGAGGGGAGAAGTGCTTTGAGTTGTGTCTGCTATACAAGGCATCCACACACTCACTACAGCTGTGGCTATCTGCACAAGACCTACACAACATTTAATCAAGGATGAGGGAGGGGCCAGTGAGGACTTACTCCCACCTGAGAGACAATTAGCCATTGGCAAACAATGGTTGCTAGAAGAGTTTGTATCATTTCTTCAGTGGTGTAGCCTTTGACAAGTTGCCCTTGCTTCTGTGTAAACAATCTCCTACTCATGCTTTGGCAAGAAACTCTAATTAATTCAATATATCACACACAGAAAAAATACATGAAAGAAGGAGTGGAGCTTGTCCCAAAGAAAGGTTTAAGAGGGAAAGGAATGGGGTTGAACATGGTGGTGTAGGCCTTTAATCCCAGAACTTGAAAGGCAGGGGTGGACAGATCTTTGTGAGTTCAAGGCCAGGTTATCTCCAGGCTAGCAAAGGCTATGTAGTCTGACCTTCTCTCTTAACATCAAACAAAAAAATTAAGAGTCATCTACATTACATTATTGAAATTGATTCTATTCATTTTCCAAAGGAGAGTAAGATACATGTTCCAAAAAACTCCACATGCTCCAGTGTAATGAAATCAATAACAAAAATATTAATTAAAGAAAGACATTGAGATTGGTTCAACTTGAGACCCATGCCACATGAGGGAGCCATCCTCCGAGACTGCCCAGAGCATCAGGACCCAGAAACTCAAAACCTAGAATAGAACCAAACATCTGTGGGGGTAGGAAGCCAATGAAATGATTCCTAATAATACTCTGCTATATTTCTAAACCAGAGCCTTGAACACTTGCCATTGGAGAGGCCTTATCTAGCAACTAATAAGAGCCAATGCAGAGACCCACGCCAAACATTAGGCAAAGCTCCTGGAATCCTGTGGAAGAGAGTGAAAAAGATTTTTAGGAGTCAGACAGGTGAAGGACATCACAAGAAAACTCATACAATAACTAGCCTGGACTCATAGGGGCTCACAGAGACTGAACCAAGAATCAGGGAGCCTGCTCAGTTCTGATCCAGACCTTCTGCATATATGGGAAAGCTGTATATATTGTGCTGTTGTGAGACCAGGGCCTATCTCTGACTCTTTTGCCTGCTTTTGGGACACATTTCTTCCTGCTAGGTTGCCTCTCCCAGCCTTAATATAAAGGGAAGTGCTTAGTATTATTGTAACCTCATATGCTATGTTTGGTGATATCCCTGGGAGGCTGGTTCTCTTTCTGAAGGGAAATGGAAGAAGAATGGATTGGAAGGCAGTGTGGAAAGAAGGGACTAGGAGTAACGGAGGGAGGGGAAACTGCCAACAGGATGTAATATATGAGAGAATTTTTAAAAATTGGAGTAAGAAGAATCTTGTTGGGAAGAACCATTCGATGGGAAGAAAAAGATGGAAGAGAGGGTAATGAGGGTGAAAGTGACCCAAAATTCTATCTGTATGCATACAAATTTGTTAAAGAATAAACAAATTAATACACAGAAAGGGTTGTAGATTTGAGAGAGAGAAAGGTAAATACATGGAAAACGTGAACAAAGAATATGGAAAAGTGATATGATGTAATTATATTTAGATTTCCCAAACATAAAAAAAAAAAAATAAATAGAGGGTTGGAGGATAGCTCACTCTGTAAAGTGCTTTCCATTAAAGCAGAAAGAGCCATATTTTATACCCAGAATATTTTTAAATAGCCAGGAACATGCTTGCAGTCCAAAGTCTGAAAAGGTGGACACATGGTGGACCCCTGAGACTTCCTAACTAGCCTAGGCAAACTAGCATGTTTCAGATCCTAGTGAGAGACTTTGTACTGAGGAACAGGATCCAAGGTTGAACTCTTGTCTTTACAAGCTGGGACACATGCAGGCATGCGTGTACACACACACACACACACACACACACACACACACACACGAACCTACATACTCATGTATCCCGTGCGTGAATATCATACACTCTCCCATACACACAGATTGAAAAGGCAATAAAAGATTCAATGAATGAGGAAACTGCAAACATTCACACTCTTGTTTTCCTTATGCCAGTCCTGGGGCAAAGCAAGTCGCCAACATCATCTCATCTTGGCAATCGTCAACTCCTAATTTCCGACAAGCAATCAGATGCAAAGCCATGCGGGCTGACACACATCTGTACTGCCAGAACTAGGGAGGTAAAGGCAGAAGTACCAGTAGTTCAAGGCAAGCCTCAGGTATGTAGGGAACCTGAAGCCAGCCTGAGCTGTAAAAGACTCTATATCAAAATAATTAGAAAAAAATAAAGAAACTTAGAGAGAGAAAGAAATAAGCTCATTGTGATGCAGCTTCAATACCATTACTTCTTGGCACGGAATTAGGATAATCTTTATTGTCAACGTGATAGACTCATCAGAATCATCCACGAGACAAACATCTAGGTATGTCTGTGACAGAATATTAAGATTGGCTTCACTGATATGTGAAGACGCACCCTTGGTGTAGATGACACCATTTCACGGCTGGGGGCCTGTTCTGAATAAAACAGGAGACCATGAGCTAAGCAGTAGCATTCCCTTCCTGCTGCTTCCTGACTGTGGATGCAGTGTCACTGACTGCCTCAAGTTCCAGCCCCAATGCTTTCCCTGCCATGATGGACTGTGTGCCCTTTAACAGTGAGCCCCAATAGCCCTTCCTTCCTTAAGCTTCTTTTGTGTGATATTTTGTCATAGCAGCAAGAAAAGCCATGAGTACAACAGCTAGCATGAAAAGACTGTGCTTTTTGCTTGAACCCCCAACTGATTCCCAAAATATGTACTCTTAGCTTAGGAGTGAACAGTTGCTTTGCATTGGTTGGTGTGTTTTTATATATGGTCATACATAGTATTTCTACTACCAGTGATGACAACTCTGTACCTATCAATAATCAATCTATGGATTCACCAATCTCTATTAAAACAACAACAACAACAAAATAAAAATAAAACCTGTGATGTTGAAATAGAAGCAAATTGTAAACATTTAAAAGTGAAGATATTTCATAAGAAAATAACAGTGAAGTTTCAAATTGTAGCAGTGGTAACAGAGAAATTAGGGCATCCAGCAACTCTATTCCTCATTTGTTCCCTCCCTTCCCCCCTTCTGTGTTTGTATGTGTGTGTGTGTGTGTTTGTGTGTGTGTGTGTGTGTGTGTTTGTGTGTGTGTGTGTGTGTGTGTGTGTGTGTGTGTGTGTGTGTGTGTGTGTGTGTGTGTGCTTGTCCTAGTGGTAGATATGATGTCTCCCATAGCCTAGGCTGGCCTCAAACTTCCTGTGTAACCAAGGATAATCTTGAACTCCCGTTCCACCTGCTTCTGCCTCCAGAGTGCTAAGATGGCAGTTATATAGCACTCAGATTATGTTTCTGAGCATAGAACTTTGGGCTTTAATCATCTTAGGCAAGCACTCCACCAAATTGAACCTATAGCTCTGTACCTCATTCTTGCAAAGGAAATATCCACGGTTGAAACAGTTGATTCTGGGCCTCTATTACCTGGGTTAGGCTGTTCCCAAAGGGTCACTCTGGGAACAACTCTGTTCTTTTGTTGGGCTATCTGCCTCGTCAGAGAGGCCTACAAGTCTGGGAGGCTTTGTACTTTAATGTAACAGTTTTTCTACAGTTAAAAATCTGCCCCAGTGAATCTGTTAAGGAGAACATCTGGTCATCTTATTCTTGTGTATCTGCAGAAAAATAAATCAGAATCTCAAAAAAAATTTAGATTCTCATATTTGTACATCATTATTCACCACAGCCAAGATATGAAATGTACCTAACGTCTACTGATGGATGAATGGATAAACAAAACTGAAATAGATTTGGGTAGGTGCATGCATATACACACACTAGAATATTATTAAGAAAATCACTAGCTATGGTAGTATATACCTGCTATTTCAGCACTCAGAAAGAGAAAGAGATCTCTAGTTCAAGCATCTTGGATTACGGAACAAAACAGTCCAAACTGCATACCATCAACCCTAATATACATACAGCACAAGTGAAACCAAACGTCTGTGCACATAAATACAGTTGGAGAGCTCTTCTACGGGACCTAAGTTTGGCTCCAAGCACCCATGTTGGGAGACACACAAGTACCTGTACTTCCATCTACAGCAGATCTGATGCCCTCTTTTAGCCATTGTGGGCACCGGCACACACATGGCATACTGCCTCTTTCTCTCTCACTCACATACATCCACATGCATTAAAAAAAATTAACCTCAAGAAAAGAGGATTGATTACCAGGAACTGGAGTACGACACAAGGTTCTTTTTTTTATTTTTCTTTCTTTCTTTCTTTCTTTCTTTCTTTCTTTCTTTCTTTCTTTCTTTCTTTCTTTCTTTATTTCTTTTTTAGGTTTTCGAGGCAGTGTTTCTCTGTGTAGCCCTGGCTGTCCTAGACTCACTTTGTAGATCAGGCTGTCCTGGAACTCACAAGAGATCCATGTGTCTCTGCCTCCCACGTGCTGAGATTAAAGGCATGCACCACCACACCCAGCAACACAAGGTTCTTATGTGTGTATTCATGTAGAAGTTACAAGTGGATCTTTCTCTATCTTTCTACATATTTTTAAGTTTTTCCTTACCCTATATCTACCTACATACATGCCTATCTATCATCTTTATATCTATCATTTATCTATATATCTATTACCTATCTATGTAACATCATTGTCATCCCTCCCCACCCACCCCCCCGTGTGTGTGTGTGTGTGTGTGTGTGTGTGTGTGTGTGTGTGTGTGTGTGTGCACCCCACATTATCCAGTGGAGGTTAGTGGACAACTTGGGGCCTCATCTCTTCGTATTATTTCTTGTACACCCCTCTGATAGCATGTGTAGGCTCTGGGTTTTGGCATATGGTTCTGATGTAGTCTATGGATCTTGACATGCTACAATCTGGAGGTCGTGATTGGCCTTCTTTTCTCTGAAAGTTAAAGAACTCAAAGGCAGGAAAAATCTGAAGCTCAACAAGTAGCAGCAGCGAAACCTCAAGCACCTCAGACGGCATTAGCATTTGAAGGAAAATGTTAATTGCAGAGAGGAGACACACGTGCTGCAAATACACAGAAAAGACCCTAGGCAAAGCAGAGGGGGACTTGGAAAGCTGAAAAATCCAGTACCTTCTGGTGGGCTGAGGGTTTTTAAGTCTCTGTAGAGTCTTTCTCCTTAACTTAGGGGTCAGTTTGACGACAGATAGCATGATTGATTTGTTAGCAACTGTGGTGTGTAGTGTCCTGATTATCATACAAGCTCCTAGGACGGGGGGTGGGGTGTGGGGTGGGGGGGGGGAACTGTGGTAATTCTGTACTTTCCTCCTCCTCTCCTTTTTCACATCACCACAAATTACTCATCGGCTGTGCACCACATGTTAGCTTCTCAAGATTGTCGTAACAAAATATTCCTGGGTAAGGTTTTACTTTCTGAGATCACATTTACCCTTGATGAGATGCACAGATATCAAGTGTACACATGGCACATTGCCTCACATAGCCCAAGCTCCTGTGGAGATGCAGAATACCAGCGTCATTCCAGGGTAGCATAGATACTGCCTTCTTTTTTCCACCATAGAAGGTACAGTCTTAGACATGCCCAAGTATTTGCTTTTTGATGGTAGGGATGGAGCCTGGGGCTTTACACCTTCTCTATAGGCATTCTCCCACTGCGCCATGTTCCCAGCATTTTATTGGGAGAGTCTATGCAGGAACTCTACTAGTAGAGTGACACTCCGGCCCTTTACTGGGATATTCTAAGCAAGGGATCTACCTTCTGATATGCATGCCTAGCCTCTCACTGGGGGATTCTAGGTAGGGTCTTTGTCTTTGAGCCACACCCCTAGCACCACCACAGTGAATTCTAGGCAGAAACTCTACCAGCTGATTTATAACATCCTCCCTCATTGGGAGATTCTAGGAATGGGCTCTACCTGCTGAGACATGCTCCCAGCCTCAGTCTGTTAGTAGGTAGGTGTCCTACTGTTTAGCCATACCTCCAAGTCCTCAGTGGAGATTCTAGGCATTTGCTCCACCCCTGAAATACATTCTAACCTCTTTTGTTACTTAGTTTTTGTTTTGTTTTCATTTTTACATAAATCTCTGTAAGGTGTTTAAGCTGACCTTGAACTTCTCATCCTCTGCCTTGAAACTTTTGGGCTGCTGAGATACAAAATGGGCCATTATGCATAACACTTCTATGTTTTACAGCTGGATTTTGCTTTTGAGTCAACAATTCTCAAATATATATATATTTTATAGTGTCTGGATATAGCTTGCCTATAACCTCTGTAGAATACAGGGAGACTGTCACATATTTTTTTGTTCATTTTTTAGTTAATTAATTAATTAATTTATTCACTTTGCATCACTTTGCATCCCAATTATATCCCCTCCCTCTTCTCCTCCTGGTCTCATCTTTCCTCTCTCTTCCAGATATCCCATCTCCCCTACCCCTTAGAAAAGGAGAGGCCCCTCCACCTACCCATCCCAGAAAGTCAAGTCACATCAAGACTGAGAGCATTCTCTACCATGGTGGCCTGTCAAGGGAGTCCCACCAGGGCAAAGTGATCAAAAAGCATGCAAGAAAGTCCTTGTCAGAGACAGCCCCTCTTCCCTTACTAGGGGACCCACATGAAAACCAAGCTGCCCATTGAGTACATATGTGTAGGGGACCTAGGTCCAGTCCATACATCGTCTGTGGTTAGTGTTTCAGTCTCTGAAAGCCCCCCTGGGCCCAGGTTAGTTGACTCTGTTGGTCTTCTTGTGAAACCCCTATTCCCTCCGAGTCCTTCTGTCCTTCCTGCCACTCTTTCACAAGGCTCTCTGTGTTCCACCCAACGTTGGGCTGTGAGTCTCAGCATCTGTTTCAATCCATTACTGGGTGGGACCTCTAAGAAGACAGCTATGCTAGGCTCCTGTCTGGAAGCATAGCAGAATGTCGTTAATAGTGTTAAAGGTTGGCTTTCTTGCATGGCGTGGCCAGGCATTACTTGGAAATTTCCTCAATCTCTGCTCTTTCTTTATCACAGCATATACTGTAGGGAGGGTAAATTTCGGGTCAAAGTTTTTGTGGGTTGGTTGGTGTTCCCCTCCCTCTACTCGGAGTCCCGTCTGGTTAGAGGGTGGCCTCTTCAGTCTTCATGTCTGCTGCTGGTAGGGGTCTCAACTAGAGTCACTCCCATATCCTCCCAGGATCCTACCCTGTTGTAGGATTCCAGTCTGTCTCAGAGATGCCCAAGGCCACTGTTTCTCCTCTCTCTGCAAGCCCTCTGTCCTCCTTCCCCCACCTCCCCACATCAGACCCCCACCCTCGTTTCCCTCATTGTTCCCTCCCCTGTCCTGTTCCCTCTCTTCTAGCACTTCCTCTGTCTATTCTATTTCCCGTTCTCAGTGAGATTCATGCATCCTCCCTTGGGTCTTCCTTGTGACTTAGATTCTTTGGGTCTGTGAGTTGTAGTATGGTTATCCTGTACTGCATAACAAATATTTACTTATGGATGAGTATATAACATGTGTGTCTTTCTGGGTCTGGGTTACCTCACTCAGGATGATCCTTTCTAGTTCCATCCATTTGCCTACAAATTTCATGATTTCTTTTCTTTTTTTTTTTTTAAATATCTGAGTAGTATTAAATGTACTGTATTTTTTTTTAGTCTATCCTTCGATTGAGGGACATCTGGGTTGTTTCCAGTTTCTGGCTATTACAATTAAAGCTGTTATGAAAATAGTTGAGCAATTGTCCTTGCTGCATGTTGGGCATCTTTTGAGTATATATGCCCAGGAGTTGTATAGCTGGGTCTTGAGATAGAGCTGTTCCCAATTCCCTAAGAAAGTACCAGATTGATTTCCAAAGTGGTTGTACAAGTTTGCCCTCCTACCAGCAATAGAGAAGTGTTCCCTTTCTCTATGTCATCATCAGTGTGTGCTGTCACTTGGTTTTTTTTTTTTTATCTTGGCCATTCTGATTGGTATAAGATAGAATCTCAGAACCATTTTGATTTGCATTTCTCTAATGACAAATGACTTTGAGCACTGCTTTGAGTGCTTTTCCACCATTTGGCGTTCTTCTCTTGAGAATTCTCTGTTTAGTTCTGTGCCGTGTATTTTAATTATATTATTTGTTTTGTTGGTGTTTAATTTATTGAGTTCTTTATATATTTTGGATATTAGCCCTTTGTTAGGTGTAGGGTTGGTAAAGATCTTCCCCCAATCTGTAGGCTGCCATTTCGTGCCATACAGAAGCTCTTTAGTTTCAAAGGGTTTCATTTATTAATAGTTGATCTTAGAGCCTGAACTGTTGGTGTTCAATTCAGGAAGTTGTCTCTTGTGCCAATGAGAAGGAGGCTTTTCCCCACTTTCTCTTCTAACATATTTAATATTTCTAGTTTTATGTTAAGATCCTTGATCAATTTGGACTTGAGTTTTGTGCAGGGTGTTAAATATGGATCTATTTCCCTTTTTCTAAATGTATACATCCAGTTAGACCAGCACTGTTTGTTGAAGATGCTATCATTTTTCCATTGTGTGGTTTTGGCTTCTTTGTCAAAAATCAAGTGTGTGAGTTTATTTCCGGGTCTTCAACTTGATTTCATTGCTCCACCATTGTTTCTATGACACTCTTACATCTTAAAGATAGAGGGAGATGAAGCTGCTAAATATCCTACAAAGCCTAGGAAAGACCTCTCTAGCCAACAATAGAGAAATATCCAGCCTGAAATGCAAATAGTATGAAGAAGCAAAGCCCCAACTGTCAAAAGATCTTCAATCCTCTAACTCTTTCCACCTCTAAAATTGGCCAGACTCTTCTAGGTTTCAGACTAAGTAAGCTTCATCTCTACACTGGGTTGTACATACCACCTATATAAGGAACCATATGTCAAAGAGCAACAAAGTGGCATAGAAAATGCATGTGCAGTAGAATTTTACTTGCTTTTTTCAGAAATATCTACCTTCCTTTTTTCATTTCCATTAGTTTAATGATTGTTTAAAAATTATTATTTTTATTATTATTTCACTATGTAGACCAGGATAGCCTCAAACTCACAGAGATCCTCCCATCTCTACCCAGGAGTGGTGGGATTAAAGATTAAAGGCATGCATCAAAATGCCTTCATTTAAAATATATATTTATATAAACAATGTATTTTGATTATTTTCATCCTTAGCTGTCCCCAATCAATCTTCCTTTTCCTAATACACTTTCCTCTTCCACCTGCTCCTTCATCTCTCTCTTTCTCTCTAAATTTGTTTAATTGTTCTTTTAATTAATTTAATTAATGACTTCAATTTCCTGTGCATAGTTGTGGGATTATTTTCTGAATCACGGGCTCTTTCTCTGGCCCCCAGCACCCACTAACTGTTTCATCACACCCACAGATATACATGATGCTCCTCATTGTGCCTTTTCTGTTTGTACAGTCCAGGGTCCACTGCCCAGGGAATGGAACTGGATCTCGCTCACAATTAAAATAGATCTTTCCACATCATGGAACATAATCAAGATTGTCACCCCACAAATGTTCCCCAAGGCCCATCTCCCAGATGGTTCAATAGTCCTTCAAGTTAACAGTTAACACTAACGATAGTGTGTGTTTCTTGTGTGTCAGATGCTCTATGGCGTATTCAAAATTTAGAGTATATAGGAAGGTAACACACCTGATCATATCACCAAACACGCACCCCATAAGCCCTCTGTTGATGACATATAGCACTAACTCTTGTTTTTCCCTTTTTTTGGATATACATATAATGTATGCACAATAATATACACATAAGGCATTTATCCCTGCATCATATAAAAAAATAAAACCATAAGAAGTTTTGGAAATGGCGAAGCAAGTTTTGTTTCTTTCTGGGGAAAGCAGGCAGAGCTTGGAGAACCACAGCACTCATAATCACAACTTTCAAAATAATGCATCAGGACTAGGGGTAGAGGCAGACCAGGTACAGGACACAGCCTGGGCCTATGCTGGGACCTGAGACTCTAAGCTCTACTTTAGGCAAGTGAGGGACACCTACCTGTTCAAGGCAGGCCGTAAAAGCAAGGTGGAGACTTCGGGCTTGAGCCTGGGAGTAGTGAGAAGGCAAAGAAGAGTTTGTGCCAGGGGTGGGGGAGGCTAACTTTGCATTTTTGAAAGGTCACTGTGTTGGCTGAGTGGAGAGGAACTCAGAGAGGATGTGATGTCAGCATGGAATCAGTGTCCATACAGACAATTCTCAAAGTCAGGGCAGAGAGGAGGGCATGAGCCAGGGTGACGTGGCAGGTAGTTCAAGAATCACTCAGAAAGAATGAGAGAATCACTCAGAGAGAACGAGAGAGAGAGAGAGAGAGAGAGAGAGAGAGAGAGAGAGAGAGAGAGAGAGAGAGAGAGAGAGAGATCAAATTCAGGTCCACATGCTTGAACAGCAAGCATTTTACCATTTGAATCACCTCCCCAGTCCATTATTGGAGGGTTTTGAGTGTGAAATGAGATCACAGTTTCAGAGTGTGAATGACATTTCACAGAGCACGTCCCTGAAAGCCTGGTGTAGTTCCTTTCAAATATTTACTTTACCCATTACCAGGTTTCAAGGAAATCTCAAGGATCCCAGCTATTTTTATCCAGCAGATGTGTTTGTTTATAATTTACTGCTCTCTTGTTAGTTTATTATCAGTTTTTAATTTACTCTATATTGAAACAAGGTCTCATGCGTCAAACATGCCATGTTGCAGAGGATGATCTATACCCCTTCCTCCCCATGCCTCTACTTCCCCAGAACTGAGATTACAGGCTCACACCATCACATATAGTTTATGCGGTGCCAGCAAGGAACTTATGACTTTGTACATGCTAGGCAAACACTATTCCGACGACCTATATCTCCCCCCCCATCTTTTGTGGGTGTCTGTGTCTGTGTGCATGTGTGTGGTGTTTTATAGCTTCTGGGTCATTCTTGCACAGGGCCTATGCTAATCATCTGTGTGTCATTCCAATATTAGTAAATGTGCTACCTCAGCAAGCACCTCTTCTGTTGTCATTTGGTCTCTCTCTATGCTGCCCAGATTGGTCTTAAACGCCTCAATCCTCATGCCTCACAACCTACTGATGAATTAGGCCCATAGGGAAATTTCCTCATATCTAGCTTATCAAAATGTTTGAAGTCTGTTGGGTTCCACACATCAGTGATGTACCCATTAGTAAGACAGACTCAATCCCTGGTCACTTTGAATAGATGGAGACAATAAAGTGGAAAATGAAGAATAAAATGATGACACATATAGAGTGTTGGTGTGTTCCAGGGAGGAAATAAGGAAGCCAACGAGAAAGGGTTCTCAGTCGAATCCTGAGCTCACTGATGTGGCTAGTTTTTCCCCATATTGTCTGAGGTCTAACCTCACAGTCTTTCGTGGTTAGGTAGTTTTGAAATAACTGTCAAAGAGAAAATGGAAGAAAGGGAAAGTGGCCACCTATTCTGATCCAGTACTTTGTGAAAACAAAAGTTTTGCCAGGTGGGGGATAGTAAAGGTAGGGAGATTTATAGAATATTGGCTCATGATAAGTTGCTGCTTTTGGTAGGGGAAAAAACAAAATTTCGCAATAGGACCACAAGCATACACTACCATGCTCATTTACTTATGTATTTATTATTTACTTACTTATTTATTATTTTTCTGAGTGGATTCTGGGGGGTCAAATTTAGGTTTCCATGCTTGAATAATAAGCACATTACCAATTGAATCATTTCCCCAGCCCCTTACTGGACGGTTTTGTGGGTGAAAGGAGACCACAATTCGATCAGAGAAAGATGGGAAGTACCAGGGAATAAGATGCTTTTAATGTTTATCTGGAAAACGCCATTTAAATGAGCCAGGGTTCATAGCTAGGGTTTCTTGGCACATCTTTACTGATATTTGAGGTTGGAGGATTCTCTATCAAGTGAGGCTGTAATTTTCAATGTAGGATGTTAATCCCTTTACCCTGCTCTCTAGCCACTACAATACTTTAATGTCCCTCTTATCGCAGTTTGACTGTCAAAAATCCCCCAGACATATCTAAATGCCCCTGGGATTTGGGAGGAGATCAATAGCTTTCACTTGAGAACTACTGTTTTGGTTGATTCCTTCATAATCCTTTTCTAGAGAGTTATTGTATATAGACAAACTTGTCTAGATTGCCCACCCTTAAACTTTTTTTTTTATGTTGTAGAGGAGTTTATTAAATGAGCATGGAGGGGAGAAGGGCTTAAACTTTTAAAAAAAGACAAGTTGTCCATATAGCTCAGGCTGTCCTTGAGCTCACTAAGTAGTTGAGGATGACTTTGCATTTCTGATCCTTTCTGTCTTCACCATCTAAAACCTGGGATTGCTGGTATATAGCTCCATTCCCAGCTTATACAGTGGTGGGGTTGAACCTAGGCCTTCATGAATGTTAGTGAGTACTCTACTAGCCAAATTACATCTTCTATTGCCCTGGAACGTTATATGAACAGAGTTCAGAAGACACACACATAGTTTTGAGTTATATAACTTTTGTATGGATTGCATACAGAACAGCATGGGAATTCAGTGAGTCAGTAAGGTTTGTGAAGGGTGTAACTCGCCAGAAATATTAAATAAATGTCAGTCGATGAAAGTGGAATTTAATGTTCATGGTTTTGGCTTCTAGCACCTTTTGTTTCCCTGATGCCTCACATCCAGTTGTATGCTCAGTAAGCATTATTACAGTCATAATAACAGTTGCTATGGGGACTGGAACTCAAGAAATCTCCAGATCCTTCACTATTCTCTCTTGACTTCTCTGCCTAACATTCTGACCTTTATTCATTCTTTTGTGGAAACTCACTTCATAAGACTGCTCAACAGCTTCCTCTAACTCCACCTGGCATGTGGCATTTGAAGTGGGGGATACTCCCTTGTCTTTGAAATCCACTTCTCCATCTGGTTGGATGACACTATGAGAATCTTTACCTTCATTTTTCAGTCTTATAGCTTGATTTGACATTTAAGAGTTTTTTCCCATTCATAAACATTCACACTAGATTCCTTTTTTAATGTTGTAATAGGGACATAGTTTACTAAAGTACAGAGAGCTTGTTTGGTGAATCCTTATTTTATGTTTTCTAAACAAAATCCCATGGATACTGTATGGAATATTCCTTATTCCTTTGGTCCAGACAGATCTGTTTAGCCTGTATTAATATATGCATTTGGAATCTCCATCTCTATCCTGGAAAAATTTTGAACATATTTGATGCCCATGAGGCTTACTACTTAAAACTCTCTCCATGGAATAGATTGGTCAAAATACATATGTATACATATATGAAATATTCAAATGATAAAAAGTGAAGAGTGATTGAGGAAGGGACCTGAAATATACTTCTGCTTCCACATGCACACAAATGCATGTGCATATGCACCTACATACACATATGTATTCAACACACACACACACACAGAGAAACACACAGACAGACAGACAGAGACAGGAGACAGACAGAGAGAAGACAGAGAGACACACACTCAGTGTGCACTCTCATGGTTGACACCTATAACTCCAGCACTTGTGATGATGCAAAGGTACTGGAATTCATTGAGGGGCCAGAAGTGTTGCTGACAGGCAATGCTCTGATGTAGTCTGCCAGTAAAAGGTTAGAGGCCTGGATCAGTTGAAGAATGCTTCTCTAGCTTGCATGAGGCTCCAGCCCTACCCCCATACCTGAGAAACAACCACCTTTTGGGAGAGGGGAAATCCTAGCATGGAGATGATTAGAAATTATTTAAGACATCTAGAAGGTGCTCCATAAATAGTAGTTATTATATTTTTCATAAAATCAAATCCATTAACCCTGCCTGATTGCTTTTTATTTTAAAGATTTGTTTTTATTTTTAGTTATGTCTGTGAGTGTGTGTGGATATGTGCACATGAGTAGAGTGGTTGTGGAAGCCAGATGAGGGTATCAAATTCATTGAGAACTGCCTGACATGGGTGCTGGGAATTAAACCAGGGTCCTTCTTGCTCTTTTCTACCAGAGAGAAGCTTTTGGACCTGGGACATGATGACTGACAGGCTGATGGTACATGAGAGCCTTGTGGTTCCATCCTAGAGAAAGTTCTAGAATGGTTTAAACTCCCCAGTGCTGGAGCTGGGTAGGTGGCTCAGCAAGTAAGAGTGCTTGCTGCATAAGTACGAGAACCTGAGTTCAAAACCCAGGTTTGAATCCCTAGAATCCGTGTATGGTCCTGTGTGTGTCTGTGACCTCAGAATTGTGGGAGACTAAAGAAGAGGATCACTGGGCCAGCTGGCTGCCAGCCTAGCTTCTGGTTCACTGAGAGATCTTTCTTTAGGACAAAGGTTTAGAGCCTGATACCTGATGTCCTCCACTGGCCTTTGCAATGCATGAGTACCCATGTATGTGTAACACACACACACACACACACACACACACACACACACACACACACACACACACACTCTCACACACACACACACCTCTGCTGATGCTGATGACAGAGCAATGCAGAGATCTGGGTCAAAGGGTTTAGCATTGATTTGAACATCCCAGTGTTTGAGGGGCCCAGGTTTCTCATCTGGGGAGTTGGAAGGGAGCTAAACAGAGTGATCACCAAGGATATCAAACGGCTTGGCTTCTGCTTCTTGGTGTTTGTTTTTTGTAGGTGGGGAGTGCCTTGGTAGGGACTGAGGTTAAGAGTTTAGATAAAGTTTGAGCTCAACTCCTCCTGTTCTTCCTTTCCACTACCTCCAGCTGCTGTGCCCTCTTTGGAAAACTCTCTTCACTCCTACCCTCACCTGGTGCAACCAATTTCAGCTTACCCTTCTGGGAACACATGTCTCAGTTCCCGGAAGCCTGACCTGATTCTCCACCCACTCCCTTGGTCAAGACTGATGTCGCACACTGACTTACTGGTTACAGTTCCTTCCTATACTTGTTCACTTGTCCATCACTCTTGAGGTGTATGCTCACAATATGATAAGGGGATCAAAATTATGAGGATTATAAGTGGCATAAGTATAGCAAGACCTAAATCTGCAGGAAATTGCAAGAGGATGGTGACCTCAGGGGCCAGGAGGTGGAAGTTACCGACAAATTTGTACCAGCTATAGGTTTATGAAGTTAAGTTCTAGATATAAGATGTAAAGAGACATGAAGGTCTGAATCCCAAGTTCTGACATCTTTACCCTGAGCACCTGCACTCACTCTGCCTCTTGTAGACAGGCACCCAACACAACTGGATGCTGTAAGGCTGGAAAGATGAAGATCTCCCAAGTGCATGGGCAAGAGGTCAGAAGGATCAAAAAGATCCCATTTCTTGACCCATTTCATTTTTAATAAGAAATTGAGGAAGGAGTCTGGGGAGATAGCTAAATCAGTAAAATGTTTACTTTGCAATCAGGTTTTCAGAACCTAACCCATAAAGCACTATGAGATGCTGACAGTACGGTAGTGTAGTAGTGAGGTGGACTGTGCATTTGTAATCCCTGTTCTGGGGAGATGGAGACATACAGAAACCTGGGCTTCCTGGCCAACCCATCTAGCCACAGTAATAAGCCTCGGGATAGTAGAAGGCCATCCAGATGGCTCAGTGGATAAAGACAGTTGCCACAAAGTCTGAGGATCTTAGTTTGCTCCACAGAAGGAAGCCATATGGCAGAAAGAGAAAACTGACCCCCACATGGTATGCATGCACTTGCACACACATACTAAACAAGAAAACAAACAAACAACTACATGTAACAAAGTACTTACATTTTAAAAAGTTGGAAGGCACATTGTCTTCTGGAGTTCACACACAGACACATGCACCAACACATGTCTATAAATAAATGAACACTTTTGCCACAGAATGTGGGAAAGGCTATGGGTCTTGCAAATAGGAGTCAAACACACAAACCTCTTGCTGGATTCTATTTATTCTTTTTAATTTTCATATATTTGTTATATGAAATGTGTGTGTATGTGTGTGTGTGTGTGTGTCTATATCCAGGTCTGTGTACCACTTGTGTGTCTGGTGTCCATGGAGCCAAAGAGTGTCAGATCCTGGAACTAGAGTTGTAGATGCTGTTAGCCACGGTGTGGGTGCCTAGAATTGGGCCTGAGACCTCAGAAAGAATAGCCAGTGCTCTTAACTACTAAGCTATATCACCAGCTCCTCTTGCTGAATTCTGTGCGGCCCTCTGCACCGTCAGGGGCAGCTGAGCAACTTGACTTAGAAGTGATGCCTTCCAGGCCTTGTAATGCCAGGGCAGGAATCACAGTCAAGACAAAGGAAAGCAGGGTGGCTCTTGTGGGCTCCTAAAAAAAACACAGTCTTCTTCTTTCCCAGCAGCTAGGGAGTTCCCACCGAGGAATGCTGCCTCCCCTGCACTCCTACACATACCGAACTGACGTACTGTAGGAGTTGTACCTTCCCCAGGGGAGGGTCCACCCCATTCCTGTCTGGTGGTGCCAGGCTCTAAGCAACAGGTTGTCAGGTAGAATGTGGACCAAAAAAATTAAAAGGATAGATGTGCAAGGGAGGCTTCTGTCTTCCTTCAAACTCAGATTGATTAGTGTAGATATCTTGGCTTAACATCAGAGTCAAGCTTTGCTAGGGGCCGTGGTTACCCTGGGTCTTGTATTTGTCTACAAGGTGTTAGTCACTCTATGGTCTCTGGATAATGCCAGATGACCTTTACCAGCTATGGCAGCCATTGCTTTCCCCCTAGGGCAGGCCCTGCCCCTCCTGGGAAACCTAGCAAGGTGTGTCCTCGCCACCCTCCCTGAAGTTCAGCTAGGGCCAGATTATTCTGGGTTCAGTCTCAGGGACTTGCTCAGAGAAGTAAGAAGCAAAGCACAGTACAGACAGCCAGGCAGGAGCATGGGACGGGAGGGCCTGGCATGCTCCGCGCATCGATGCAGGCACCTGCTGACTCTGGCTGCTAGTCTTCTGCTCACCTATGGGCCAGGTAAGAAGGACTGGACTGGCTAGACTCTGGGAGGAAAGGAACAGGCAATATGGGAACGATGGCTTCTGAAGCCCCTCCATGGGGTTGTCACGAGCAGCTGGGATCACAGCTATAGGTAGAGGGATCCCCCCTCACAGACCCAGGGACTTCAATTTAGGTACAGCTAGGTCCCTGACATCTCATGTTACAGAACTGAAGGACAAGTCAGAGTTAACCCAAGTTGGTGAGTTTATAGAATAATCAGAAATAAATAGGAATGTGAAGAGAGACAGGTGCAGGCATTAGGAGAGGCGCAACATTTCGGAGCGCCTCAGCAATAGCTGTATATGTGATTTGAGGAGCTTTGGGGCTGCTTTATCTGCAGTATTTTGAGGTATCAGAGAAAGTTGGTGTTGGCGTATTCCTTTTTCTCATCTACAGAACTTGGTCTTCAAAAGAGAGCTCATCTTAGATGTTGCAGCCGTAGTTGAAAGAGAGCTGGTAGAGATAAAATATTTTTGGAGGAAAATCCTTTCTTATATACTGGACGCAGGAGATTGGACTTGTGGCACAGGTCACTAGCCATTTTGAAAAAATAATTCTTCCTCCTCTGTCTCTGTCTCTGACTCTCTCTGTCTCTGTCTGTCTGTCTGTCTGTCTGTCTGTCTGTCTGTCTGTCTCTCTCTCTCTCTCTCTGTGTGTGTGTGTGTGAGAGAGAGTGTGTGTGTGTTCATCTGCCTTAGCATACACCTTCCACCTTGGCAGAGACAGAGTCTCTTGTTCATCTTCTACATATGACAAGCCAGTTAGTCCATGCATTTCTGGAAATGCAGTTGTCTCCATAGTGCTGAGACTGCAGCCATGCACTGCTCTGTCTAGCTTTATTCAGTTCTAGGGATCTAAATTCAGGCTTGCATTGAAAGCACTTTACCCACTGAGGGCATCTCCCTGGCTTCATGTTGAATATTAAAACTATTTTAGATTATGTTAATTTACTTATTATTTATTCACTTTTATTTATTTATTTGTGTGTGTTTCAGTGTGTGTGTGCACGCATGTGTGTGGGCACACATGGCATTATGTCACCTGGTCATTAGAGGACAACTTGTAGGATTCTGTTTTCTTCGTCTGCCATGTGGGTCCTGGGGTTCAAAGTCAGATAATCATCTTTGGTGGTAAGCACCTTTTCCTGCTGAGCTGGCTCACAAGGACACATTAACTATTTTTAGCAAGCTTGTTTGTGCTATGTAGAAATGGCTGTACAGCTTCTTTTGTAGGTGATATGGTCAATTATGTGGGAAACTCCTGGGTTTCCACAGGTATGAGACAGAAATCACAACCACGTGAGTGAGTGGGAATAGGGTGTCCTTTCCTTCATGGTGTCCCTAAAGTTTCCAAGCAGGTTCTTATGCCTCAGGAACAGTCAGGACCAGGACAATATTTTCTTTCTGTTTTATGTAAATCCTCCCTTCAAATCCACCTGATAAGGCTGCATTTTCCATATAAATTTGGATGAGATCACAAAATTGTTATTTTGTACAGAAAATACCCTGTGGGCTCTGAGTGCATCTCATCAGGTATCCTTTGGTCACTTGCTCAACCACAACCTTATTTGATAATTTTATAGAACCCTGGGTTTCTAGCACCTAACACAGACTCTCATGGAGGACATGGAGCAACTCACAAACCCAAGCTCTCATGGGATTCTGTGATATTCTATCAGGTGGGCAAGACAAATGACTGCCCACATTGGAGGTACAGTGCTGAACTGGCTTGGGAGACTTTGAAGCATTGCAGATGGGGAAGTATGCCTCGACTGCACAATAGCGCTGGCTTTTAAAAACAGGGAACGGATAAGGAGCTTTATAGCTGTGGTTCTTGAAAGAAGGAGAAGGCATTGCTTTCAGGGAGACTAAGTGGGAAAAAGCACAAGTCAGCAACTAGCACCAAGTCTCTCTGAGTAGATTTGCTAATAAGCTCAGTGTAGAGTTATGTGATATAAGGATGCATATCTGGTACAACAGAATTAGAAAGGTACTCTGAGAACCTTTCCTAAGACCTTTTCTTGGGCCCAAAGGATGAACTTTTCAAGTTTGTGGATAACTTAGGCAAATTTCCCTGGGTCATGCCGGCCTGACTATAGGAAAGGACTTTGAATGTGTGAGCACTGTAGTATATCAGGGGACGCACACACACACACACGCACATGCACACGCACACGCACGCACACACACACACACACACTACATGCATGTGCAGAAATAAGATCTAAAATCCTCCAGTCCTCAGCCTGTTTCCATGCAACTCATACTCTTCTACTTTGAGTAGAAAATCTGGACTTTCTCACTAAACCTTTCCAGTATCTAAGATAGTCTGAAGGTTGTGTAAGGGAAAGCCCTCAATGCACTGGGGCACCTAAGTGTCAGTTCATTTACTCCTTGCTTGGCACAAAGATGTCTTCAAGCCTCTGAAGAGTTAGGGCCAGAAGACCTTCAGCATATTACAAAATCCAAAGGTGGTCTTGGCTCCTTTCCTTTGTTTTCTTCTCCTTTAACCCCACTATTGAGTCAGTCACGTTCTGGGAGCCAGGGAACCCTGGAAGAGCTGTGTAGTTGGATATCTGTGTGAGGTCACCAATTACACAATGCCCTGAATAAACAGATGCTGTTTAACTGATTTTGTTACCAGGGCTCATTCAGGGTTTGATTCTGATGGCTGTTCATTTGGGCAACCTCATTTCTGTCTCAGGGAAGACAGATGGCCTGGGTGATAGGCCGGTGCTGTGCACTCCACCCTCCCAGCCCCAGAATTCAGGGAAAACTGCTCAGGCCATTCCCAAGGATCCTCCTATAATCAGTCCTTATACTGTTCAGAACATTTGATATAAAATATTAGAAATGAGGCGCTGGAGAGATGGCTCAGTGGTTAAGCTCATTGTCTGCTCTTCCAGAAGTCCTGAGTTCAATTCCCAGCACTCACATGGCAGCTCACAACCATGCATACCCTCTAATGCCCTCTTCTGGCATACAGGTACACATGCAGATAGAGCACTCATACATAAAATAATGACATAAATAAAATTTTAAAATACTAGAAATGAATTTGATAGCCTCTGAGCATGAAATGTGAGTTTACTGCTGACAGAGAGAGTGAAAAATCAGGCTCTGCTCATTATAGAATACTAATTAACACACTGCTTTTTCTTTCTTTGTTTCTTTGTTTCTTTCTTTTCTTTTCTTTCTTTCTTTCTTTCTTTTTTTTTTCAAGACAGGGTGTAGCCTTCTTTCTCTGTGTAGCCTTGGCTTTCCTGGACTCATTTTGTAGACCAGGCTGGCCTTGAACTCACAGCAATCTGCCTGCCTCTGCCTCCCGAGTACAGGGATTAAAGGCGTGCGACACCATGCCCAGCAACACATGCTTCTTGTTATCAATTAGCAATTAGTGCACTTTGGACAAACCTCATTGGCTACAATACAGCCACTGGACAAAGCTAGTATATTGTAATTATTTTACTATTAATTATTATTAACTTACTTTGCCTCGCTTATGTTCAATGCTATCAAGTCTGTGCAGAGGTGAAAAATACCATGATGTCTTATAGATTTTGGTAATATCTGTAGGACTGAGTATTGACTTGGAGTCTGAAAGGATCCCTCACATATGATGTTATCAGAAGATACTGGAGTCCTGTGGGTACCTGCTGGCATTCACAGACTCTTGTAATGTGTAATAAGAATTGGATAGGGCCTTAGTTACTCTTTTATTGCTATGAAAAAACATCATGATCAAGGCAACTTAAGGGTCCAAGAACATTATGGCAAGCAGCATGGCATCAGGCAGACATGGCACTGGAGTGGTAGCTGAGAGCTTATACCTTAAGACTGAGGGAACTGGAGTGGAGTAGGCTTTTGAAGTCCCAAATCCCAATGACATGCCTCTGTAAACAAGGCCAAACATCTTAATCTTTGCCAAGCAGTCCCATTAACTGGGGCCTGCTGGCTGCCAGCCGAGCTTACTGAGATACCCTGTCTCAAAGGAATAAGGCAGACAGGGATGTAAGTGGATACCTAGCATCCTTTTAGGCTTGTGCAGTGTACTCAGACACACACGTGTACATACATGCACACACAGGGAAAAAGATAGGCAAACAACAACAATAACAACAACAACAATACAGGAAGAGAGAGGGAAAGGAAGGAAGGAAGGAAGGAAGGAAGGAAGGACAGACAAGACCTATAAGAGAGAAACTGATCTAGAGTTGAGAGCGAGTTTGAAACTCAATGGCAAACGCTGCATGAAGGATTGGCATTTTTATATACATATGTCTACATGTGTTCCATTATATGTTTGCTATGAAGGTAATAGTGATGTTCCAGTACTCCTCCCCACCCAGAGGTTCCTTTTGTAACATATCATTGATTCTTTGTGAATTTCATGTTATGCACCCCAATCCCATTCATCTGCCTGTCCCTCTATATCTGCCCGCTGCCTTTGTAACCTGCCATCCAAAGAAAACAAACAAAAATCTTGCGATGGAAGTTGCAGTGTGTCACACAATATAGTATTGTCCCCCATTTCTTGCTCATTGCAGTGAGTCATTTAGGGCTGGTTCAGGCCTCTGGCTCTGCCACACTGTCAGCATTGGATCCTCACTGGCCCTCCTCTCAGACATCCTCTTGTTGCCTTGTGTCATGGAGATCTTGCAGCTTTGATTCTAGAGGACATACCTCTTCATATGCTCCAGAAGTTCATAGACAGTGTGGATGTTGGGGAGGGCCAACTCAAAGCTCTGGGTGTGGGGCTGGGCGATAGCTGAGGTGTTCAGCCCGACAGCTCTCCCGCCTCTCAGTGCAAGTTCTTCCTCAGCCATGCTATCTAGGCCAGCTCTCCAGCAGTGCCCAGGCGAGCTGCCGTGAGGTTTCTTATGTACCCTACCTATGACATAACTCTTCATGTGGCTACTCTTCTTCTATGTGAACAGCTGAGAAGACTCAGCTGTGCCTAGGTCATCCAGGCATTATCTCAGTTGTTTCTGCAGTTGCAGGTCTGGATCTGAATCCTACAGTTTCCTGAATATCCAGGGTCTCATGTCCCAGAACAAAAAAATGAGACCAAGAACATAGAAATAGAGTTGGTTTATTAAGAAAGGGGAAAGCACTCCCAGTATCTTGAGTGGACTAGTGAAATAATGAAAAAGCATGTGGACAAGACGGCTGGGCAATGAGCCTCATGGCCTTTCATTGATCATTTACAAGGCACCTGCTTCTTCTTTACTGGTGGATCATGAGCCTCAAGGAACATGCTCTGTTTGTTATATGCAGCCCAGGTAGAGAAGCACTTCCAGACCTTCTGGCAACTGGCTTCCTTCATATATTACTCTTTTTATTTATAACCCCTCATATTTAAAAATATTTATTTTTGTGTTTGTGTCTTGGATTCATGCTTTGGTGCACACATGTAGGTCAGAGGACGGCTTTTGGGGGTTATGATGGCACTTCTCTTGCTGTTTTTTTCTGCTTCAGTGTATCATCTATAGTCTTGATTGCCTGTGAGCTTCTGGGTGAGTCTTCTTATTCATATTTCACCTAGCAGTGGTAGGATTGCAGGTGTATGTCATATACCTGAAAAAAAAAAAACCACTGGTGGGATGGCAAGTAAGGAAAGGGAAGCTTCATAAACTGACTCTATAATGTAAATTACACAATATTAAAGGGTCAATAAGAAGGGGAAAAGTGAAGAATCAAGGTTATAGGACTGAGGTGGGGAGAGGTGACTTTTACAATAAAGTAGAGTTATAGAGAAGCAAGATACTGTTGTAATTGATCTACACTAATTCATCTTATTTTGGTTAAGTTGTTGGCACACCTGGATTGATAGGTGTCTTCTCTCATCATTTTGGCTTTAGCCTTGGAGAAACTGAGATCCAGTAAAGTGAGTTGAGGCAAAGTCAGGAAAGAACTCAGAGTTCCAGGACTTGCATTCCTGTTATTATGGATGAATGAGTGTGAGGGGCTGTGAATTTCTTTGGGCTGTGGATGTTTATTAGTGTTGTATCTATGGGTATGTATGTACATGCAATAGGTAGTAGACTACGTGTGTATCTGAGTGTATGAGTGTTTGCAGAATATGTTATACACCTGAAAAAAATCACTGGTGGGATGGTGTGTTTGGAGTGTTTGACTGAGACTACGTACTTCTGGGTGTCTGTGTGTATGAGACTGTGTATATGCACACAAGTATGATAATATTTGTGTGCTTAAATGAAAGTGTGTGTATGCGTGTCTGTCAGCATATCCCTGTCGGAAGACTTATGTCTGTGGATGTAAGTATTGTACAAGCCTATGTTTGTGTCTGCATGGATGTTGTTACAGGTACAGACCTGAGCCTGTGCTGAAGTGTCCAGCTCCTTATGTTCCAAGGCTATAAGCACATAATGATAAATAGAAATAGACACAGTTTACTTAAAAAAAAAAAAAAAGGAAAGCATTTCCAGAATAGGAGTAGGTTAGTGAGCTGAGGAAAGAGCCCAAAATACTGGGCTGTGACTCTTATGGCCTTTTAAAGGACATTTACACAGCAGCTGCCTCTTCTGACCTTTTCTTCAGCTTGGCCTATTTGCTGTATGAAGACCAGGTGGAGTAGGCTTCCAGTTTTTCTCTGCCAATGGCTTCCATTATATGTCAAGCTTGTCACTTTCTCCAGTCTCTATTCTCCCATACCAGTGTGTGTGTGTGTGTGTGTGTGTGTGTGTGTGTGTGTGTGTGTGTGTGTAATAAGTTCCTCTCTCCTCAGTTTTCACTCCTGATAGAATACTTTCACTTTGCAAATGTGGGGAGTCAGCCTTTAACTATTTCCTTCCAGGGCAGGCAGCTGGACAAGGAGCTACTTTTACTTAGATCTCCAAGACCCCAGTCATCTTTGTGAATTTAGGATGAGCCATCAAGGTGGAAGGCTAGGCAGGAAAAAGTAGCTCTGTCTATTGTTTTCAGGAAGCAGGTGGGTTTAGCATATTCAGGGATCTCTGAACCCCTCCTCATCTGTGCCTGGAGGCTGCCCAGGCTGGTCTGACCTCATGCTTCTGTGGCTCTGGACTTTTTTTTACTGAAGAAACAAACCATGCAAGGCTGCAGAATGATAGAGTGGATGGGCTGGCTGATGGGAGCCCCTGCACGCTTCTGCTCTTTCTTAACTGTCCTCATGAGTTTCACCTGCTTGCATTTATCTCTTTCCGAGATCTGTGCTGGATTTTTGTCACAAGTGTTTGTAATTCTAGCACCCTACCCCTCTCCTAAAACACACTTGTTCCCACAGTTATCAGCTTTTGGCAGTATCCACATGGACTTGGGTCCAGGATGCTCTGGGACACCAAAATCCCAAAATGATAAAGTCACTTTTATAAAATGCTCTAGCTTTAGCACTTTGTAATCTACTCATATCCTCCCACGTATTTTAAATCCTCTCTAGACTAATTATAATATCGATTGTAATTCATCCGTATACGTAAGGGTTCTGTAAATAGTTGCTATAATGTGTTGTTTAAGGACTAATAAAGACAAAGGCATGTACGGTTTCAGCAAAAATAGAATTTAAAAAATCTTTTATTCTATAGTTGTTTAAATGCAAAGGATAGGGAGGGGCCTATACAAGAGAGTCATAGATACAGAGGGAAAGAAATGTTGCATGTTTTCCTTCAAATAGAGTGTGAACTTAAGTATAAATATATGAATATGTTTGAGGATGCATGGTGAATTATGCATAGGTAGGAATAGTTTTAATATATACATTATATGTATTGATATATAATATATAAATGTACTGTATTGGTATATATATACATTTGTGCATATACCTATATGAAAGAGTAAGGAGTACTACTTTGGACCAGCAGGAAGAGGGAGAGGGGAAAAAAGTGAGGGCAATGTGGGGTAAACGGTAGCAAATCATGATAATATAAATGCATGCCACAAAAATCATTATTAAGAAAAAAAACAGCAACAGAAAAAAAAAGACAACGATACAAATGGTTTTTGAAAGGAAAGCATGTTCTGATTCTGGCTCTCCCTCCTACCATTTGCCTCTCCTTTCCAAAAAGAAAAAAAAAGTGAACAGTTCTATTCTGTGATAAGCACTATACTAAAGGGACTCACGATAATGATAGCAGACACTGGAGAGGGTGGATAAGAATGCTAGTGCTCTTCCAGAAGATTCAAGTTTGGTTCCGAATATCCACATCAGGAAGTTCAGAATTTCCTGTAACTCAAGAGCAAAAGGGAACCAGCACCCTCTTCTGGTCTCATGTGCACATAACCTCACACTGACACACACATATATGCAAAATTGTAAATAAAATATAATCCTTCGTAAAAGATAGTAAACAGAAAACGTACTTTTTAATCTGTTCTCCTTGACTATAGAATTTCAAAAATCACAGTATTAAGGTCTCCTACATATATTTTTGAGAGTTTATTTCTAGCTATCTATAAAAGTCAAAGCAATCTAAATTGTTGAACTATATTGAACCTTAATAAACAATCCATTTGGATGAAAAGGTACAATCAATTATGACAATTTTCCCAGTGACAACAGCATGTACCTGATGTGTCTTCACTTTCAATTCAAGCAAAACAGCTCTAAAATTCCTAGAGGTAGAGATTCTAACTCAAGATACTTGTGATGATCTCCCAGTGATAACTTCATTCTGAGGAGAAGCGAAGACATAGATTGTAAGAGATTGCTAGCAGAGGATAGGCTGTGAGGACAGATTCAATAAAGTACAACAGCTTCTGGAGACTGAGATCCTTGGCAAGGAATGTATTGAATGTGGCAATGAAATTTGCCTATGTATATGGTATAACTTGAAGGCATTCTTTTTTTTTTAGATTTTTAAAAATATATTTTATTAATTTATTCATATTAAATCTCAATTGTTATCCCATCCCTTGAATCCTCCCATTACTCCCTCCCTCCCATTTTCCCCTTACTCCCCTCCCCTATGACTGTGACTGAGGGGGACCTCCTCCCCCTGTACATGCTCATAGGGTATCAAGTGTCTTGTTGGTAGCCTGCTATCCTTCCTCTGAGTGCCACCAGGCTTCCCCATCCAGGGGATGTGGTCAAATATGGGGCACCAGAGTTCGTGTGAAAGTCAGACCCCACTCTCTACTCAACTGTGAAGAATGTCCTGTCCATTGGCTAGATCTGGATAGGGGTTCGAAGTTTACTGCCTGTATTTTCCATGGCTGGTGCCAAGTTTGAGCAGGACCGCTGGGCCCAGATCCACCTGTCATAATGTTCTTCTTGTAGGTTTCTAGGACCCTCTGGATCCTTCTATTTCCCCCATTCTCCCATGCTTCTCTCACCTAGAGTCCCAATAGGATGTCCTCCCCTCTGACTCACTATCCTAGTGAGTGAAGACTTTCATGGGGACATGTCCCTTGGGCTAGTGTCCAGATGTAAGTGAGTATATACCATTAGACTCTTTCTGCATCTGAGTTAACTCACTCATGATCATTTCTAGTTCAATCCATTTGTCCACAAATTTCGGGAATTCCTTGCTTTTAATAGCTGAATAGTATTCCATAGTGTAAATGTACCACAGTTTCTTTTTCTGTTCTTCTACTGAGGGCCACTTAGGCTGTTTCCAGGTTCTGGCTATTATGAACATGGCTACTATGAACATGGTTGAGCAAATGTTCTTGTTGTGTGCTGGAGCATCTTCTGGGTATATTCCAAGGAGTGGAATAGCTGGGTCTTGAGGAAGCCCTATTCCCAGTTTTCTGAGATAGTGCCAGATAGATTTCCAAAGTGGCTGTCCTAGTTTGCATTCTCACCAGCAATGAAGGAGTATTCCCCTCTCTCCACATCCTCATTAGCCTGTGGTGTCACTTGAATTTTTGATCTTAGCCATTCTGATGGGTGGGTGTAAGATGGAATCTCAGAGTTATTTTGATTTGCATTTCCCTAATGACTAAGGAGGTTGAGCATTTCTTTAAGTGTTTCTCAGCCTTTTGATATTCCTCTGTTGAGAATTCTCTGTTTAGTTCTGAGCCCCATTTCTCAATTGGGTTATTTGGTTTGGTGGTGTTTAATTTCTTGAGTTCTTTATATATTTTGGAAATTAGACCTTTGTCAGATGTAGGGTTAGTGAAGATCTTTTCCCAGTCTGTAGGCTGTTGCTTTGTTCTGGTGACAATGTCTCCTGCCTAACAGAAGCTTCTCAGCCTCATGAGGTCCCATTCATTAATTGCTGTCCTTAAGGCCTGGGCTGTTGGTGTTCTGTTCAGGAAGTTGTCTCCTGTGCCAATATGTACCAGGCTCTTCCCCACTTTTTCTTCTAACTGATTTAGTGTCTCTGATTTTATGTTGAGGTCTTTGATCCACTTGGATTTGAGGTTTGTGCATGGTGACAAATATGGGTCCAATTGCATTTTTTTTTTTACATGTAGACATCCAGTTAGACCAGCACCATTGGTTGAAGATGCTATCCCTTTTCCATTGAATCTATTTGGCTTCTTTGTCAAAAATCAAGTGACAATATGTGTGTGGATTCATATCTTGGTGTGCCAATACCATGCTATTTTAATTACTGCTTCTTTATAGTACAGGTTGAGATCAACTATGGAGATTCCTCTGGAGGATCTTTTATTGTACAGGATTGTTTTAGCTATTATGGGCTTTTTGTTTTTCCATATGAAGTTGAGAATTGAACTTGCAATGTCTTTAAAAAATTATGTAGGTATTTTGATAGGGATTGCATTGAATCTGCAAATTTCTTTTAGCAAGATGGCCATTTTTACTATGTTAATTCTCCCAATCCACGAGCAAGGAAGATCATTCTATATTCTCATGTCATCTTCAATCTCTTTCTTTAGAGGTTTGAAAATTTTTTCAAACATGTCCTTCACGTGCTTGGTTAGAGTAATTCCTAAGTATTTTATATTGCTTGTGACTAATGTGAAGGGTATAGTTTTCCAAGCCAATTTGTTAAAGGTGTTTATCAGCTGTAGTAGTTCTCTGGTGGAATTTTGGGGGTCACTTATGTACACTATCATATCATCTGCAAATAGGGATAATCTGACTTCCTCCTTTCCCATTTGGATCCCCTTGGTCTCCTTTTGTTGTCTTATTGCTCTGGCTAGAACTTCGAGTACTATATTAAAGAGATATGGAGAGAGTGGGCAGCCTTGCCTTGTTCCCGATTTTAGAGGAATTTCTTTGAGTATCTCACCATTTAATTTGACTTTGGCTATTGGATTGCTGTATATAGCCTTTATTATGTTGAGGTATGTGCCTTGTATCCTTGATCTCTCCAAAACTTTAAACATGAATGGGTGTTGAACTTTATCAAATGATTTCTCTGCATCTAAGGAAATGATCATGTTGTTTTTATTTTCAGTTTGTTTATATGGTGGGTTACATTGATGGATTTCTATATATTAAACCATCTCTGCATGCCTTGAATGAAGCCTACCTGGTCATGGTAAATCATATCTTTGATGTGTTCTTGTATTTGTTTTCCAAGTATTTTATTGAGTATTTTTGCATCAATGTTCATAAGAGAAATTGTTCTGAAATTCTCTTTCTTTGTTGGGTCTTTGTGAGGTTTAGGTATCAATGTGACTATGGCCTCATAGAATCAATTTGGTAATGTTCCATCCATTTCTATCTTTTGGAGTAGCTTGAAGAGTATTGGTATTACCACATCCTTGAAGGTCTGGTAGAATTCTGCACTGAAACCATCTGTCTCTGGGCTTTTTTTTTGGTTGGGAGACTATCAATGATTGCTTCTATTTCTATAGGGAAAATGGGACTATTTAGCTTGTATATCTGTTCTTAATTTAATTTTGGCAAGTGAAAATGATCAAGAAAATTGTCCATTTCCAGTAGATTTTCAAATTTTATGGCATGTACACCTTTGAAGTAGGATCTTATGATTCTTTGTATATATTTAGTCTCCGTTGTTATGTCTGCCTTTTCATTTCTGATTTTGTTGATTTGGATACTGTCTCTCTGCCTTTTAGTTAGTTTGGCTAACGATTTGTCTATCTTGTTGATTTTCTCAAGGAAGCAGCTTTGGTTTTGTTGATTTTTTGGACTGTTTTCTTTGTTTCTACTTTATTAATTTCAGCCCTGAGTTTGATAATTTCCAACTGTCTACTCTTCTTGGATGTTTCTGCTTCTTTTTTTTTCTAGGGCTTCCAGCTGTGTTGTTAAGTTGCTTATGTGGGATGTTTCCAATTTCTTTTTAAAGGCACTTAGTGCTATGAATTTTCCTCTTAGCACCGCTTTCAATGTATCCCACAAATTTCGGTATGCCCTGAGTTTGATTATTTCCAGCTGTCTACTCCTCTTGAACATTTCTGCTTCTTTTTTTCCTAGGGCTTCCAGCTGTGTTGTTAAATTGCTTATGTGGGATGTTTCCAATTTCTTTTTAAAGGCACTTAGTGCTATGAATTTTCCTCTTAGCACTGCTTTCAATGTATCCCACAAATTTCGGTATGTCATTCCTTCATTTTCATTGAATTTCAGGAAGTCCTTCATTTCTTCCCTGACCCAGGTGTCACTAAGTAGAGAGCTTTTAGTTTCCACGTATGTGTAGGCTTTTTGTTATTTCTGTTGTTGAGCTGCAGCCTAAGAACATGGTGATCTGATAGGATACAACATATTATTTCAATCCTCTTTTATCTGTTGAGGCTTGCTTTGTGACCTACTATGTGATCAATTTTGGAGAAGTTTCCATGGGGTGCAGAGAAAAAGGTATATTCCTTTTTGTTTGGGTGGAAGGTTCTGTAGATATCTGTTAGATCCATTTGATTCATAGCATTGGTTAATGATGGTCTTTCTCAGATTAGTTTCTGTTTCAATGACCTATCCTTCAGTGAGAGTGAGGTGTTGAAGTCTCCCACTATTATTGTGTGGGAATCGATATGTGGTTTAAGCTTCATTAATAGATCTTTTACAAATGTGGGTGCCCTTGTATTGGGAGCATAGATGTTCAGAATTGTGGTGTCATCTTGGTTGACTTTACCTTTGATGAGTATGAAATGTCCTTCTTCATCCCTTTTGATTAATTTTGGTTGAAAGTCTATTTTGTTAGACATTAAAATGGCTACGTCTGCTTGCTTCTTGTGACTATTTGCTTGGAATATTGTTTTCCAGCCTTTTACCCTGAGGTAATGTCTATCTTTATGGGTGACATGTGTTTCTTGAATGAAGAAGAATGTTAATCTTGTTTATGCATCCATTCAGTTAGTCTGTGTCTTTTTATTGGAGAATTGAGACCATTGATGTTAAGAGATATTAATGACCAGTGACTGTTAAAAGTCTTAATTTTGATGTTGGTTCCAGTAGAGCGTTTGTGTGGTTGTGTTTTTGCCATGGTGTAGTTATCTATTTCCTGTGTAGTTTTGGTTGTAGCTTGTCCCTTTGGGGTGGAGTTTTCCTTCTAGTATCTTCTGTAAGGCTGGATTTGTGGATAGGTACTGTTTGAATTTGTTTTTGTCATGAAATATTTTGTTTTCTCTGTCAATGGTTATTGATTTCTTGGATGGTTTGTGTCAGGATTTTTTCAGATTTAGCATTTTCTTTAATGGTTGCTTCAAGATCTATGATTGTATCTTCTAGACCTGAGATTTGTTCCTCCATCTCTTGGATTCTGTTAGACAGGCTCACCTCTGTGTTGCTTGCCTTCCTCTCTGAGCTCTCACATTCCCATTTTTCTTCTGTCTGTGTGTTTATCATTGGGTCTATTTTCATCTTCAGATCTTGAACTGTTTTATTGATTTCTTTCAGCTGATTCCTGAAAAATTTCCAGTGCCTCTTTATAGGCCTTTTTTATGTCTTCTAACTGTTTGGCTGTGTCTTCCTGCATTTGATTACGAATTTTATTTGTTTCCTACATTACCATCCTCATTACTAAGGACCTGAGGTCATTTTCTTGTATTTCCATTGTGTTTGAATTCTCTGGGTTATTTTCTTTGGGATCGCTGGGATCTGGACATGCCACATTGTTCTGGGGTTCATTGTTTTGGGGTTCTTTGCATATGATTTTATGCTGTCCTTTAGTTATGTTGCCTTCTCTGGTTTTGGCAGGTAGCTTCCCAAGTTGGGTGGAGGGAGTCTGAAGATAGATTCACCTGTTTTCTCATGATTTCCCTAGGCTGGAAGCTCTGAAGCTTCACTTGTCTGGGTGGCAGGAGGCCAGCCCTGTAGTTTGGCTTTCTCACAGCCAGTGATCCCCAGCTCCACTGTATTTGTCCTGGGTCTCAGAATGTGTGCTAGGTCAAGCCAAAGTATCCACAGCCTTCTGGGTCTTTTTCTGGCACCGGAGCTCTCCAGGGCCTGAAGCAGGTCAGGTGGAGGGGGTCTGATGGCCACTCTATTCCCTGTCTTCCTGAGATTTCCTTAGTCCCAGAGCTCTGATGCTCCACTAGTCTGTGTTTCCCGGTAGCGTTTCGGGACCCAGATCATTCGCAGAGTCCAGGCTAGTGTCATGGGACCCAAACCACACACACACTGAGTCCAGTTCGCTTCTCTGGACCCAAACAGGTCTCGGGGTCTAATCCATGCACTTAGTCCAGTTAGCACTGAGTCCAACCAGGGTCAGGGGCCCAAACCACACGCTGAGCTCGCCGAGTTCAGCCAGATTCTTAGGGCTGGGATTGCACACCAAGCTCAGCTAGAATCTCAGGGCCAGGACCGCTAGGGATTCTGTGCCCAAACTACACACCCAATTCAGCTAGGGACTCTGCATTCGCTCAGAGTCCAGCCAGAGTCTCAGGTCTAGGACCGCGCGCCAAGTTCAGCAAGGGACTCTGCGCCCAAACCATGCATTCAATTCCTCTAGGGACTCTGGGCCCAAATTGCATGCTCAATTCAGCTAGGGACTCTGCACTCAAACTGTGCACTGAGCTCAGCTAGGGACTCTGGGACCCAACTGCGCACCGAGTCCAGCCAGAGTCTCAGGGCCAGGACTGTGTGCCAAGTTCAACTAGGGACTCTGTGCCCAAACTGAGCACTGAGTCCAGTTTGGGTCTCAGGGTGCGAGCTGCACGTTGAGTTGAGATTGGGTCACGGGGCCCAAATCTTTCAGAGTCCCCTCTCCAGCAGCAATTCCCACTGGTCACCATGCCAATTGCCTCAGCTGCAAACCTCAGTCACTGACCCTCTCGTCCAAGAACATCTGCACTCCTCCTGTGTGCATGGGTATGCAGGTTTTCTATATTTTGGTACTTTTGAACTGTGGAGTACTGCTGCGGTAGTGGGTTGGGGAGCTTGGTGTTCCTGGTTAAGAATTCCATGCAATTCCCTGAATTGTTTACTGGAGCTTCTAAACATGGTCCACACTGCTCGCTGCCATCTTGGATCCTCCCACAAGTTTAGTTTTTAATCAGATTCCTGATTGCCTGGTCATATCAAAGCTTCCCGGCTAGCCTGTGGGCATCAGACAGACACCTGTAGAACTCTGACTAGCAATTCTTCAGCTTCAGAATTGAGCCTGGAGACCAGAATAGCTGCTTCTTTTATGACCAGAGGTCCCCCAACTGGGGTTCTGACTAGGTCTTCTGTGCTGTGCATATCCCGGCTTCCAGGATGGCTTGCGGACCACTTACAGTTCCTGGCAGAGATCTAACTAACAATTCTTGAAGGCATTCTTAATTAGTGTGTAAGAAGATTATGGGTACAATCAATCTCCATATCTGTGGGCTCTCTATCATTGTATTCAATCAACAATGGATGGAAAGTGTTTAGAAAAAATGTATTTATTGTAAATAAATATGGAGGATATTTCCTTGTCTTTAGTGGTGATAAACACAGTATAGCAATTGTTTACATAGTATTTACACTATACTTTCCATAAGTAATATAAAAATAAAATTACAAAAAGGTATCTGTATTTTATATAAAAACTATAGCATTAAAAATTTTGTTACTTTTTAAATGTGTGTATGCATATGTGTGTTTGTGTATCTGTGTGTGCATGTGTATGTTTGTACGTGTGTGTGTGTGTGTGTGTGTGTGTGTGTGTGTTTACACATATATGTGTATATGGGTACAGTGCCCACAGAGGCTGTGAGATTTGGTCCAGTTTCCTGGAACTGAAGTCACTGGAGGTTACAAGCCACTAAAGTTGGTAGTAGGAACTGAGGCCCTATGCAAGAGCAGTAAGACTCCCTAACCACTGACCTATTTATCCAGCCTCCAAACTTCTGCATCCTATACAAAGAACTTGAGGATCTGTGGATGTTGATATTTGCAGAAGCCCCTGCAATGTGATATTTTAATATACGTATTTGCATATGTATACATAATCATCAAATCACATACTTAGTCAATGTCTCTGTCATCATAACTCTGTAGCATTTTAAAGTCTCCTGAACATTTAAAATTACAAGTGACAAGCTTGCAGAGGAAGAAATTAGGAAAACTACACCCTTCACATTAGCCACAAGCAATATAAAATACTTAGGAGTTACTCTAACTAAGCAAGTGAAGGACTTATTTGAAAAAAATTTCAAAACTCTAAAGAAAGAGATTGAAGATGACATGAGAAGATGGAATGATCTTCCTTGCTCATGGATCAGGAGAATTAACATAGTAAAAATGGCCATCCTACCAAAAGCAATCTACAGATTCAATGCAATCCCTATCAAAATACCTACACAATTTTTTAAAGACATTGAAAGTTCAATTCTGAACTTCATATGGAAAAACAAAAAACCCAGAATAGCTAAAACAATCTTGTACAATAAAAGGTGCTCCGGAGGAGTCTCCATACCTGATCTCAGACTGTACTATAAAGCAATAGTAATCAAAACAGCATGGTACTGGCACAGCAACAAGCTGGTTGATCAGTGGAATCGAATCGAAGACCCAGATATGAATCCACACACATATGGTCACTTGATTTTTGACAAAGAAGCCAAATCCATTCGATGGAAAAAGGATAGAAGGATAGCATCTTCTTCTAAATTTTAAAATATGCAAGGTATTGTTATATATAGTCACTATGTTGTGCAGTGGTTGTTTTTTGTTTTGGGAGACAGGCTCTGGTGTGTGTGTGTGTCTGTGTGTGTGTGTGCGCACGCGTGTGTGCATGCATGCTCTGAGAGTCACTGTAGCTCATTTAGTCTTCAAACTCAGGAAAATCGTCCTGCATTAGCTCTCTGTGCTGGATTACATGTGTGAGCTGTGGTCTTAGTTACTTTCCTATTGTTTTGATTTGACACCATGTCCGAGGCAACCTATAAGAATATGTTTCAGAAGGTTGGAGTCAATGATGGTGAAACCACAGCATAGCAGCGGTGCTTATTTTTATTGATACTGCTTACAACCTACTGAGTTATTTCTTTATTTCTGATGCAGGAGCTCAAATGTTTTAGCCTAAACCAATCTCACTACAGAAGGGGTTTCTCAGTCCCAATATAAGTAGTCATGTATATGGATCTGAGTAACTAATGTTAGGGGGGGTATAGAGTGGGGAGCTGTCCTTGAGTTCGTCAGATGTTGGACTTCATCATTAGACCTCTACTCACTATAAGGTAGTGGCATCCAAAGTCCTAGTCACAACAACCAATTGAGTTTTCAGATATTTTCATATATGCCATGGCTCAATACCTGGCACACAGGCAAATATGTGTCTTATGAAGAAATGAAAGCACAACTCACTAGGTGTCAGTGGCTTAGGGCAGAAAGACAGCTGCATACTGTCATCCTCATCAGCCTGAGGCTTCCCTTAACCTGTTAGGAACCACAACTTCAGTGAAACTGGATTCAAGCCTTACCTAAAGAAAAGTGTCAGGACTAGCTAGTATGAAGCAGAGTTGGAGACTTATTAACAATATTTCAGTAAAGACATTAAATGTGAAGAATAAGAAAAGAATGAGGCACTCAGTGAAGAAATTAAGACATATTCACTTATGAGAATATGCTCTTTCAAGGGATAGTTTTTTAAAGTGTCATGTGATTATCACTATATAGCATTTTAATGGTTCTCAAATTATATCACAAAAGGTTAGTAAGAAAATTTTTTTTCTTGCCTTTCTCTTTTGTCTTGAACAGAATTGTAAAATGTCTCCTGAGGTGCCTTGGGTGGGATTATAGTCTGATAAAGCCAAACCAGGAGTCACTTGGGCTGCACAAGGCCTAACGATGTGGTTTAAAGTAAATAGGATTCTAGTAAATTTCAGAGTTTCAGGGAGAAAAGTCTTAAACAATTGTTAATTGTTAATCTGCTTTGCTGGTTAGAGAATTCAACCACACACCTGAGTAAAGGACTCTTTCTTTTTCTGTCTATATAATTATCCCCATCTTTCTCTTGCCTAAGGAAGGGCTGTTCATCACTGCTTTATTCTCTAAAGATTTCATAGATGCTAACTTTCTTCACCTTATGCCTCAAAGCAAACTATGAACTCCTTCAACTGCAGGACTATCTATGACAACAAGCAAAAACAAACAAACAAACAAACAAAATTATAACTTCAGTGAGACCTAAAACAAATCTAATCCTTAGCTTCCCTGAGAACTGTTTTTTTAATTTTATTATATATTCATTTATTCATTTTCCATCTTAATAGCAGCCCCTCTTCCACTCCTCCCATTCCCATCCACCCACCCTTTACCCTCTTCCCTTCTCCTTAGAAAAGGGGAGACTGCCCCCTACAAACACATCACAGCACATTAAATTGCAACAGGACTAAGAGCCTCCTCCTCCACTAGGGCCAGACAAGGCAACCCAGGTAAGGGGAAGTAATCCAAAAGCAGGCAACAGAGTCCCTATCAGATACATCCTCTGTTCCACTTGCTAGAGTACCCACATCAAGACCAAGCTGTCCATCAGTTACATTTGTGTTGTGGGCCTAGGTTCAGTCCATGCATGCTTTTTTTGGTTGGTGCTTCAATATCTGTAAGCCATTATGGGGCAGGTTAGTTGACACTGTTGATCTTCTTGAGTTCTTGTCCCTCCAGGATCTTCTATCCTTCCCCTGACTCCCACAAGACTCTCAGAGCTCTGCCTAATGTTTGGCTGTGAGTCTCAGTATCCACTGCTAGGTGGAGCTTCTCAGAAAACATTCATGCTAGGCTCCTGTCTGCAAGCAGAGCAGAGCATCATTAACAGTGTCAGGGGTTGGATCTCTCCTATGGGCTGGGTTTCAGATTGGGCCAGTCATTGGTTAGCTATTCCCTTATTCTTTGCTCCATCTTTATCCCTGCACATCCTGTAGGCAGACTGTTCCCTGGGATTTATAGAGAAATATCCACCTTTCTCACCTCTCCCTTTGCAAATTTCTCTGTAAGTTGAACTGCCTTTAGATATTAAAGGGTAAGGCCTCATGGGCCTGTCACAGATTCACAAAGACACTTGAGAGGCCCTATGTGCCTCAGTTTTACTCAGGCAAGAACAGCTGCTGTGAGTTTATGTGGGTCACAGTTAAGTCATGTCCAGAAAACTCAGTTTCACCTTGGTTGTCTCCAACCTCTGGTTCTTACATTCTTTCTTCTCTTTTATAATATTCCTTTGGGAGGGAGGGTGTGTTTGATGTGGTATTAATCCTGATATTCACAGGAAATAACAAACTATTCCATTTTTGAATTTGAAGTAAGCTTTATTAACTATTAAATACTGATGAAGAGGTGGAATTTGGTCATGCCCACTCCCTTGAATTTCCCAGCTAGGTGTCCCCCAAGACACATGTTGCAGGGGTTTATGAAGACAAACCCATAGGTTACATTACTTTTCCATGAGGCTTTTGTTATATTCCAGGAACTACAACTCCCAGCATCCCAAGAGGTTACCTGGTACTTAGGGAGTTGGGCTTTGCAGGTTAATTTTGGATATTATAGTTGAAGTCTCTTTTATGTCTGAGAACTCTACAGAAACTTATTTTCTACATTTTGACCAGTTGTGTGTATTTACATTAATTATCATCCACTGCAGAAAATGCTTCTCATCTGATTCTTATAAGACAGGGTCTCTTACTGAAACTTGAAACTTGAGCTAGACTGGTGCCAGTAACCCCCAACGGTCCTCCTTTTTCTCACTAACCTGTGCAGTACTAGGATTACAGATGTGTGCATGGCTTTACCTGACTTTTACTATGGTCCCTGGGACTTAAATAGGTCCTCGTGCTTTTGAAACCACTGTTTTTATCCACTGACCCATTGCTCCAGCCCAATAAGTACAGGGTTCCCCCCCCCTTTTCTATGTTTCAAGTGTGTTTGTATGCATGTGTACAAATATTATATGCTTGTTTTGTGCATTTGTATGTATGTGCATGTGGAGGCCTGAGGTTAATGTCAGGAATCATCCTCAATCCCTTTACTACCTTATTCACTGAGAAACCCCATCAACCCCAGAGGTCTTCAATATGACTAGTCTTCCTAGCAAGATTTCAATGAGAAGCCCTGTATCTACCTTTTGGGATGGAATTATAAGCAGGTGCTGAGTCATCGCCCTAACGATAGTTTTTCTTTTTCTTTTTCTTTCTTTTTTATGTGAGAGGATTAGCTATATAAATACACTTCCCAACAATGTCTAATAAAAATTTCAGGCATTCATGTACTATGAATGTACCCAGAAATCAAGGATTTCTTCTATTGTATGTTCAACCCATTACAAACTGCTCACTTTTAAAATGTTTTAATACTTGAGAGTTTCATACATGTTAAACTATGTATTTTGATCATATTCACCCTTCATGCTGCCTCCAATTCCTCCCAGACTTTTCCATCATGATCTTTCCCAACTTCCTGTCTTTTCCTTTGTAAATAATCATTTTATATTACATTTATATTTATTTTTGTGTTTATATATTTAGTATCTCGCTGTGTGTGTGTGTGTGTGTGTGTGTGTGTGTGTGTGTGTGTGTCTCAATGTGCACGTGGAGGTCAGAGGACAATTCTCAGAAATAAGTCCTTTACTTCCTATGCACATACCAGGAATCAAACTCAGTTTGTCAAAATTGGTAGCAGATAACTTTATCTGTTGAATCATCTCTCTGGCTCTGCTATTTTTCATCCTCTTCTTCTTCCTCCTCTTCTTCCTACTCCTTATCCTCCCTGAGTTTCTTCTCTTCTAATTTCTCCAATAACCCATTTAGTCTAATTTATGTTGTCTATATGCAAAAGGCTATAGGGCCAATCATCCATAAGTGTGTGAGCAATCTACCTGGGGCCACATCCCTGGAGAAAACTGACTGTCTCTTATTAATCCACCATCGGTTGTCAGTGATTCCTTAGCTCTCCCACACATGCGATCATGTTGAGTTGATTTTGTGCAGGTCTTGTCTAGACCACCAAAGTATCCTTGACTTGATGAGAGCAATGGCCTGTCATGCCCAGAAAACATTGTTGTGCAGCTCTGAGTCTTACAGTCTTTCCACTTCCTCTTCTAGAAGGGTTCTTGAGAATTGTAGAGAAGTATGATTTAGGCCTGAACTCACCAGTTACTTATTTTCTGCATTTTAAACTAACCTGATTCATTTTTATAGGTGTAGGTTTTATTTATAAGCTATATTTCATGTAACTTCACCTGAGAAATACTACAATTTTGTAATGTTTATTTTAATATGCTTGTAAAGACATAGAAATACCAAGTGAGAAATGTTTTATCCCAAAGCAATATAAATATAGTCCAGGATAAAATTTTTTTCTAGTAGATGAATATAAAAAGATATGATTAATGAAGATGTCATTCATAATATGATTCTAATAATCTTATACATATAAAAAGTTATCTAAGGTTATTCCTGAGGGTATTGCTGATTATACTTCTTATAATTATTTATTGTTTGTCAAGATCTTACCGTGTCAAGTAAACATAAACCAAACTTGCCTTCTCATGTAGCATCAGCATTTCAAGAACCACGTAGTTCTAGTGGATCTGTGGCTTCAGTGCTCAGAACGACACCCAAGACAAGCACAAGAACATGGGGCACAAGCACAACAGTGACTGCTTCAACTTCACACTGGAGAAGTAGCATTTCCTCAAACTTGTCCACTCAAAGAGGCAGAAGAAACTCTCAGAAAGCAGTGAACAGCATGAAGGTTACCAGCTCTGCTTCCCAGGTATCGCTTGAGTCGGTTGTACCTAAAACCACACTGTCCATGATGATCCCTGAAACCACATGGAAGAGCACTGGTTCTGCTTCAGTGAATACATCTAATTCTGCAAGGACTGACACACATAATGGAGCTGAATTAAATAATATCCCTCCATCAGACACATCCACCACTGTCCCTCGGGCAGAACCTAGCATACCTGAGATGATTTCAACCACAGAACACACCCCGAATGTTACTGAAGTGCTCTTTACTAATGCTGTTCTTGTACACAGAACAGAATCTACCAAGAACAACACTTCCTATTCAAGCACTGATCAGCCAATCAAGCCGGAAGAAGCCTCCACTGGAATATCCACAGGGCTCCCAAACTCTATAATCAGCACAGAAATTACCGCTACTGAGGTAGGAGATTTTGTGACTGCCCAAAACACAGCCTTCTCTCAAAGTACACCATCAAGTTCCTCAGTGCCAGGAATGTTCTCCAGTGTCTCTCAGAATTATCCATTCTTAGAGACATCTCTTCATCCTAGCAGAAGGCATGAAGCCCCTTCCAAGACAAACTCCACGCCACTGGAAGGAATTGGCTCAGAAAGTTCCTGGGGAACTAGGGCCAGAACAAGCTCTTTACCACCTGTTAATTTCACATCACGGAGGCATAGTCATCCCTTTTTAGGCTCTACGAACTCACCCTTACCTATTAGTCATCATACTCCTAAGCAAGGTTGGACCACAGCTCGGATACAATCCAGAAAACCTGAAGAAATTGACTCCCCCACAGAGTACAGCCCTAAGCATACAGAAGCACCTACGACTCTTTCTCTTCTTGAATCTTTGACAAAGGACATGCCTACTGGGAACATATCCCTTACAACAATATATGAGTCAACATCAGAAGAAACATCCACTGGAATCTCCATCAGTACCCCTGGTTCCAGCATCACTACAAAATCACAACAGCTGACGAATAGCCATACTGGGCATTCCGTGGTGACACCAAGCATGTCTTATGAAAACATGTCAAACTCTGCCTCAGTCAACAACACTAACTCCAGTAGAGTCCATACATTTCCACATTCAGAAGCTGTGGATCCTTCCAACAATATTGCTTCAGAACCATGGACACCTATTCCTTGGAAAGAATCCATGACTGCAGATTCTGTAACCATGCCACATGAGGCGCATTCACCTTCTGCTCTTTCTTCCATGGTAGACAGACACAATACAGCAGCTACTATTTCTGTGGCCTCTGTCATCAAAGTTTCTAATGATGTAATCCCAAGAAATTTGTCCACAAGCTCAGGACCTGTGACTGCTTCAACTCCAGGCTTGAGTAGCCGTAATCATGAAGGTTTCAATATGTCACAAGTGTCCCAATTCTCACAGATGACCACTTTTTCCTCTGCCATGAAAAGAAACGCCAGGGAAAAGGGGAGCTCAACATCACAAGCGCATCACTCCATCACAACTCCACTACTCTCATCGGAAAAGGAACATTTCATGATGCTGGCCAACTCAGAAGGCACCAAACTTCCATCTCCAAAATCAATTTCCTTTGCAACAGCAGATGTAGAAAAACAAATAGCTTTTACATTTATGACAGTGTGGAAAAATTCCAGTAAATCTGAAGACATGCATTCAACCAAAATACACAGTACTAGCAAAACTGATGTACCCACTAGTCTCTCTCTTATGGAACTTATGACTAAAGCTATACCTAATGGTAGAACAGCCTTTTCTAAGTTACATCACTCAATATCAGAAGAAATTTCCACTGGAACATCCAGTGTTCTGCCTACCTCCACCACCAGTGCAGAATCAGAAGTGATGACGAGCAAACCCATGGGACATTCACTACTTACCTCAGATATTTTGACTTACCCAGATATACCAAGCACTGCCTCAATAGAGGGCACCCACTCCAGAGAGAGGCATACATTTCCGCATTCAGAATCCACAACTCCTAAGAATCCTGCTTCAGCATCATGGACATTTACTCCTGAGGAAAGATCCATGTCTACAGATTTCACACAAACACAAATGTCACCTTCACTGACACCTGAAACTTCCTTGCCATACACACATAGCAGTCACTCTTCTGATTCCATAGCTACCCCTGTCACAGTTGCCAAGAATCCAATCTCAAGAAACTTTTTCCCGAGGTCAGAATCTATGACTGCCACTACAGCAAGCTTGAGCAGGAGCTTTCAGCCAAACTTCTACTCAGCTCTTGTGCCCAAAATCTCAGAGACCACATCTGTTTCTTCAGGTACACCAAGGTCCATCATGGAATATGGCAGTACCATAACCCAATGCAAACACACCAATACCTCTACAGAAGTCTCCTCTGAAAATAAACTTTTGGCCATCATCCTACCCTCCTCAGAAGGAACCACACTCCCAACTTCACAGTTATCCTCATCTGAAAGTGAAGGTATTTTTATACAAAGAACTGACACATGGACCAGAGCACAGGAAAATTCCAGCACACATGAACATATGCATTCCATCATGGAGGAAAACCCTCACCATACTGGAGGGCCCACTACCCCTTCACTTCTCGAGTCTCAGACAGCAGCCATGTTTGAGCACACTACATCCCTTCCAATACGACATCACCCAATATCAGAAGACACATCTATGATAATCTCCAGCAGGGTCCCTGGATCTACAACCACCACAGAATCACAGGCAGAAACAGGCCATAGGGGACATACTGTGGTGACATCAGATGTGGAGACTTCCAAAGACACATCGACCACTGCTTCAAGCACAGAGACACAACCCAGTGTGACACAGACATTTCCACTTTCAGAATCCTTGGTTCATTCTACCAACTCTCCATCCCCATCACAGACTCATTCAGTGTGGGAAGGGTCCATGTCTGCAAGTTCAAGAAGACCTACTGTTGAGGCACCCTCACACTCTCCAGTTCCTGACAATGCAGACAGATATAGTAGCACCTCTCCTGTTTCTGTCAATTCTGTGTTCACGTTTGATAAGCACACAATCCCTTCCACATTATACACAACACCTAGGTCAGGGTCCCTTTCAATACCAAGCTCCAACAGTGCCCAGCTCACCACCATCTTACAGACAATGCCTGTTTCCTCACTCACACCAGAGGAACGCATAGAAGATGGGACTTACAAACACAGCATCACACCTACATCGCTTGAAAAGGAATCTTTCACAACTAGTGTGCCCACCATGGAACAAACCGGACTTTCATCTCCACAGCCAGCCTCATCTGAAAGTACAGAAATTGAGACAGGGACAGCTTCCTCCTTGAAGACAGCAAGGACAGATTTCAGGACATCTGAAGACATACATTCAACCATAGAATACAATCCTAGCCATAGTGACCTATCCACCAATCCTTCTCTTTTTGATTCTAGAACAAGAGCAGTGTCTGCTGACAGCATAGCCCTTCATCCATCAACACCAGAAGACAATTCCACTGGAATCTCCATCAGTTTCCCTACCTCTACCACCAGTTTGGAATCAGAAGAGATGACAAGCAGAGCCACAGGACATCCTCCAGTTACCACAAACATTTTAACTTACCCAGACACAACAAACACTGCCTCAGCCAAGGTCATCCACTCCAGTGGGACAGATACAATTCCACATTCACAGTCCACAGCTTCTTTCAACAACCCTGCTTTAGCATCATGGACACTTACTCCTGAGGAAGGATCTGTATCTAAGGCTTCCACAATCATACAAGGGTCACCTTCACCGAGCCCTCACGCTTCCTTGCCAGACACACATAGTATTCAGTCTCCTGATTCTGCTGCCTCTTATTTCACAGTTGCTAAGGACTCCATCCTCACAAAGTCATACCACAGCTCAGGTCCTGTTAGTGATTATCTTGCAAGCTGGAGCAGCATTTCTCAGTCAAGCGACAACAGTATTCATATTTCCCAAACCTCACAGATGAATACCATTTCTTCAGTCACTTCAGGATCCGTCATGGAAGCCAACCATTCTGTACCCCAATTAAAGTACCCTATAACTTCTACATCAGTGTCATCTGAAAAGAAAGTCTTCCCTACAACCTTGTCCACACTTTCACCTACACAATCAACATCATTTGAAAATACAAATGTCAGGACACAGACATTTACCCTCCTGACCACACTGACACAGTCTAATACATCTGAGAAGATGCATTCAAGTATAGATTTCATACATAGCCATTCTGACATGCCTAACAGTTCCTCTAGTCTTGTAGCAAGGACAGTATCCATGCCTCCTGATAACACATTACTTCCAATGCTACAGGGTTTTATGTCAGATGATACTAAGTTTACATCTGAAGAAAGGACCAGTGGAATTTTCACTAAGCTTCATGGCTCCAACACCATCACAGAATCAGAAGAAATATCTACCAGACAGATCGGGGATCCTGAAGTGACATCAAACATTGTCCCCTCCCTGGAAACATCAACCATATCTTCAGTGTCAGACAATCTCAGTTTCACTCCAACCCCAATCACAGAGACATCCACATTTCTAAGGCAAAGTTATGAAGTCCCATCAATTGCAACTTTTCCAACTCTAAATGGAAGCCAGCTTGTCAAGTCCCCAGGATATCTTGATGGATCTACATCAAGTTCACCTGTTACTTCCACAGTAGAAAGCAGCACGCCCTCTCCCAATTCTGTGGTCTCTGTCTTCACCTCTTCTAAGGAGACAATCACAACCAGGATAGATACAAAGTTACACCATTTGTCTACTTCATTTCCAAACTGGACCAGCAGTACCCATTCAAGCCAAGAGGCTGCACAGGTCACCAAACTTTTACCAACAAGCTCTTCTTCCTCTGTTGAAGCAGAGACAAATATGGAAATCAGCAGTTCCATACCCCAATCCAAATCCTCTATTACCCCTGTGTCAGTTTCAGTGGAAACTGCATTTTCTGCCATGTTTCAGCATCCTTTGGTAGATACTACAGTTTCTATTTCACAGCCAACATTTTCTGAAGCCTCTGGAATTCTAAGCCAATCACTTCCACTAACTACTATTCTTGAAGAGACCACCTTTCCCACAACATACAATACTGTTTTTTCTCAGTTAACCCCTAATGCGTCTCCTAGCCTCTCCATTTCAGAATCCATTACAATTGGAAAATTCTCCACAAGAAGCCCTTCCTACACCTCAGCATCAGAAGATGCACACACCTCTGCAGATTCAACATCAACTATCATTGAAAAAAATACACCTTCACCTGTAACTTCTTTATCAGAAGGACAAAATATCACCTCCCTTGGTTTTGTGGCTACATTTGGAACTTCTGTTCAAGAGACAACCTCAAATAGAAAAGGCACAAGTGTAGCTTCTGGGAGCATCTCAATTCAAAGCCTAGATACCATAGGACTTTCAACTTCAGATTCTTCAAATAACAGGAGAAACTTGCAGATAAGTCACAGTTCCTCAAAAAAACCAGCAACCAGTGTAGAAACAGCTAGTCCTGGAGGGCATTCCCAAGGCACTGTCCTAGTTGATTCAGTTCCATCAAGAACAACTGTAATTATGACCTCACAAAGCAACCAGGACACAATAATTTCCACATCAATGCCCTTATCTAACCCTGCACATATAGAAACTCAAAAAGCTTTCCCCCTAACGTCAATAGAACAGGAAATCACCAATCCTGAAGATATGGACTTGATGATGAAACATAGTTCTGGCCTTAATACAGTGCCCACTAGCACTTCCATTGGGCTTTCCAGAACAGAAGCTAACTCAGCTGATAGAACATCTATTTCAAGCTCTGTGTCCTTCACAAAGACAACAGACATATCAATAGGAAATATCTCCAATAACTCTACTATTTTCTTTCCAAACACTGACATCGGCCAAGTAACTAATACTGAGGAGTCATCCAACCTCTCTCTGTGGAACACATCAGATACTACTTCTTATACTGGGACCATTTCTACTATAACTCAGACAGTTTTACATTCAGACTCAATCCCTCGTCCCAGCAGTTCTGAGTCACTGTCATGGACAGACTCTCCATACCATGCAGCAACTTCCTCTATAAACCCTGCAGAAATTATACCTGGAACAACATCATCTTCTCCTGCTACTTCTACATCAGAATCACAAAGTCTTTTCTTTCCTGCTTCTGTGGCCTCCACATTTTCTTCTGTGGAAACAAGTACAAAGGAGTTGGATATAAACCAAGCTCCTTTTACAACTTCATTACCAAGCTGGAGCAACAGTGAGCTATCCACCTCACAGGACACCAGAACCTCACAAAAATCTTATAGTTTCACCAGAACTGAAGTAGGCATGGACATGACCACTGTTGGACCCCAGTCCCAGTATACTGTATCATCTGAGACTGTTTCAACAGATGGTACTATCTCTTCTTTGTTGACACTACCAACCAAGACTTCACATTCTTCTGCTTCCTCTCTATCACCACAGAGCTCAAGCTCCACATTTTCCCCTAAGACCTCATTCCCCACCTCTGAATTGATAAAGACACCAGATACATTGAGCAGAAGCTTGGAAACTGGAACAAGTTTGCCTCCAAATTTGAGTAGCACCTCACTTGAAATGTTGGGTTTACCTGAAGTTACTACTGACACAGAAGATTTTCCTTCTTCCTCAAGTTTCACAGTAACCAACATGCAGACCAATACTATGACACATGAGCTAAGTTCTTCCATTTCAATACCCTCTGAATCATCCAGGGACACTTATACAATGGGTACTTCTTCATCCATATGGATGACTACTATGTCCACATCATTGCCTAACCACTTAGAGACTACAAGATATAATACTGAGCCATTTTCCCATTTGACTTCTGGATTGAGGGACACTAACACATCTCTACAAACAAATGTACCTTCAACCTCTGTGTCCACTCTCATATTTCCAAGTTCTGAGACTGATGACACTTCTTCTGCTATGAATATATCAACCCCACTTCAGACTCCATCTTCACAGTTTACTGAATTTCCAAAAGAAATAGATATCAACTTAAATTTTTCTTTGCCTATTGTAGACTCTACTGAGATAACATCCTTCCCAGCATACAATATTACTATGCCATCATTAGAAAGTACCCATGTTCCAAGAACTGATACACTGCCTTTAGCTGAGATAACTTTGATTGACACAACATTCTCTCCAACAGAAGAGATGGCTTCATTTGCCACAACGATCATTCCCAAAGGCAGTTCAGATGTGAGTTCCAGCAGCCCGCCTTCTGTAACACAGCCAAGCCATTTGGTTTCCCCCATTGTAAAAACTCTGCCTTCATCAACTTCTACATCATTGCCCTTTCCTGCTTCCACTACCAATGACTCTACAGCTAGCTCAGCCCTCGACAGGACTACTACACCTTCAGGTAATTTACAAACAAAAGAAAAATGTATTGGGATAGTGAATGGCAGCTCTCAGCATTCCATGGTTATCTTTAGAATCTTGAAGCCTAGAACCCAAGCCATCAAGACATTTTTGTCATCCTTCTTGAGAAACAAAATGACTGAGAGTGCTGACTTGGGAAAGATGACAAGTGCTTTTCAGGTTCCTGTGCATTCAACTAGGTTAAGTAAGAATCTGCTATTCCTACATCCCCATTTACAAACTTGGGGGGACCATAGGAAATAGATCTTTCCTGTGAGGTAGAACGAAAATTAAGGGTTTATTGTTGCATTCATATTTATTTATGAATACTACAGTTATCATTATTGAATCATAAATCTGTGAAAATTAGTGCATTTCACTCTGGCACTCTCACACATGCTCACACAATGTTCAACATCCCCAATTCCTACTATGAACTCCCCTCACTCTCTTTTCTGCCTTCTTCTTGATTCCTTCCACTGCCTTTGTTGTCAGTGTTCTGTTTTTATGGCTTTTGTTTGTTTGTTTCTACATAATATAAAATATATGGCATTTATTTTTCTGTCTAATTTGCTTAACATGATTATTTCTAGTATCTACACATGACTTCATTTCATTCTTCTATATGGCCGAGTAAAACTATTGTATATGATATATGTTTTCAAATTCAGCTATTTGTGTAAAAGTATGAATCTGGAGGTGGAACCTAGGACCTTTCACATGCAAGGCAAGGTCTGTACAGATGACATATACTCTCTACCCCCATACTAAAATTTATTTAGCAAACATTGGTTGAACATCAATCACTTCCAAGAACTAAGCTAGGTAAAAGCAAAATATAGAAAAATAAGCAAGGCCATAAGTAATTACTACAAAGTAAGAGATGTTTTAGTATAGTTATTAGTCATAATTAATGGTGATGAGAATGAGAATTAGGCTTACACAGCATATATTTCTATGTAAATCACTATTTCATGATGTTTTTAATCCTTATAATATTATTTTTTGGGTAATGTAGCTGAGATACATAGAAGATGTGAAATAATCTTTTTACCATCAAAAATTTCATAGTGACAGAAGTAAGCTAAGAATTTGTTTGAGTGTGCTTCATTCATGCCTATGAATCTGGCATGTAGAAAGCCAAGGCAAAAGGATCCTGACATCAAAGAGAACCAGGGTTATATAGTGAAACCCTGTCTAAAAGACCCAAGAGATAGGGAAATAGCTTAGTGCCAGAACACCTCCCATAACTTGCATGGTGCTGTAGGTTTGATACCCAGCACTTCTGAAACAAAAAGAGAATTCAAACTATATGGTAGGAATTTATGTTCTTAATCATTAATTCAAACAGGGATTGTTAAAATCAGAAAATACAAGAGATTCTAGAGTTAGGAAGGCAATACTTAGAGATTGTAATGCCTGTCAAATACTACAGAAAGTGCAAGCTTTTATGAAGTGAGGCATATTTTGGTAATGTGGGGATCCTTTGAGGATAGATAAGTGAAGCATAGAGTGCTAGACTTAAGCCAAAGTAACATGTAGAGAAAAAGATATTTTCCTTTGGTTTGTTTTTGGAAGTTACTCCATAGGGATTGACACATATGCTTTATTCTTAAGCAGCACATGCATACCTTGTTGAATGTATGTATGTATGTATGTATGTATGTATGTATGTATGTATATATGTATATACATACATAGGGACCTCATTCTGGAAATTAAGCTGACGTTGAACATGAAATAATCCTTCCCTAGCCTTCCACACAGCAGAGATTATAGGTTTTATAGTACTATCAGACCTGACTCAAGAGAGATTTTCTGCATTTGAATTAAACATGCTACAGTAGAGTCAAAAAGTAGTATAGAAAATCATATGATCATGAAAACTGAATTGATAAAGTGCCTGATGATGTGGGAGAAACCCAAAAATGAAATCACATTTCCAAGATAGCAGTTAAGTACAGCAAGCAACTTTGTAGGGATACTATCCCTGTGAAAGAATAAGATTTGCTACCTGACTTTATTTGTGACACAAGTCCAAAAGTGCTTTCTAGCAACACTACTGCCTTATTTGGCAATCTCCAGAGGAAGTGTGTTTGAGATGCTACACATAATTTGAATGAGTCATATGAAAGGTAGAGAGATATTTTAAGTCATGGACTCACTTTCTCTATAGATTGTCTTTTTTTGTTTTAATATATTTTATTGCTTTATTCAGATTACATCTCAATTGTTATCCCATCCCTTGTATCCTCCCATTCCTCCCTCCCTCCCATTTCCCCCTTATTCCCTTCCCCTATGACTATGACTGAGGGGGACCTCTTCCCCTTGTATATGCTCATAGGGTATCAAGTCTCTTCTTGGTAGCCTGCTATCCTTCTTCTGAGTACCACCAGGCCTACCCATCCAGGGGTCATGGTCAAATATGGGGAACCAGAGTTCATGTGAAAGTCAGACCCCACTTTCCAGTCAATTGTGAAGAATGTCCTGTCCATTGGGTAGATCTGGGTAGGGGTTTGATGTTTACTGCATGTATTGTCCTTGGCTGGTGCCATAGTTTGAGCAGGACCTCTGGGCCCAGATCCACCTGTCATAATGTTTTTCTTGTAGGTTTCTAGGACCCTCCAGATCCTTCTATTTCCCCATTCTCTCATGCTTCTCTCACCTAGAATCCCAGTAGGATGTCCTCCCCTCTGTCCCACGTTCTTTAATAACTGAAGACATTCATGGGACATGCCCCTTGGGCTAGTGTCCAGATATAAGTGAGTATATACCATTTCACTCTTTCTGCTTCTGGCTTAGCTCACTCATTATGTAGATTGTCTTTCTATACCACAAAGTGGGTCTCAAACTCATGATTTTTCTGCCTCAGCATCATGAATGTTTGGGTTTCAGGTGTATAATCCTATACTTTGCTTTGATTCTTGTTGTAGTTTATTCATATTCTGAAGTAAAATCAAATAAAAATAAAGAATAAATTTAAATATAAATGGAAAAGGAGAAGGGCAAACAGAAAGTAAAAATATTGGGGATATGATTTATTTAGTAGAGTGCTGCTAAACATCACAAGACTCTTGATGCTACCCTCAACATTACATAAACTTTTCATGGTGATATGCACCTGTCATCATGGTACTCAAGAGGTGGAGTCAGGAGGTTCAGAAATTCAAGCTTATCCTTTGCTATACATCATGTTTGAGGCATGTCTAGGCTGCATGAGACCCTCTTTTTAAAAGAGAGAGAGAGAGAGAGAGAGAGAGAGAGAGAGAGAGAGAGAGAGAGACAGAGACAGAGACAGAGACAGAGACAGAGACAGACAGAGACAGAGACAGACAGAGACAGAGACAGACAGAGACAGAGACAGAGACAGTCAGACAGACAGACAGACAAAGAGACAGAAAGAGAGAGAGAACAACAAAAAGAGAGATAAAGCTGAGAGAGCAGGAAAGAAGAAGGGAGAGACAGAGGGAGGGAGGGACAGAGAAGGAACAAAGATTGACAGCAGAAAGCAAAGAGTAAAAGAAAGGAAAGGCAGTAAGATTGCATATAGAAGGAGGGACAATTGATAAACTGATAGGGAGATTTAATGTAGGGACTTGCTAGTCATTCTTTCTAGCTGTGAATCAAAGTCACTGTCACAGACTCTAGAAAAAGAATGACATGTACTCAATGAAGTGATGTAATTGGACAATAGGTTTTCTGGAAGAGATAGTTACCTGCCTTCTTCTTCATTCTCACTTGCAGAAATGGAAGATGGCACCCAGCACCACACAGAGATATCTGATGGAGGTACCTATGAAGACCCTGAAGGCCTGGGCAGGGCCACTCTGGCTTCCACATTACCTGCTAGCCATAAAGGTAAGCCCCATTGTGCTTACTTCCTAGAAAGTAGCAATAATCTTCCCTGCATTATTTCCTGTTCCAGAGCACCAAACTTCTTACTTTCCTTAAAGAGAATACTGTATGTTCTCCATGAATAGTTGTCTGAGACGGACCTTTGTCTTCTTCTGTGGAGGAGCCAGTGTATACCAGTAATCTCAAAACAAGCTTTGCTCCAGGTCACAAACATTAGTTTCTCTCACCCCTATTCTTTTTCTAAAGCCATTCTATGTAACCCAACCTGGCCTAGGACTCAAAATTGTACTGCCTTAGTCTCTTAAATACTAAGATATCATAGAAGTACCACCATGTTCACACTGATATGCTAATTTAGTGAAATATATATGTTTGAGACTATGATGCAAAGAGAATGCACAGAAAGACAGAAAAGGAACAAAATAATTACAACTCGCCTTTGTAGGAGTGTCAGGGCTGATCTGCAGCAGCTCACACATGCCAGGCAAGCACAAGTTTACTACAGCCTGCTCTCAGCATTTCACCAGCAGATTCCAGGTCAAGGACTCTGCTGATGAGCCACACCCCCAAACTCCTCACTAGAAGATTTTAGGCAGAGGCTTTACCACAGAACCATGCTCCAGCCTCTCCTCTCAGTGGTGGTTGCCAGGCAGATGCTCTACTGCTGAGTTATATCCCTGTGTCGTTTTCCCCCTTTTATATTGAAGCAGAGTCTGTCTCATCAAGTTCCTCAGGGTGTGCTTAAATTCCTTCTGTATCTGCAGCAAGGCAAACTTTAAATTTGTGATCCTTTTGCCTCAGCTTCCTGAGTATCTGGAATTATAGATCAAGCAATGCATTTTTTTCTTTTTTTAATTTTGGATTCTGTTTTCAAATGCAAAACTCTACAGTCACTGTTCTGGGTTATAGCTCATCAGAACACTTGCTTGGTGAGTGTGAAATCCTTCCTAGGTTTAGCCTCCAGTACTGAAATCAGTCAATTAATCAACCAATCATTAAGAGTTGCTTTTCAAAAACTTCAGAAAAGTACAAATAACATTCCATGTACCTGTGTTTCATCCAGGCATAATTAATCATCAGAATTTTATAGAGTCATCTATATATTAATTTTTTATTTGTTATCTGGAGGTTTTTAATTTAGCATTAGTTAACTGTTTTTAATTTGATGCAAAACAAAACAAACCCTTACATGTTGACTGCTAATTATCTTTTTTTCTGTTTTCTTAGCCCATCAAAATCCAAATTTTCATTAATTCATCTTGCCAAAAGTTACATAATTGAAACTAGTATTTATCTAGTTTAATCAGTACATATTCAAGCTCAATTTTTTAGTATATATTAATTTTATAACACATATTAAAGTTAGACATGGTGGTTCTGGGCTGTAATGCTCACAAAAGCAGCTAAGTCAGTAGCACTGAGAGTTTGACAACAACCCCGATAACTTAATGAGACCCTGTCCAGAATATAACTGAAGATCGGGGATGTAGCTCAGTGATAGAGTACTTGCCTAGCATGTGCAAAGCTGTGAGTTCTACGATTACCACTACAATATATGAATTGTTTAATTCATTTCTTAAAAATATATCAAAACAAGTCAAATGATTGGCAAAACTTTTAAGAAATTTTATGCTATATCCCTTATACTGTTGTATACATACAAATATACTAATAACATGTTTTATTCTACATGTTATAAATTACTATAAATGGTGAATATAACCAAAACACATTAAACACATTTCCCAAAGAACTAATAAAAATAAAAATAAAGAGGTAATATTCATGCATCAGTGAGATAATTCTGTCGGTAAAAGTGCTTGTCACCAGGACTGATGACCTGAGTTCAAGTCCAAAAATCCAAACAATAGAAGAGAATTGACTCCCATATTTGTCCTCTGGTCTCTCAATGCATGCTTCGGCACACATACACACATACTTAGACACACACCAAAAATTAGCAAAAATAATTTTAATTGCTATAGGTATTACACTACAACTTTCATTGTGCCCAATATACTATTTCCGTGACTGAGTTTTAAAAGTTTGCAAATGGAAATGTACTGCTACTAAACAGAGAAGGCTTCATGGAAGAGACAATGTTTGAATTGGGTTTTAAAGGATGAAAAATAGTTTTCCAGGCAGAAACAAGCACTTAACGATGACATTCTGCATGGAGCTCAGGGTAATATAGCATGGCCCAGTGAGGAGTAAAGTCTAGGAATCACAGCTTTTAACCTTTGCTCATTATAAAATAATGTAGGGGAGATGAGCCTCCAGATGTGTGTGTGTGTGTGGGGGTGGAACAGAATGTTCAGAAAGCCATGTAATTTTTGTGTGTCCTTTAACAAAATTAGAAAGAGGTTTGTGGTTGCAAATGTGTAGATCCTTATTAGAGCTGTGACATGTCTGAGGCTGTTAAAGGCACTGAGCCATAGTGCTTCAAAAAACCTTGTTTGGCTTTGTTCATAAAAAGATTTAGTATCATAGTCTGACTACATATTAATATTCAGTAGAAGATTCCTAACACATTACAGTATTTTTCTTTCTAGAGATACTTAAGAGTTGACATAACCCAGGCATGCAGCTCACTTGGTATAGCTTTAACTCAGATGCATGAAGAATTGAGCTTTAAACTAGGCATGGTGACACATACCTCAGCAAGCTGGAGGTGGAAAAAGGAGGACCACAAGTTCAACTTGAGATGCATAATAATTTTGAGGCCAACTTGGGCTATATGAGACACAGGCGACAATAAACATATATATGTGGCTATAACAAGGGGTCTCTTTACTCTGTGGCTTGAGAATAAAGCTTCCCACACTTTATTTTTTTTTTTCATTTCTATGTGTATGTGTGCTTTGTCTGGATGTATTTTGTACAACTACGTGAATGCAGTGTCTGTGGAAGCCAGAAGAGGGAATCTGATTCCCCTGAAATGCAGCTATAGACTGTTATAAACTGCCATGTGAGTCTTGGGTCCCATCGGGGTCCTCAGAGGAGCAGCCAGTGTCCTTAGCCATGGAATGAGTCATCTGTTCAGGCTCATGCTTCACGCACTTGTGACATTACTTTTCAAATTAACTTGCAAAGTTTAAAGATAAGACTATTTTTATTATAATAATTTGATCTTGTTAGTTTTATTAAATCAATGCATTTGTATTCTTGGACATATCTGATGCTTTGATCTTTTATACAGTTTAGTTCTTAGTAATACAGTAAATTTTGGTACATAATGTACTTAACTTTTGTCCATATTCCTGGCCTCCTTTTTTTTTTTCTTCTCAGGGAACCCGCAACCCCCAACTTCATGTACTTTAAAAAAAATAATAACCCACTGAGTCCAATTAGTGCTGCTTCCTCTGTGTTCAGGGCCTAGAAACATTGACTGGAGCATAGACAAGTAACCAGTGTCACAACCATGATAAAAAAGCCAGCCTCCTCCAGTGGATATTTTGATGTCATCTACACTCCCCATCACCCCATCTTTTATACCTTTCCCTCACTCTTCTCACAGACATTTGATTATACATTTGTTTATACATACACGTATAGACATCTGTCTATACATAGTATGATCACTAAGTTCTAGCCATTTTCTTGCAGATGAGATTATGTTCTTTACATCTGTGTAATATTTCATTGTGTGTATATACACTACAATTTCTTGCTAAATTCATCTGTATGTGGGCAGCTAGGCTGATTCCATATCTTATCATGTACCAGGCCACAATGAATATGGATATTTAGATATTGCTTTGATATGCTGACCTTTTCATTTGAGTATACTCAAGACTGACATGGCTGTATCATAATGGTAGTTCCACTTTTAGGTTTTTTAATTATTTTAACTGTGCTTTTAATTATTTTTCTGTTTTTGTTTAATTTCTGTGTGTGTGTGTGTGTGTGTGTGTGTATGTGTGTGTGTGTGTGTGTGTGTTCCTTACCTCTGTGGCTCATTGCCTCATATCTGACCCAAATCAGTAGAAACAAGGGGGGTCCCAGATGGCAAACTGCCAAAGTCTTAAGTAGGAGAACCAGTTATGTATAATACCAAGTCAAGACATAAAGAATACAAAAGTAATAGCTGGGACTAGGAGGTCTTCCATATGCTGATGACTTATACCAAACAAATTTATTAAGAAGTACAGCAACGTATACTATTTGCAGGATGGTGATGGAAATAAACAAAGTCAGCATAGAGCTAAGACACACAATATTTACAAAGAGAACATGTGATACTCAGACACAGCTGTATGAGGATTGATAAGCACAGCCCAGGTTCACAGAAACTACAGCCTTGGCTCCTAATATGCACTGGCTCCAGCACTGGACTGGCCTTCTTACCAAGATCATTACTGGTCAAGATACAGAACTAAAGTTCCCTTTGTCCTTTCATCAGGGCCTCTGAGAAAGTCCTGGGTTGACCTGACTTTCCACATATGTCTGTGTACCACTTGTATGCTTGGTATCCATAATGGTCAAAAGAGAAAACATTAGATCCTTGGAAATTGAGTTACATATGGTGGTGATCTGCCATGTTGAAACTGAATGTCAAGTTCATTCTCTGGAAGAGCACCCATGCTCTTAGCTGATGAAACATTGCTTTAACTTCAGTTTTTTTAAGTTTTCACTTATTTTTATCTTATGTATGATATTCAGCTGCATGTATGAGTGTGTGCACAACATGTATTCTTGATACCCATGGATGTATAAAAAGATCATCAGATTCCTAGAATTGTAGTTATGGATGTTTATGAGTCACTAAGTCGGTACTTTGAACCAAAACTGGCTCTTCTACTGTTAGAGTATTTTTTCCTCCCAGCCATAAGTTCAAGGAAAAATGACCTCATGAGCTTAATGATTCCTGAGACTCTAAGTATATTTACAAATACCTATGGCATAGAGCTAGACTCTTCTTTGACTAGATCATAACTTTAAATAACATGTTTATTACAATGTATATTCTGCCACATGGCTGGATACCTGTGCTCAGGTGCCATGTGTCTGTCCTACTCACATCTTCCTGGGTGACTCTCCCACACTTGGCTCTATCCCAGAATCCTTCTATTCTACCTATCTTATAGGCTATAGGTTTTTTTTAATTGACAGGCAATGTATCCATACAATTTACAAGATGGTCTCTCAACATTCTGTAAGTACAGAATGTTCTCCTAAGCACAGAACCATCTTTAATATTTACTGTTTTTAGTTTTGTAAAGAACCTATATGCATTTGGCTAAAGTGGATAGACTCAATAGCTTATATTCCCACCAATAGTGTATAATGTTTATTGTTCTCCAATAATTATAAGCACTTATTCTCTATGTTGTACATAAATATAATTTTGACTAAGAAGAAATGTAATATTGGTGTAGTTTTGTGATTCTGTAGTGGCTAAGGATGTTGAGCATTTTTTCCATAGCCTAAGTGAGATTTTAGGTTTTAGTAAGATACTTTGGAGACTTTCAATATTTTGTTTTTTGAAACAAAAGTACTACTAAAGCAGAGCTATTGATTTTATCCTGTGCCTGAAGCATCTTGGTGGGTTTCCTAAAAAGCAGTCTTTGAATATAAGACATGGAGTCCCATAGTTTATATTAAGTTGAGAATGGTCCCAGGAAGCATGGAAAGATAAGACAAAGAAGAGAAGAAAAAGAGGTCAAGGTACTTTAATGTGCAGATTTCAGTCTGGGTCATAGTATTTACAGGTGTCCATCACTATACCAAGATTATGCACTTCTTGAATGAACCCAGGACTCCATTATGCTAGATAATTGTTCTGCCCAATGCACTACATGCCCTACCATATACACTCTTAAAAGTACCAATAGAACAATATCATGAAATATTTGGCAGATGAAAAGTTTAAAAATACCCTCAGCTATGAGGGTGAGCTTAAGATTGGCCTGGGAAAAAAGAAATCCTCTCTCTCTCTCTTTCTCTCTCTCTCTCTTTCTCTCTCATCCCCACCCCCCACATCACAGAAAATTTAAAAAGCAGAATTCAGGAAAACAGGTGATTAATGTAGCAACATTCAGAGTACCCTTTCTCAGCCCACAGTGTGTCACCCACATCCCAGGAAAGCAGCACTAAATAGACACCTCTCCCCTTTCATTATGTCCATAAAAATTATTAATTGCTTATCTAAAAAGCATACATATTTTTTACAATTTGTGTTGCATGTCTCAATTTGCAGATCTGTCTACAGAAGTAAAAGCAGAGACTACGACCACAGCTCTGAAGGCCACTTTTATGATCACTTCAAACACCAAAATCTTGACCACACCTTCAAGACCCCTGACTCACCCGAAGACACCAGAGAAAATAGCCAACATAAACACAACTGAGATGATTAACACAGCCTCCAATACTTCTGACAATCTAGTAGAGATAGCAACTGCATCTTCCACAGGCTTTAGAAAAAATACTAGGATGGTCACCATGACAAGACCATCTTCTTACAGTAGAAAATCAGAAATCACAGTCCCATGGAGCCCCAGTCTTAGGACAAAGATCAGCCCAGATGTTCATACTTCTACTGTCTCCTCTGGTGAGTCTGAAACAATCTCATGGATCACTCATCCTCTAGAGACTACTTCAGCTGTTGCCAAGACAACCATAAATGCTTCTCAAAGTAAATCAGATTCCATGGAGTCCATAGCCACCAGTCCCAGAGAAGTCAGTTCAACCATTCCAACAGCAACTGTTCCTCATATTACGCCAAATTTGATGACTTCACCGATTAGTAGGCCTGGAGAAAGCACCAGTATATTTATTTCAACTCTTATGGATTCCTTGGCTGAACCAAAGACCACAGACTCTGGAGTCACCCATCCTAGGACAGAGGAGAGTTACTCTGATGCAAGCACTTTTTCTTCTGATATGTCAGTAATGGCAACTTCATTAGATATTAGTTCTAGGGCAGAGACCAAGCCAGCTGTTCAAAGTTTGGCTGTTGCCCCTAGTGAGCCAGATACAACAGTTTCAATGGGTACAACAAGTCTCAAGCATCTTTCACAGAGCAGAATCCCTGTTTCTGGAAAAACCCTTGATATTTTCTACAGTGAATCAGATACTAATACACTCCCAGTGGGCACTATCCATGGGACAGAAATCATGCCATCTTATCCAACTACTACTACATCATCTGCAGGATTGGCAGTTTCACTGGTCATTAGTTCTCATATACAGAGAAATACTAGTATATCAAATATGACTTCTTCTGGTGATCCAGAGGCCACTGACACATCTGTAAGTGATCTTGAAACATCAGGAAGTACAGCTATTACAAATACAACTATTTTGGCTGCTGCATCAGAGAAGGTAATAGATCCAACTGCTTCAACTCTGACTGCTCTTCCAGATCAACTGCATAATACAACTTCTTGGGTCACCAAGACTGGAACAAAAGTCACCTCAACTGTTTCCACTGTGAGTATTTCCCCTGAAGCACCAAATATAACATCAAGAATCACACGTACTGCTGTTCCTAGGACAACTCTAACATTTCCTCACAGTGGATCAAATTTGACACTATTAACAACCACAAATACTGGGGAAGAGGACAGCTCTGTTATCCCAACTACAGTGGCTTCACCTGATGTACCAAATACAATGAGCTCAATCATGACTAGTTCTATAGAAATGACCAATACAAGTATTCTATCTTTGACTGTTTATTTTTCTAAACCAGAGACAATAGCCTCATTTGCTACCCATGCTGGAGCACAGACAAACTCAGTTATCACAGCATCATCTGACTCCCCTGCTTTATCAGAAACATTGAACTCACTAATACCTAGTTATGGAACAGAAAACACTCTATCTCAAACTTTTCCTGTTTCTGCAGGTCAACCAGAGACCACAGTTCTATGGGCCATTGATCTTGAGGCAAAATCCAGTTCTGCTGTTCCAACTTTGACTATTTTTCCTGGTGAACCAGATACAACCATTTCACTAGTTACGCCTCATGCACTAAACAGCCCTACAGTTCCAACGACAGCCCCAGATTTTTCTCACAGTAGATTAGATGTTATGCCTTCCATGGCTTCCAGTCTTGGAAGAGAAAAAAGTTCAGCTTCTACTTTTTCACCTGAGGTGCCAAGAGTTCCAACCTCACTGCCTACCAGATTTTTACCAGTAAGTAGTGAAAGTACCCTACCTCAGTCTATTTCTGCTGCTGAGTCAGAGACCACAGTATCATTGGTCAGCCACAATAGGCCACAGACTATTTCAACCACTGACACTATGACTGTCTCTCCTAATGTTCCAGAGCAGACATCAAGTCTATTTCCAACTCAGATTGCTTTCCCAAGACAACCAGAGAACACAGAATCACAAGCCATCCATCCTGGGGATGAAACCAGTTCTGAGGTTCCAATCGGGACTGGGACTCCCATTGAGCCAGATGAAGCCATCTCTTTAGTCAGCTCTCATGCAGAGAGTAGCCCAACTCTTCCCAATACAAATCCAAGTTTTTCCCATATAGCTTCAAAGACTACATCTTCAGCATCTACCATTATTGGCTCAGAAGCCAGTTCAATTGTTTTAACTACAACTATCTCACCTATTGTCCCAGATATGGTGACCTCGAAGGTCCTTGATTCTGGTACAGATTCAATAACTACTAAATCAACCCCTATACTTCTTTCTTCTGAACCACAGACCATAGGTTCTCTGGCCACTAATATGGGGGAAGAGACAAAGTCAGCAATTTCTACTACACTTGGCTCTCTAGGTGTAACAGAAATTATAACATCATTGTCCCCAAGTTCTGGGACAGAGACACACTCAACCACTCCAATCCAAGATTTTTCACCAGGTGAACAAGAGACCATGACCTCATGGTCCATGCATTCTGGCAGAGAAAGCACTTCAGATGCTCCAACTCTACCTACTTTACCTGGTAAGACAGATGAAATAGAATCATGGGATACTCATTCTCCAGAGACTAACTCAACAGTCCTTATGACAACTCCAGGTGTTTTCCATACTGCATCAGATAGTTTACCCTCAAAGACCACCAGTTCTGAGATAGATACCAGACCAAATTCTTCAGCTTCTGTTTTTTCATCTAATGTATCAGATGTACTGACTTCACTTGCCACTACATTTAGGACAGGCACCAGCACCAATACTCCAACTTTGACTTTTTCTTCTCATAAATCAGAGACAGAAGACTCAATGATCACTCATACTACAGTACAAAGAAGTTCATCCATTCCAACTATGACTTCTTCCTCTGGTGTTCTTGGGATAGTGCCTTCACGAGTCCCTGTCTCTGAGATATACAACAGTACAATTATTCCAACAATAACAACTTATTCACAAAAGTTAGAGAAAACAATATCTCAAGTAACCCTTTCTGCAATGTCAGAAGATACTTCTTCTGTTTCAACACTTACTACTTTATCTGGTGAGGCAGATGCATCAGAAACATTCCTTACCAATACTACAAAGACAAGCCCCAACGTTCCCAGGACAAGCCCAAGTTTTCCCCATGTCAAATCTGATGCCATATACCCAACAACCACCAATATTGAACAGGAATCAGCTACAGATATCTCACCTACTATTCCAAATATAAACTTAGAGGGTCAGAGTGAGAATTCTAAAGAAGATGCAAGGACATACGAACCAATTCTGAATATTTCACCTTCTGAACCACACACCACAATTTCTCTGATCTCTCATGTTGGGGAAAAGACTAGTTTGCCGCTGTCTAATATTGCTGTCTCTTCAGATGTAACAAAAATGAGACCACTGATCACTACCTCTGGGACAGGAATCTATACAAGAAATCAGACTGTTTCTCCAGGTCAGTCAGAGACCTTGACCTCATGGATTAAATATCCTGGAACTGAAGCCAGTTCAAGGATGTTAACTACAAACCTCTCACCAAGTATTCGAGACTTGGTGACCTTCAAATCTGTAAATCACACTTCTAAACTACAGAGCACAATTTCATTGCTAACTGATGCTGAAAAGCATCCCAGTTCACCCATGTCTACTCTAGCTGTCACTGTAGGTATAATAGAAGGAACTCTGTCACCAGTCATTAACAAGGGCACAGAAAGCCATGCACCAGCTTCACCTCTAGATTTATCCACAGATCTTCCAGAGACCACAGCCTCTTGGATCACTCATGCTGAAAAAGAAGGCATTTCAGGAATTCTAACTACAAACTATTTACCTAGTGTTACAGAGAGGATGACTTCAACAAACCTGAACCACACTCCTGAAGCACAGACCAAAACATCATCAGTTACTCATGCTGATGTACAGCCAAGTGTATTCACGTATACTCAGGTTGACTCTCCAGGTATACTAGAAGGGACACCAGCACTATTCACTTCCTTGGACACAGACACCTCTACAGTGACTTCTATTGTGCATGTATCCACAGGGAAACATGAAACTACAGCACCATTGGTCATGCCTCCTGGAAAGGAAGCCACTTCCTGGGTGGTGCCTAACACCATTTCAACTAATGTTCCAGAAGCAATGACCTCCTCAACTCTTATTCCTTCTGAACAACATACCACAGTTTCACTAGCCACTCATGCTGAGGGACATCTGAGTACAGACATGTCTACTCTGCCTGTCTCTCCAAGTATAACAGAAATCATACAATCACGGGACAACAGCTCTGGCACAGAAAGGCATTTAGAGACTTCTACTCTGGATATTTTCCTAGGTCACCTGAAATCCACAGAACCATGGTTCACCCATGTTGGTAGTGAAGGGATGTCAGAGGTTCTATCTACAAATGTCTTGCCTAATGTTCCAGACCTTATAACATCACCAACTCAGAACCATACTTCTTCAAAAACAGAGACCATAACATCATTGGTCACACATGATAAGGGACAGCCCAGTTTATCTTTGTCTACTCATCCTATATCTCCAGGTATAACAGAAGTGACACAAGAGCTGTTCACTGACTTGGACACAGAAACCTCTACAGTTGCATCTACTCTGACTGTATCCTCAAGTCAACCAGAATCCAGAGCACCATGGGTCACCCATCCTGGAAAGGAAGCTACCTCAGGTGTTCTACATACCTCCATTTCAACCATAACTCCAGAAATAAGGACCTCACCTACTCTTATTACTTCTGAGCCACATAGCACCATTTCATTAGTCACCCATGTTGAGGGACAGCCCGGTTCAGCCATGTCTACACTACCTGTTTCTCTAGGTATGACAGCGATACTACCACAGGTCACCAGCTCTGGCACAGAAAGGTATATAGAGACTTCACATCTGGATGCTTTTCCAGGTAACCCGCAGTCCACAGCTCCATGGTTCATCCATCCTGGTAGAGAAGACACCTCAAGGATTCAAACTACAACCACCTTACCTCATGCTCCAGATATGGTGACCTCAGAAACTCAGAACCACACTTCATCTTATACACAGACCATAACAACATTTGTCACTCATGGTGGGGGACAGCCCAATTTATCTGTGTCTGCTCATGCTATTTCTCCAACTACAACAGAAATGACACCATCACTATTCCCTGACTTGGGCACCAAAAACTATGCAGTCCCTTCAACCATGCCTGTTTCTTCAGATGACCCAGAGACTACAACCACACCGGTCAGCCATTATGAAGCAGAAGCCACTTCAGGGGTTCAACTTACAATACCTTCAACTAATGTTCCAGAAATGATGACCTCAGCAACTCATAATCCTTCTCAAACACATACCACAGTTTCATTGGTCACCCATGGGGGACAATTCAGTTCACCTATGTCCACTCTGCCTGTCTCTCCAGGTATAACAGAAATGATGCCATTACCAGTCACTAGCTTTGGCACTGAAAGCCATTCAGTGTCTTCGAATCCGGCCATTTCCTCAGGTCAGCCTGAAACCATAGCCTCATGGTTCATGCATCCTGGTAGTGAAGGGACTTCAGAGGCTCTGTCTACAAACATCTCACCAAGTGCTCCAGACATAGTGACATCAACAGTTCTGAGCCACACTTCTTCAGAAACACAGACCAGAACATCATTAGAAACACATGGTGAGGGAAAGCCCACTTTATCTCTGTCAACACAGGCTGTCTCTCCAGGTATAACAGAAGGGACATTAGCACTGTTCACTACCTTGGGCACAGAAACCTCGACAGTGACGTCTACTGTGCCTGTATCCACAAGGCAACATGATACTACAGCACCATTGGTCACGCCTTCGGGGAATGAGGCTATTTCCTGGGTGGTACCTACCACCATTTCAACTAATGTTCCAGAAACAATGACCTCACCAACTCTTATTCCTTCTGAACAACATACCACAGTTTCATTATTCACCCATGCTGGAGGGCAGCAGAGTGCAATCATGTCTACTTTGTCTGTATCTCCAAGTATAACAGAAATCACACCAACATTGGACACCAGTTCTGGCACAGAAAGGCATTTAGAGACTTCTACTCTGGATATTTCCCTAGGTCACCTGCAATCCACAGAACCATGGTTCACCCATGCTGGTAGTGAAGGGATGTCAGAGGTTCTATTTACAAATGTCTCGCCCAATGCTCCAGTCCTTATAACATCACCAACTCAGAACCACACTTCTTCAGAAACAGAGACCATAATGTCATTGGCCACGCATGGTGAGGGACAGCCCAGTTTATCTTTGTCTACTCATCCTATATCTCCAGGTATAACAGAAGTGACACAAGAGCAGTTGACTAACTTGGACACAGAAACCTCTCCAGTTGCATCTACTCTGACTGTATCTTCAAGTCAACCAGAATCCAGAGCACCATGGGTCACCCATCCTGGAAAGGAAGCTACCTCAGGTGTTCTACATACCTCCATTTCAACTATAACTCCAGAAATAAGGACCTCACCTACTTTTATTACTTCTGGACCACATAGCACCATTTCATTAGTCTCCCATGTTGAGGAACAGCCCAGTTCAGCCATGTCAACACTACCTATTTCTCCAGGATTGACAGCCATACCACCACTTATCACCAGCTCTGGCACAGAAAAGTTTATAGAGACTTCAAATCTGGATGCTTCCGAAACTTACTCACAGTCCACAGCTCCATGGTTCACCCATCCTGGTAGAGAAGAGACTTCAAGGATTCAAACTACAAACATTTCACCTCGTGCTCCCGATATGGTGACCTCAGAAACTCAGAACCACACTTCATCTTATATACATACCATAACATCATTTGTCACTCATGGTGAGGAACAGCCCAATTTATCTGTGTCTACTCTTGCTATTTCTCCAACTACAACAGAAATGACACCATCACTATTTCCTGACTTGGGCACCAACAACTATTCAATCACTTCAACCCTGCCTTTGTCTTCAGTTAACCCAGAGACTACAACCACACTGGTCAGCCCTTATGTAACTGAATCCACCTCAGGGGTTCAACTTACAATATCATCAACTAATGTTCCAGAAAGGATGATGTCAGCAACGCATAATCCTTCTCAAACATATACTACAGGTTTATTGGTAACCCATGGAGGACAATTCAGCTCACCTATGTCCACTCTGCCTATCTCTCCAGGTATAACAGAATTGATGCCATCACCAGTCACTAGCTCTGGAATTGAAAGCCATTCAGCAACTTCAAATATGGCCTTTTCCTCAGGTCAGCCTGAAACCACAGCCTCATGGTTCCCCCATCCTGGTAGTGAAGGGACATCAGAGGTTCTATCTACAAACATCTCAACTACTGCTCCAGACATAGTAACATCAAGAACTCTGAACCACACTTCTTCAGAAACAGAGACCATAACATCATTGGCCACACATCATGTGGGACAGCCCAATTTATCTTTGTCTACTCACCCTATATCTCCAGGTACAACAGAAATGACAACATTGCTATTTTCTGACTTGGGCACCAACAACTTTACAATCACTTCAACCCTGCCTGTTTCTTCAGGTCAGCCAGAGTCTACAACCCCACTGGTCAGCCATTATGTAACAGAAGCCACTCGAGGGGTTCAACTTACAATATCATCAACTAATATTCCAGAAATGATGAGCTCAACAACTCATAAACCCTCTCAGACACATACCACAGATTCATTGGTCACTCATGGGGGACAATTCAGTTCACCCATGTCCACTCTGCCTGTCTCTCCAGGTATAACAAAATTGATGCCATCACCAGTCACTAGCTTTGGCACTGGAAGCCATTCAGTGACTTCAACTCTGGTCATTTCCTCAGGTCAGCCTGGAACCACAGTCCCATGGTCCTCCCATCCTGGTAGTGAAGGGACTTCAGGGGTTCTTTCTACAAACATCTCACCTAGTGCTCCAGACATGGTGACATCAACAACTCTGAACCACACTTCTTCAGAAATACAGACCATAACATCTTTGGTCACACATGGTGAGGGAAAAGCCACTCTACCTCTGTCAACTCTGCCTGTCTCTCCAGGAATAATAGAAGGGACACTAGGACTATTCACTACCTTGGGCACAAAACCCTCTACAGAGACTTCTACTATGGCTTCATCCACAGGAAAAACAGAGACTATAGCACCATTAGTCACCCTTCCTGGAAAGGAAGCCACTTCCTGGGCGGAGTCTACCACCATTTCTACTAATGTTCCAGAAACAATGACCTCACCAACTCTCATTCTTTCTGAACAACATCCCACAGTTTCACTAGCCACCAATGCTGGGGAACAGCTGAGTGCAGTCATGTCTACTCTGCCTGCCTCTCCAGGTATAACAGAAATCATACAATCATTGGACACCAGCTCTGGCACAGAAAGACATTTAGAGAAATCAACTCTGGATATTTCCCTAGGTCACCTGCAATCCACAGAACCATGGTTCACCCATGTTGGTAGAGAAGGGACATCAGAGGCCCTGCCTACAACCATCTCAACTAGTGCTCCAGGAATAGTAACATCAGGAACTCTGAACCACACTTCTTCAGAAACAGAGACCATAACATCATTGGCCACACATGGTGAGGGACAGCCCAGTTTATCTTTGTCTACTCATCCTATATCTCCAGATATAACAGAAGTGACACAAGATCTGTTCACTGACATGGTCACAGAGACTTCTACCTTTGCATCTACTCTGACTGCATCCTCAAGTCAACCAGAATCCAGAGCACCATGGGTCACCCATCCTGGAAAGGAAGCTACCTCAGGTGTTCTACATACCTCCATTTCAACTATAACTCCAGAAATAAGGACCTCACCTACTCTTATTACTTCTGGACCACATAGCACCATTTCATTAGTCACCCATGTTGGAGGACAGCCCAGTTCAGCCATGTCAACACTACCTGTTTCTCCAGGTATGACAGCCATACCACCACAGGTCACCAGCTCTGGCACAGAAAGGTATATAGAGACTTCACATCTGGATGCTTTTCCAGGTAACCCACAGTCCACAGCTCCATGGTCCACCAATCCTGGTAGAGAAGAAACCTCAAGGACTCAAACTACAACCATCTCACATCGTGCTCCAGATATGGTGACCTCAGAAACTCAGAACCGCACTTCATCTTATACAGAGACCTCAACATCATTTGTCACTCATGGTGGGGGACAGCCCAATTTATCTGTGTCTGCTCATGCTATTTCTCCAACTGCAACAGAAATGACACCATCACTATTCCCTGACTTGGGCACCAAAAACTATGCAGTCCCTTCAACCATGCCTGTGTCTTCTGGTCAGCCAGAGTCTACAACCCCACTGGTCAGCCATTATGTAACAGAAGCCACTTCAGGGGTTCAACTTACAATATCATCAACTAATATTCCAGAAATGATGACCTCAGCAACTCATAAACCCTCTCAGACACATACCACAGTTTCATTGGTCACTCATGGGGGACAATTCAGTTCACCCATGTCCACTCTGCCTGTCTCTCCAGGTATAACAAAATTGATGCCATCACCAGTCACTAGCTTTGGCACTGGAAGCCATTCAGTGACTTCAACTCTGGTCATTTCCTCAGGTCAGCCTGGAACCACAGTCCCATGGTCCTCCCATCCTGGTAGTGAAGGGACTTCAGGGGTTCCTTCTACAAACATCTCACCTAGTGCTCCAGACATGGTGACATCAACAACTCTGAACCACACTTCTTCAGAAACACAGACCATAACATCTTTGGTCACACATGGTGAGGGAAAAGCCACTCTACCTCTGTCAACTCTGCCTGTCTCTCCAGGAATAATAGAAGGGACACTAGGACTATTCACTACCTTGGGCACAAAACCCTCTTCAGAGACTTCTACTATGGCTTCATCCACAGGAAAAACAGAGACTATAGCACCATTAGTCACCCTTCCTGGAAAGGAAGCCACTTCCTGGGCGGAGTCTACCACCATTTCTACTAATGTTCCAGAAACAACGACCTCACCAACTCTCATTCTTTCTGAACAACATCCCACAGTTTCACTAGCCACCAATGCTGGGGAACAGCTGAGTGCAGTCATGTCTACTCTGCCTGCCTCTCCAGGTATAACAGAAATCATACAATCATTGGACACCAGCTCTGGCACAGAAAGACATTTAGAGAAATCAACTCTGGATATTTCCCTAGGTCACCTGCAATCCACAGAACCATGGTTCACCCATGTTGGTAGAGAAGGGACATCAGAGGCCCTGCCTACAACCATCTCAACTAGTGCTCCAGGAATAGTAACATCAGGAACTCTGAACCACACTTCTTCAGAAACAGAGACCATAACATCATTGGCCACACATGGTGAGGGACAGCCCAGTTTATCTTTGTCTACTCATCCTATATCTCCAGATATAACAGAAGTGACACAAGATCTGTTCACTGACATGGTCACAGAGACTTCTACCTTTGCATCTACTCTGACTGCATCCTCAAGTCAACCAGAATCCAGAGCACCATGGGTCACCCATCCTGGAAAGGAAGCTACCTCAGGTGTTCTACATACCTCCATTTCAACTATAACTCCAGAAATAAGGACCTCACCTACTCTTATTACTTCTGGACCACATAGCACCATTTCATTAGTCACCCATGTTGGAGGACAGCCCAGTTCAGCCATGTCAACACTACCTGTTTCTCCAGGTATGACAGCCATACCACCACAGGTCACCAGCTCTGGCACAGAAAGGTATATAGAGACTTCACATCTGGATGCTTTTCTAGGTAACCCACAGTCCACAGCTCCATGGTCCACCAATCCTGGTAGAGAAGAAACCTCAAGGATTCAAACTACAACCATCTCACATCGTGCTCCAGATATGGTGACCTCAGAATCTCAGAACCACACTTCATCTTATACAGAGACCTCAGCATCATATGTAACTCATGGTGGGGGACAGCCCAATTTATCTGTGTCTACTCATGCTATTTCTCCAACTACAATAGAAATGACACCATCACTATTCCCTGACTTGGGCACCAACAACTATTCAATCACTTCAACCCTGCCTGTATCCCCAAGTCCTTCAGAGTCTACAACCCAACTGGTTAGCCATTATGGAACAGAAGCCACTTCAGTGGTTCAACTTACAACATTATCAACTAATATTCCAGAAATGATGACCTCAACAACTCATAATCCTACTCAACCACATACCACCGTTTCATTGATCACTCATGGGGAAAAATTCAGTTCACCCCTGTCCACTCTGCCTGTCTCTCCAGGTATAACAGAATTGATGCCATCACCGGTCACTAGCTTTGGCACTGGAAGCCATTCAGTGACTTCAACTCTGGTCATTTCCTCAGGTCAGCCTGGAACCCCAGTCCCATGGTCCTCCCATCCTGGTAGTGAAGGGACTTCGGGGGTTCTTTCTACAAACATCTCACCTAGTGCTCCAGACATGGTGACATCAACAACTCTGAGCCACACTTCTTCAGAAACACAGACCATAACATCTTCGGTCACTCATGGTATGGTACAGCCTACTTTATCTCTGTCAACTCAGCCAGCCCCTGTAGGTCCTACAGGTTAAAGAGAGTTCATGGATGAGGAAGGTCAGGTAAACTCACCAGCCTAGACACTGGAGAAGGATGTGGAACACCTGGCTGGTTGATGTGTCGGTCACTGTTCTATTTCTGTGAAGAGACATCACGACCATGGCAACTCCTGTAAAACAAAGCCCTTAGTTGGGGTTCGCTTACAGTTTCAGAGGTTCAGCTTATTATCATTGTGGCAGGCATCATGGCAACATGTAGGCAGTTGCTGGAGCAGTAGCTGAAGTCTGCATCTTGATTTTCAGGTAGAGACACTGAGCTTGGCATGGGTTTTTGAAACCTCGGAGCCCACCTCCAGTGACACCCTTGCTCCAACAAACCCACAGCTCCTAAATCCTTTTCAAGTGTTGCTACTTTGATGACGAAGCATTCAGGCTTTTCTTTAAACATCCAAAATCCCAAAGTTTTCCACTGTCCTCCAAGAAATAGTATTGCCACGTGTAGGAAAACAATACTCTCCTTCCTGTTACCAACTTCTGTCTTGGTCCTTTTCCTTTTCAAATAGTTCTACTCCCAGGTGCCTAAGCAGTGAGATACATGAGTCTCTGGGTACCATTCTCATTCAGACCACGACAGACGAAGAGGTTGGATGTGGTGCAAAAGGCACCTGTAAGTTGTGGCCATTGCAGTGCCTCCTGCTGGAATCCTAGAAGTAATTTGCAGTACAAGCAGTGTTGGCAAGATTAGGTTCAAGAATCGCGTGTGGGGCCAGGGCTAGATTCTGCGGGATGAGGAGAAGATGAGGATGGGGAGAGTCAAGGATACTCACTGGGCTAGATGCTGGAGAAGGCTATGGGAGATCTTGAGCTGTGAGCTCAACTGGATGTGATATCTGCCAGGCCCAGTCTTCTCCATTCTGTGCCTTCTATGCACGTGCCTGGCCACCCCAGCCTCACATCCACATTCCTATGGTCCGTACCCTCTTTTTTTTTTTTTTTACTTTATTAATTTATTCTTGTTACATCTCAATGGTTATCCCATCCCTTGTATCCTCCCATTCTTCCCTCCCTCCCATTTCCCCCTTATTCCCCTCCCCTATGACTGTTCCTGAGGGGGACCTCCTCCCCCTGTATATGTTCATAGGGTATCAAGTCTCTTCTTGGTAACCTGCTGTCCTTCCTCTGAGTGCCACCAGGTCTCCCCCTCCAGGGGACATGGTCAAAGGTGAGGCACCAGAGTATGTGAGAAAGTAATATCCCACTCTCCACTCTACTGTGGAGAGTGTTCTGTCCATTGTCTAGATTTGGGTAGGGGTTTAAGGTTTACTGCCTGTGTTGTCCTTGGCTGGTGCCTTAGTTTGAGCGGGACCCCTGGGCCCAAATCTGCCTATCATAGTGTCCCTCTTACCTTCAGGGCCATTGCATGTACTGCTCTAGGAATTGTGGGGTTTTTACTTCTGGTTTCTGTAATTTTCTTTTTCTTACCTCAATGTGACTTTTCACAGATGATAAATTTTTCCTATACATCCACCTCATATAGAGGCAATCTCTGTTCTATCCATTGGCTCATTTCTTCTTTTTCTTTTTTTCATTTAGACATTTTATAATTTTCATCATTTCTCTAAGAAAATTTCCTAATCACAGGACTAATTCTTTTCTCTTTTGCTTTTCTTGTTCCATTCCATGTCATTATGAGTATGATTAAGGGTTTATTTAAAAGATAAACAACTTACAAATTTCTACACAGCTGGAGAAATGCCTCCCTTCCTCCAACGAATACTGATTAGCAATGTTCAGAGAGAGATAGAGAGGGCCCCATGAACTCATCCAAGGAACCATTCCTCAAGTAGAGACAGAGTTTTGTGAGAATCCACCTGACCTCCCCAAGTCTACCATGGCATGTTGACAGGCCTCATCTTCTACAAGTAATCATATCTACTGTGAACACCAGAACACACAAGCTTTGTAATGTCTCAAATTCAGCAATCCTCAGCACTCAGCACTCCAGGTCATCTTCTGGCTCTTATATTTCTTCTAAACCTTCCAAAATCTTCCATGAGTCTTTTTAGGACATGAATATTCAACAATCACCTGTTCTCATCACTTTGACTAGTTCTGAGTCTTCACTGTTACAACTGTCCTCTGCAACCTTTGTGTGATGTGGCTCAGATCTGAAAATAAAAGGTCTTATTCCCTTCTCATGTCAATGGAATGTTAATGACTTGTCACTTTTTGTCATTCTGTGCTGAGAATTCAGGATCCATTTGCAGAGGAAGTCATATATTCACTATGAAGCACCAGCTTTCTGCCCCTAGTTGGGGGAAAATAATTCTTGGTAGGATATCCTAGACTTTATCTACTGGGCACTGTGGCCACTAGATAGTATTAGTCTTCGCCTCACATCTGGTTCTGTACTGAAATACAAAACTGATATTCTCTCTCTCTCTCTCTCTCTCTCTCTCTCTCTCTCTCTCACACACACACACACACACACACACACACACACATACACACACACACACACACATACACACACACACACAGAGGCTGATGGTTATGCTCCCTCACACTCTCTCTATTCTCCAGGTACAAGTAAACATCCAGAATTGGTGACATTCACATTCAACATGACAATCACTAACCTGCCTTATACAACAGAAATGGAGGACCCAGACTCCTTACACTTCAAAGCCTTGAACTACCTGGTAATGTGCAGCATGCTTACCATGGCTTACCTTTTCTTCACCCCACCCAGTGACATGGACTTCCCTCACTCATTCTCTTGTCTACCCCAGCTCCAGTCCTTGTTCAAGAATACCAGCATTGGTTCTGGTTACTCTGGCTGCAGACTGACCTTGGTCAGGTGAGTCATCTTTCCTTTATATCATGGAGGGCTTCTCTGTCAGAAACAAATTCATTTGGCATTCAAGATGGGATGGTAAGAACAAAAAGACAAAAAATATATAGGACTAAGGCTGTCCAGGAACTCAGATATGGGAGGCAGTGTCTTTGATTTACTGCATAAGAGACAGGACTCCTGAAAGAAGAGGTTGCTCACAGAACTTATTTGCATGAAGACAATTGTGTGGATCATTGAGGCTCACTGATCAGAAAAGGTGGTATTGGACCAATTAGAAATCATAAAATCCTTTATTTCATGCCATACTGTGTGATTTAACAACCAGGACTTTCTTCCTGCAAAAGTTCCATTATGTGGAGAGGGCAATCATTGCATAAACATGAAACCATGAATGCACCAGGTCAAAAAGATCATTAATCTCTACACAGAGGCTAAAAGAGCCCAGCAGTGAAGTTTTAGCTTGACCCTGGGGAGCTGAGTGGAGGCTTTCTACAGATAAGGATGATGAGCCATACTTTGATGGTGAATGTACAGTAGCCATAGGAATCACAGAAAAATAAACTATTTTATGGGTGGGTTATCATAAATAAGGGGAATGTAAGAGTTAGGAGTGTTACTTTTCCTCCTCCTCCCCCTCTTCCCCCTCCTCCTTTTATTTATCCTCTTTTTCCTTTCTCTTATTTCTGCTCTACCTTCTGCTTATCATTTCTTATTTCTTCCCTTCCAAAGAAAATCTCTATGATATTAGATAATAGAATGCAGCAGAGTAAAATAATAATGAATAAAAATTAATAAAAAAGAGAAGAGGGACATAAGAAAATGATAGATAAGAATGGAAAAAAGAGTTAGAAAAAAGTAGAAAGGAAAAGTAGGAGAAAGAAAGGAAAGAGAGAAAAAAAAAGAAATGTAGGAGTTAGAAAGTAATCATCTGGTAGATATTCCAAGAGTTTCCTAGTAGCATTAGACTTTCTAATAAAAAAGATCTGGTAGTTGACATGATATATGTCAACCAAATAATTGAAGGAAAAATCAGAGAAAGAGACACAAATTGAAGAAATTTTCAAGAGTTTCGCCACTTTACAAAGTAGAAAACCTAAAGAAGGACCCTCATGTCTCTAAATAAAGCATTCCCATATTCCCATAATTTTAGGTCTGGAGAGAATGGGGAAGCCACTGGAGTGGACACTGTCTGCACCTACCATTCTGACCCAATGACTCCTCCCCTGGACAGAAAGCAGCTGTATCAAGAAGTGACCCAGCTGACCAATGGCATTACCAGGCTGGGTTCCTACATTCTAGACAAAGATAGTCTCTATGTCAACGGTGAGTATCTGTGTCAGAACGGGGGTCTCCTCCAGTGTTAGGTTTCATTGCTGTAACAAATTCACAGAGACTGAATTTAGAGAAAAGTTTCAGGTGTTTCAGGTCAGGTTACTTATTTCCTGTAATATTTATTTACTTTCCTCATCACTGTGACAAACACCCGACAAAGGCAAGAGACGAAGAAATGGAATAGGCTGGCTCACAGTCCAGAGTACAGCCAATCATAGCAGTGACATCATGTCATGCAGATGTTAAAACAGCTGTTCACACTACTACATCTGTAGTCCAGAAGCAGAGTGAGATGAAGCCTGGTACTGAGTTCATCTTCTCTGTCTGTATTCAGTCTGAGATTCCAGCTCACTGAATGGTGCTTAGAAATGCCTTCACGAACACACATACATGTCCGTTTCACATGACTCTAAATTTAGATCAGGTTGACAAAGATTAATCATTGTTGTTTGGTTACTTTTAGGCCTGTGGCAAGATAAAAAAAATATGGGGAAGGCATAGAAGAGGAAATCTGCTCTTTTATAGAATCCAAGGAACAAGGAGGCAGGGAGAGTTTGGGGATGTGATACATAATGGCATGTGGAACCAGTGACCTAGTGTCTCCAATGGGTTCCCACCTCTGCAGTTATTGGCTCATTCATTGAGGAAGTTATCACTCTTAAAATCCAATCACCTTTCAATAGTTGTACCAGTTGGGGACCAAACCTTCAACACATGAACTCTCTGGAGGACACTTCAGATCCAAACCATGGCATTTACATAGTGACCGTTCTATGCCTATAGCTCGTCATAGAGGGTGATTATGCTTTCCAAAAGATGCCTATCTATGTCTGGAGACATCCATGTCACTACTAAAATGGTGTTAATATTTTCTGTCAGGTACAGAGAAGTGGAAACTGGTAAGAATCCCAAATGTGCAAGATAGCTCCCTACCAGTGATTTAAAAAAATGCCAATCGGCCCAAGCTTGAGAAATTATTGCACATAAACTTTTGGATTTATATTTTAATTTATTGTTTGAGAATTTCTTGTAACCCTGGTACAGGCCTGATATTTCTTAGATGCCTCATTTGAAATGTTCAACCCATGAAAGTCAGTTTGAGTCAAATTAAAAGTATAAAAAGGGGCAGATTTATTTGGGAACCGTGTTCCTTGGTGAGATTACAGGCTCAAAGGGTGAAACCAGAGGGAGTTGCATCCAAAGTATATTAGGCAGGGCTGTTAAGGATTGTAGGTGAAGGAAAATGACTTGTCTGCCACATGCTGGACTTTTGGCCAGGTTCGGCCATCTGGGGCAGGGGTGGGTGGGCAGGGGACACTTGGGAACCTAGAGGTTTGGGACAATTGTCAGGAATGCTATGCATGTGGAACTGGGCCTGGGAGGCTTTCCTCAGAAGGGGGCAGGTGGAAAGAGAGAACAGGACTCACCTGATCCTATAGGGATCCACAATAAGATCCAATTAGAATATCAGATGAAGGGGGAAGGGGAGAATGATGGATGACTCTGGTTCCGTGCTTCCCAGTTGCCTGACAGTGTGCTCACTCTTCTTTCCCTTCATCATAACAACTTAATTCTCAGGCTTCATGAGCCAACTCAGACAACTAAAACTTCCAAAAACATTGCTACCCTTAATAAATACACACTGAATAGGGACTGTTGAGATGGTGCTGAGAGCAAAGCTGTCACAGAGCAGGCCTGCCAAGAACAATAATTAATAGCAGCTTATCAAAAGGATCCTTTGTGGTGAGAATTTTGTAATGAAGTTAATCTACTCAAAACCTTGTGAGTTGTTATTTTCATTTTACTGATCATTCAAGGAGGAAATAATTTGACTTATATTATGACTATTAAGCATGCCAGAATGAGGATTTCACCCATAGTCACTCTTGAAAACCACAGGTAACATGGTGAGCCATCCAGAGAAAGCCCCAACATCTAGACAGGCAGCCTCTGGCCAAATAATCTAGCCTAATTCACAGATATTTCCTTCTTTATATCCACTTAGAGATTATCTTTATGTATAATATGAAATATATTTGTTGCTGTATTATTTAGAGCATAGTGTTTTGTCTCCAGAAGATACTTTTCAGTTACCATGACAAAATACTCTGATCCAGATGCAGTAAACATCTGTAGCAAAATAGTATTTTCTAGACATTATAGGAATGTGCCACACATGAACTCACAGTGGTTGTGACTACACGCACAGGACCTGAACAAGATCATGACAGCGAAAATACCACCATAATTCAGGGAGTTGAACTTCTGCTGTTAGCCAAGCATGGAGGCACATGCCTTTAATCCCAGCACTCAGGAGGCAGAGGCAGGAGGATCACTGTTAGTTCAAGGCCAGCGTGGTCTACAAAGCAAGTCTAGGACAGCCAAGGCTACACAGAGAAACCCTGTCTTAGAGAAACAAAACAAAACAAACAAACAAAAAACAAAAAAAGTAATTTGCCAGGCAGTAGTGGCACATGCCTTTAATTCCAGCACATGGAAGACAAAGACAGGTAGATCTCTATGAGTTCAAGGCCACTTTGTTCTACAAAGTGAGTCCAGGACAGCCAGGGAAACATAGAGAAACCCTGTCTAGAAAAAAGAAAGAAAGAAAGAAAGAAAGAAAGAAAGAAAGAAAGAAAGAAAGAAAAGGAATTTCTATTGTCCATGCGCAGTGGTTGTGGGGTCATTTACTGGGGCATGGTTGAATCAAGGACCACATGCATACAGAAAATTGACTCTTTCTTCCTTAGCATCCCTCAACCACCAATAGTGCCTCAAGTAGGATTTGGAGCTCCTCAGTCACTCACAGTTGAAAGGCGGGGTTTATTTTGACTTATACTTCAAGGTGCATCCCAGCATGTAACTTGAAGCCACTAGTTGAATCATATCTACAATCAGTAAGTGGAGAGGGAGGGGAGAGAAACAGTGCCACTCATCTAGCTCAGGAAATGGAATCAGTCATGTTTGGGGGAGTGATTCCATTAATCTGATCAAATAATCCTTTACAGACATTGCCTGTAGGCCAACCTAATTTACATAATCCCTTACAGGGGTGCTTTAAGGCTTGCCTTCTATGGCACTGTATGTCCTTCCAAGTTGACAATATTAAAAAGTACACAAAAAGTTTACTATAAAATTTAGACCAACACAAATAATTTTTCTAAAGTACGTATATTGTTGAATGATAGATTTGTTTTGTGTGATGGTTAACAAGCCAGAAAAAATCCCTCCAGGCTTTAGTGTAGCATTACAGAAAAAAATGGATGAATATATAGATGTAAGGTTACTTTGAAAGTCAAATAAAATAATACAGGAATAACAAAAATTTCAGAGCTCTGCCCAGATCTGATCTGCATTTTTATCTCTTAGATAAATAGTAGAAATGGAATCCATGATACAAAAAAATAGTCATGGAAAGTCCTTCTCGTGGCCTTTTCCTCTTTTTCATCCTTCTCTTCCTCTTCATTCTCTACCACTCTTCTTTCCCTCCTTACCTTCTTTATCCTCCAGAGAAACAGTCATGGGGAGTTCTTTCCTTGGCTTTCTTCTCCTTTTCCTCCTGGTATACATCTTACAAGTAGGGCACTTGCCTAGTATGCACAAGACTCTGGCAACACACACACACACACACACACACACACACACACACACACACACACAAGTTCTCCAGTTTCTGTCAAAATTTAATTGTTAGTAATTACATCTGATGGCCTAATTTTTCATGTTTAAAGCATCCTATTCCTTTCCTCATAGTTTTCCTGACTTTCTCAAGCCATACATATCATTATCATCCATATATTATATATGTATATATATACACATAATTAATGAACACTCTAGGCGTATGTATGTATGTATGTATGTATGTATGTATGTATGTATTTATGTATTTGTACATATGAGTATAGGTATGTGTGTTGCACTGTGCATATGTGGAAGTCAGAAGGCAGCAGTAGGTATTAGTCTCTGCCGTCTCCCTTTTTTGAGACACAGTCTCCATGTTGTTCACCGGCATATACTTCAGGATAGCTGGCTGACTAACTCCTGGAGATTCTGTCTCTGCTCCCCACCTCACCAGAAAATACCAAGTTTAGAGACACCCAGGTGACATGCCCTGATTTTATGTGGGATCTCGGCATATGGCCTTAGGTCCTCACATTTGTATGTTTGTCCTAGTTTCATTTCTGCAACTGTTTAATAACTTAAGCATAGCAGTTTTATGGAAAAAATAGTCTATCTGTCTTTGGATTCTAGGTCACATTCTATCCCTAGTGAAAATCAAAGCAGAAATAGAAGGCAGGCCTCCTTCTTCTCCTCTTTTCCTTCTCTTATTCCTCCTCCTTCTCCTCCCCCTTCCCTTCTTATCTTTTTTATATTCTTCTTCTAGAAAAATCGTTTTCTAGAAAAATAGTCACAAAAAGGTTTTTCCTTGGCCTCCTCCTCTTCCTCCTCCTTTTTCTCCCAGGTTGAAGCTCAGATGCTAGCTACTTGCTTAGCATGCTCAAGGCTCTAGATTTACCTGTATACCAAGGGATATCCCTGTTTGGGTTATCCCTGTGGATATCCTACCTCCAACCAGAGAGTCTACTTTATAGCCAAGGAAGTGATACAGAAAGTATGAAGGATGCTTCTTCTGGTTGCCAGACAACCTTATAATTAACTAGGTTTCTTATATACCCCAGAACTGCCATCTGCCTAGGGATGGGGCTGCCCACAGTGGCATGCATCTACCTGTATTAATTAATCAAAATAGTTCCCAGTAGATCAATCTGACCTGGGTAATTCCATAGTTTTTATTCTCTTCCCAGATAATGCTAGGTTATATCAAGTTGACAGTTACAGCTAACCAGGGCATGTAGCAAACACTTTTATCACTGAGCTATCTCCCGAACTCTCCATTTGTTTATTTTTTATCCCCACATACCTCTCCCACAACCTGCTACAGATCATTAGTTCTATGCTATAAATAATATGCATACGCTAAGATAGTGTCATATAATTTTGTTAAGAAGAGCAAAGAAAGACTTAAATTATCTGCACAGAAATTATAAATATGCTTATCATAAACATGTTTTCCTTTGTAATATATATTATTGGCTTGACATAGTATATGCCTCTCAAAATACAGGTATCTGCTATCATTGTATATGGTTTTAACTTTTAATTTTTTTTCTTAAATTTCTTCTTGGACATGTATTCTGCTTACTCTAGCCCTCTGCTCTCCCTTACCTCCCTCCCACTCTTTTTCTTACTTCTTCCTCCTAGCAGGTCCCTTTTCTACATTCATCTCTTTTTTGCTTAGTTTTATGATCCACCCAAGTTTGGGACTTTCCATTAGAAATTGATGAGCTTACTATCTGGTACATAACTGAAAGCAAAGACTGTGCCACCCCCACCCCTCATGCCCTTGACTCATGATTGGTGTTGACATGCCCACTGCAGACAGCCACTTGGCTGTGTGGTCATGTTAACAGTAATCTTATCATGCCCTGAAGTTTTAAATACAAATTTACATATTTTTATTTGGTCATTTACTTGTGGGGGTGGTAGTTTTAATGCATGTCTTGATATGCATGTTGAAGTTAGAGAAACACTCTGGGAGGTGGTTCTGTCCTTCTTCCATATAAGTCTGAAATAGTGAACACAGATGGTCAGGTTTGCTGGCAAGTACCTTTATACGATGAATCATCTAGACTTATACTGTTTTAGTAAAAATTAATGGTGATGATATTCATCATGAATATTACTGCAGGACAAGGCACATAGTAAGGGCCAAGAAAGACTCAGTTATTACTGTTTATATATAAATCTCAGAATGTCTTCTACTTTCATGGTTACTTTTTTTTTTCAACTCTTAGTGCTTACATCAAAGTGCTTTATTATTACTCTTTCTCTCCTGCCTGTAGGTTATAACCAACGGTACTGGACTCCTACCACCAGCAGTGAGTACTCAAAGCTGTGATGCTCCAATATCTACAGGGCTTCCCAGAGTCAGCTCTACAGGATAAAAAAAATGGCATTTCTCTCCAATGAAGTTAATTTAATAACATTCGGTTCCCCCAGAACTCTAGAGCAGCTCCATTAACCCAAATTTCCCACAATCCCTATTCCAAGCTCTGCAGTTAAGGACCATATCTCTAGAGTCTGTGATTTATCAACACTCCTTTGTATGGTATTGACTCTGCACTCAGTCTGTTCTGCACTCTGTGCTTGGGACACCCCCAGACACTAATTTGCTGTTCTAATACCCTGGCCTTGGTCTAACCACAGAACCTTTCCTTTACACTAGCTATTTATGAAGGCCAGCTATCTCTGACTTCTCAAGTTCAAATCCTCACTTCCTGTATCTGAAAGATTTTTTTAGACTTTTCTATTAATAGATGTTTCTTTTCATTCAATCCTGGCCCATAGATTTTTTTCTCTCATGATCATGACTAATTCTTTGGTTGTTTCTTCTGTGGAATTTACTTTCATTTCATTTATTCACTCCTCATGTATTTATCACCTGTTTCATACTCACTTTCTATTTATAGATTGATTCAATTCATGTGTGAAGCAATATGTATGCATTTTATGGAAATTCCATTTAAATATTAGAAAGAATTGTAGATGCCAGTCATGATTATGATTATTGTCCTTTCTCTTTATTTTTCCACATTGTAGATGTATATTCTGCTAAAACTCTGGGTGCCTGCCACAGAGGGCTAGATTTATATCACAAGTTCTTTCAGATTGAAGTCCTAGGGCAAGTTCAGGGGACAAACACCCAACATTACACTATAGGAGATACAAAAATATAGCATAGTACTTATATCATTTTAGCTTCAAAAACAAATATCTTTGTCTAGGGAAATGGATCAGAGAGTAAAATCACTTACTATAAAAAGCAAGTATGGCCACATATGACTGTAAGCCCAGAATTTGGGGTGGGAGCGGGTGGCTAGAAATGGAAGGATTATTGGGGCTTGTTGCCTACAAACCTACCTCCAGAATCAGTGAGACTGGGTCTCAAGGAAATAACTAAGAAAGTATTAGACCAGAACACCAGAAACCATTCCCTGGCCTCCATGTACCAGCATGCACACCTTGCACATAAACTACACGCATACAGCAACACCCTTATACTTACATACCACCAAGTAAATAAATAAATGAGAAAATAACTCACACCCATGCTGTCATATGCATTATACAAACAGTCAAAATATATAAGTAACCTGAATGTATATGTGCAGGTTAATGGGTAAATATAAATAAAATGTATCCATGCAGTTGGATGTTATTAACCCCCAAAGTAGGAAATCCTCACAATTATTATAGATAATATTGAGGAAATCTCCACATAAGTGAAATGCCATATGATTTTTCTCATAACAGAGCTAGAGACTACTAAAATTCATATAATCAGAAAAGAAGAATAATGGTGGCTACAGGTTAAGGAAGGACAAATGGGAGCTTTTGGTTGTTTAGAGTTTTAGTTTTATAAAATGAGAAGGTTCTGAAGACTGGTTTCACAGAAGCTAAATGTAGCCATCCCTTTGACTACAGCCATCCCAGGTGACAGTGCACAGTATACTTCCCACTTCTCTCTTTTGTTACAGGTACACACCCATCTCTGGTTCCCTTCACCCTCAATTTCACTATAACCAACCTGCACTATACAGAGGACATGGGATCCCAAGGATCTGAAATATTCAACAACACAGAGAGGATCTTGAACCGCCTGGTCAGAACTCTTTCAGACTCACCCTGTATCATCTCTGTCTTGTAGCCCTTGGCCTCATAGCTCATCTTCCCTTTTGTCCACAGCTCAAGCCCATGTTCAAGAATAGCAGTATCGGGCATCTTTATTCTGGCTGCAGACTGATTTCACTGAGGTAAGAGCTCCAGAGTATGTATGCATCAAACATAGAAGATGACCAGGTCTAACTCCTAACTCCCTGTCCCTAATGTTCTAGAGGCAGGTGACCACCAACTCCTCTCTAGCCCTTTCCCTTTCAGGCTGGAAAATGTAGGCTCCTTCTCCTTTCCGGAGACAGTAGTGTGTGTTTTTATTGAGCATTACCTGTTTAGTTTTCTTACAGTTTCATTATGGTTGCTGTGATAAAATACTCTGACAAAAAAAAAGCAGTCTACATAAGGACATTTTATTTGGCATACCGTTATAGTCTATAGTCCATCATGTGGAGACGTTACAGTGGAAAGGACTGGAGACAACTGGTCATATCACACCCACAGTCCAGAGGAGAGAACACTTAAGGCACCCATCTGTCTGCTGCCTGCTTGCTAGCTTTTTTTTTTTATTACAGGCTCAGAATCAGTGTCATTCACTGTGGTCTTAGTTGTCCTACATCAATAACAAGCAAAAGAGTTCCTCACAGACTTGCTGACAAACTGACCTGATCCAGAGAATTCTTCTTAAGACTTTTAGTAGCCAACTTCATATTGTATCAGGTTGATATTTAGTATTGACAATCACTGGGCTGAAACTGTTGACTCATTTCATATATAAAAAATAAACCATAGAGATGTGGAGAAATATATCTGCATCAATCAACAGTTGAATAAGCCAGTTGAAATTGTTTTATTTTATCTTATTTGCAGGTTTCTTTGTCCACCCCCAATTGTTACATTTTTGGTATTAAGACATATGAGGTTGTGTTATAGATGCTGTGTTAAAGGATAGCACAAATACTGACATGTTTAGATGCTGTGTCTTTTTTCACAGGCCTTTGCTTTATTATTTATTGTCTTCTTCTGGCATAAAAGCCATTAATTCTTCACTAGCAACCCCACTTCTTTTCTCCCTCATAGAACCTTTTCTGAGCTCCAACTTTGGAATCTACATCTCCCCATTGACATGATCTAAGCAATGAACACCATAAAGTATGTCACACCAGGACACATTATAGCTTTCACAATCTGATTTTTTTCTTTGGTGGGTTTTTCTACTATACCCAATTGGCTGACAGAGGAGCAGCATTTCTCTTTGAGGAAGAGGAAAAGGCCACCTTTTAAACTGTAAGAAGATCTACTCTCTGTAGGTTTTGGAGTACCACTACAGCCAGGGAATCAATTTGTCCTTAAAGAGTGTGTATGGTTTGGGCCACCTGCTGGAGGTCCTGGATAAACTGGGAAGAAAACAGATGATACATGGTTAGGGAAATAGTCAGTCCTGCTGTTCCAGTGGGAACACCAGCAGTTATTCCTGCAACATCCAAGAAGGGTAAGATTTGAACTGTGCTTTTATTATGTCAGGCAGCTATTGAATCCATGATCAGACTCAGTAGAGGCTCTTGTTGAATGATTATTAATATTTACTATTGAATTATTATTGTAATAAACCAGCTGTTACTCATGACCAGCTTTATACCTAAATAACCATAAAGAGAGACTAGGATATGCTTAATTAGCCTAAAGAACAATACTGAGCTATAATTACTGCATCTTAAATCTCCAAGCTAATACAGCTTCTTCTCATTGCGATTTTCCACAATATACTTGCTTTTTACTCGGCTCCTAGGTCCACTTCCTTTCTTCTGGTGTTTCCTAGTCCTCTCTATGTGGATCCCTCTTCTCTTTCCTCTTCTTTCTCCTCCCTTCACTAGACCATGTTGGACAGAAAATCACTTCCCAATAAGGGAACAGGACAGGCTGGCACCACTAAAAAAGAAAGAGTGAGAGAAACACCTCTGAGAATGCAATTGAGTATTTGGGGGGGGTGGCGTGGAAGGTGGTCTGGCAAGGTTGGGAAAGCTGCTCCCCTACCATGACAATAGGAAAACAAGGAGAGGTGGTTCCCCAAATCTACATCTGGATCGAGTAAGTGGCCCTGCTGTCCAGGAGGAAGAAAGTAGGTCAGTCATATATCAGGACTTCCTGTCAATGATGACCATGTTTGGGTCAAAGGAGCTTGGGACCTTTCAGTTAGCCATTACTAGGAGATCCATTGGAGGGCAATCTGAGAGTGATGTCCCCGTGTCACGGGGGATATGGGGGCAGTCAACAGCCCAATGTTGCTCTTGATGGCATTTTGCATATGGCTGGGGTGGCTTGTGGTGGTTAGGGCAGCCCTGAGCAGAGTGACCCTCTTGACCACATTTGAAGCAGGGACCTGGTGGTCCTTGAGCTATAGAAGGCAAGGAAGCCCAGGCAGTCACCAAAACTGGTAGAATGGCCTTGGCCAGCATTTGGTATTTTTGCTTGCAGGCTTTTTCATTTCTCCCATGATACATGTTAAAGGCCAGTGTTAAGACTTCTGCTTGTGGAGTTAGGGATCTTCTCTCCAAGTGTGTAAACTTGGCCCCAATGTTGAGGAAACTACAGAAAAAAATAGGTCATGAGGAGTTGTATACCCTCTGACTTTTGGGGGTCTAGATTGGTGTACTGTGAGAGGGCCTTTGTGAGCCATTCTAGGAATTGAGATGGGTTTTCATGATTGTCTCAGATGACCTCTTGGTGTTTCTCATAGTTTACTGGTGTAAGTGCAGACTGGTTAGGAAGCAAATTGTAAACTGATCTCTAGCTAGAATGCTACCTGAGGAGTTATAGTCCCATTCAGATCCTGATATGAGATGCCTCAGCCTTGGCTGGGTGTACTGGATTAGTTTGGTATCCTTTATCTGCATGATCTCTAGCCTGTTCCCAAGCTTACCTGTGCTCCTCAGGGAACAAGCTCTTAGTTAGAATCATACATATGTCATGGAATGTGAGACTATGGGATTCAGTAATATATTGGAATCCTTTAATGAAAGTAGAGGAGTTAGAGGTTTAGAATCCCAGGTTATTTGTTTATGTGTTTATTTTTGTTTTTCTTTGTGTGAGAGAGTTCACATAATGAAAAAGGAACATGTGCTTTGACCAGGTCATCCACACCAGCAACCTCCCACAAAAAGAAAACTGGGGCTGGGTTAGGCTGAGTGCAGAGAGACAGTGGGGGGTGAGGGTGTCTGGGGTGTCCAACTGCAGAGTGGGAGCAAGCAGTGGGAGAATTAAAGGCTGCTGGTGGGGTGAAAGTAGGTGCCAATGTAGGATGGTTAGAGTGCCCTGTTACTGGAAAGTAAGACAAGGAGGCTGAAGAAGCCAGAGGAGAGCGAGCTATGGATTGGAGCTGCTAAGGATGGGGTTCCTTATCCAGATCAAGGGTAGTAGAGATTTCCTTTTTTGTGACTTCATAGCTAAAAAGAGCTGAGTGGAGGAACAGGAAGAACAGAAGAACAGAGAGAAGGCTTTGAGCAAAGATAAGAGAAAGCTTGAACATAGGGAACCTCCTTCCATTTTCCTCATCACTGGCAGTGATTGTAAAGGTCCCACATAGTACTGGGATTTAAAGTGCCATTAGGTGACCATTTGGATTCTTTATCTAAGGGGTATATATTTTGGCCAAGTCTGGCTGCAAAGGCATATGAGTTTAGAAGCCCTGAAGTTGAGAACTAGATAGGGGTTCAAGGTTCACCAAAAGGCATCCCAGTGGGGAGACTGGAGGTACTGTCAAACACACAGTTCCCAAGGCTAAGGAAAGGAGTCACAGGCCTGAGCCCAGTGCATCCAAAGGACATAGGACTGACCATCTTGTGACGGAGCTAAGCAGGGACAAGATCTAAAAGTCCAAATAGATAGTGTCCACCTATTAGGATGTGTGTGTGTGTGTGTGTGTGTGTGTGTGTGTGTGTGTGTGTGTATGTGAGAGAGAGAGAGAGAGAGAGAGAGAGAGAGAGAGAGAGAGAGAGAGAGAGAGAGAGACAGACACAGAGACAGAGACAGAGAGACAGAGACAGAGACAGAGAGACAGAGACAGAGACAGAGACACAGAGAGAGACAGAGAGAGACAGAGATGGAGATGCAGAGAGACAGAGAGACAGGGACAGAGACAGAGACAGAGACAGAGACAGAGACAGAGACAGAGAGGCAGAGAGACAGAGAGACAGAGAGACACAGATGAGAAACCACGATGGTAGAAAAATGAAGCCTCACCCAAGGGGAATGGTCAATGGTGGTAGTCCTTGGAGAGGGTCAACTTTAGCCTTAAAGACTGTGGCTGGGGGTACCTCTGTCTCCGAGAATACCAGAGAATGCCAGACAATTAATGGTTAGTTCTTCAGAACCAGGGAGATGTTTACACAGACTAGGATTGGGGGATTTACCAATCTTGGCTTCTATAGGTTCTATAGAGCATGCAGAAATGAGTTATCTGGAAAGTGGGGCTGTTGCATGTAGACTGAAAATAGGGTCCTGGAATGCAGTTTAACCCAGAAAGGGAAACACAAACACCAGGAGAGCCTGTTGAGTCTTGGCTCCAAATGTTATGATCTAACCAATGGACACCATAAAGTCACAACATGTGACAGATCTCTGGTGGGAGGTTAATTAAGAGGGGGTATACAGAAGCTGCCTCTGTGCTAGGGTGGAGGGAAAAAGACAACGGGAAGAAGAGAGGCCTTTCATAGGAAAATAAAGGACATGCACAGTAGGAAGATTTGCTACTTGGGGTGATACTGGAAATGTGTCACAGCTAATGATAATATATCTTGCTGCTCCTGGGTCGCTGGGGCAGATAATGGAGATGCCTGATTGTAACACCCATCTCTGCCTCTTTTCCTGGCTAGGCCTGAGAAAAATGGAACAGCCACTGGAGTGGATGCTGTCTGCACTCACCTTTCTGATCCCATGGGCCTTGAGCTGGACAGAGAGAAACTGTACTGGGAACTGAACAATAAGACCCAAGGTGTTACCCAGCTAGGGTCCTTCACTTTAGAAATGGACAGTCTGTACATCAATGGTGAGCATCGCCTTAGGAATCATAATCTGAAGATGAGAATGTTACTCTAACATAAATGGGCTTTCTGGTAGATCACAAGACCCTTCCTATATATCATCTTAAACCTGAGCAACCACCTGCTGAGTTAAGGGCAGCTGAGGAGTCTCTTTTCTCTTACAAAGGCATCATTTGAACATGTCTCTAATCAACAAAAGCCTTCCACTAGCACATTAAAAGACATCTCCTGTTAGAGCCAATGGTGGTTCAGTAGCAATTCAAGTCTGAGGGTATTTGTTGTTATATTTTACTTTGAGGTACATCTTGCTATCTGGCCTAGAACTAGAAATGTAACCCAGTCTGTCCTCAAACTGGTTATTCTCCTGTTTCAGTCTCCCTTGAGTGCTAGGGTTGGCAACATGCAGCCACATGCCTGTATATTTCATATCTCTATGATCCTTGATATCTGTCCCAGGCAAATTCTCTTAGCCTTAGTTCTATCAGAACCTTTCATGTGAAAATTCATCCTGAGCCAGGAGTGGTGCCTCATGCCTGTAATTTCTGGGTTTATCTGGGATGTTCAGGAATCTTGGTTAGATCCCTGTGCCATAAAAAACGAGAGTAAAAGGGTATGAGTCGAAGAGGAAAGAGAAGGAGGAAAGGCAGAGAGAAAATGAGAATAGTTTACTAGGTGTAATGGCCACTGTTTGCAATCATAAAACTTCAAAGACGAGATGAAAGATTTTCTGCAAGTTTGTGCTCAGCCTGAGTTACATAGAGAATTTAAGGACAGCCTGGTCTACAGAATATGACTCTATCTCAAACAAAACAAAAAGATTCCATCTCAAACCAAGGTTGGACTTTCATCTTTCACTCAATCAATGCCACAAAATATTCCCATGGGCTTTGACAGAACAATATATGAATATATGTGATAGAAATCAGGATGTGCTTATTTTCTGAAATAAATTATAAGTTCATTAGAACACAGAAGGTTCTCTTGATGACACCTAGATGTGTAGTGTTACACTGTATAGATTTGACATCTCAGCTAAAGAAGGGGCTCATGGGCCTCAGTTCTATCATAAACATTTCGGTCCTTGCATACTGATTTTCTCCTGTTCTTATTGCAGGTTTTACACATAGAAGAACCTCTTCTTCTACTCCCAACAGTGAGTACTTAAAAGTCTGATGGTTATGTTTTCCATACCCCATGGGAACTGCAGCTGATCTATCCCCCAACTCAATCCGAGGAAGGACAGCAGGTTACCAAGAAGAGACTTGATACCCTATGAACATATACAGGGGGAGGTAATCCCCCTCAGGAACAGTCATAGGGGAGGAGAATAAAGGGAAAATGGGAGGGAGGGAAGAATGGGAGGATACAAGGGATGGGATAACCATTGAGATGTAACAAGAATAAATTAATAAAGAAGAAAAAAATGAAAAAAAAAGAAAGAAAAAAAAAACCCAAAATCATGGAAAGGAAAAATAATTTAAAAGCTAGACTCTCCACCTACCATCCTATGGCTCACTTTGCAAAGCAAAGATGCTCTCTTGTGACATTCATGTACTTGTGACATTCAAATACCATTTTTTTTACTCCAATCCATTTCTCCTCAGCTCCCATGACCTCCTCTCCACTTTTCACAGAGAGCTCTACTGCACAACCCATCCTTACTACAGGTAGGTGACCTTTCTCCTACTCCTTCTAAGACCCCAACTATTGCAATCTCAGAGAAAGGCTATGGAGATGATGATTCTTGTTCTTCTAGTTTTCCAAGGACAGGAAATATGCTACCGTCAAATTTCCAGCCATTTTAATCTTGGACAATTTATTTACTCTCCCAGTGCCTCGGTTTCCTCAACAACCTAATGATACATTTATTTAAAACTTCACACTAAGACTCAAGTGGCCACTCCTTTAATCCTACTATTTGTATATCAATGGTAGAATGCTTAAATAACATGCCCAAGCCAAGGTTTAGATTTATTTTAATATTTTTGAGAATATGTATGTGTTCACTATACATGCCTGCATGGGTACAGAGGGAAGAGGGGAGTTTCCAATCCCCTGTGTTGAGAGTTGTAGGCATTGCTGTGCCACTGATGTGGGTGCTGTGCAATAAACCCTTGTACTCTGGCAGGGATAAATATACTAAGCTGTGAAGTGCTAAAAGGAAGACCCAATGTTGGGCATAGTGGTGCACACCTTTAATCCCATCACTTGGGAGATAGAGGCAGGTGGATTGCTGTGAGTTTGAGGCCAGCCTCATCTACAAAGCAAGTCCAGGACAGCCATGGCTACACAGAGAAACCAAGTGTTGAAAAAAAAAGGAAGACCAGGAATGTGAAAGACAAGTAAAGAAGACAAAATCAATTGCTAGCACCAGGAGGTCTTGAATAAGCTAATAAGTTATGCCAATCAAATTTATTAAGAAGTACAGCATCATCTATACTGTTTCCAGGGGTGGCAAGGAAATGATGAAGTTAGCAGAGTGCTAAGTCAGACAATGTTAGCAAAGCGAGCACAGGAAATCTCAGATGTAGCTGCCTTACCACAGCTAGGTAACCACAATCTAGGAGAAGTAGGCAGATCCCCAGAAACCACAACCTTTACTTCTCTTCAGTGTTCAGGATCCTTGTCCCTGCTGATTCATGTCATTAGAAAGATGAGAAAGATACTTCTCCAGTCACCTATTTTAACTGTGCACTTACATGTAGAGTCACCCTTCTTTTGATCTGCCCTGCGGGCTGTTCAGCCTTAGAGCCTGTATTCCAACAGACTAGCATTGGCATACTTTTTCCTCTACTTTATTTGGGTTCTTATATTTCCTAGTCTTCTCCATCCCAGTTCCTTCCAACCCCCTAATACCAGCTAGGAAAGACAGAAGGTTAGAAGGGAAAAGGGTTCTTAGGTCTCTTAAGGCTTCCTGCTGCTGAGGTTCAAGAGGTTGCTTGGAGCAAGTCACATTTTGTAGTCAAGATAGCTCCAACTTCTCCTCACACTGCAATAATAGCAAGCAGGGGCAACAGAGAAGGAACAACAACTCCTGCTAGTAGTTCTTCCTCCTCTTTCTCCTCCTCTTTTCTTCTTGTTCTTATTCTTGTTCTTGTTCTTGTTCTTCTTTCTTCTTCTTCTTCTTTCTTCTTCTTCTTCTTCTTCTTCTTCTTCTTCTTCTTCTTCTTCTTCTTCTTCTTCTTCTTCTTCTTCGTCTTCTTGTTCTTTTTCTTGCTCTTCTTGTTCTTCTCCTTCTCCTTCTCCTTCTCCTTCTCCTTCTCCTTCTTCTTCTTCTTCCTCCTCCTCCTCCTCCTGCTCCTCCTCTTCTTCTTCTGGCATTTATACCCTGTCCTGAGTGCCCAGATTCAAAGTATCTGTAGTGAACATCAGTGGAAAAATGAACACCGCCCCATATCCCAGATACATGATTAAAAGAAAAATATTTTCACATAAGTGCTTTTTTTTTTTAAAGAAACCAAAATTCTCACTACAGTCTTGCCTTGTCAACTCCATTCCTGGACAAGGACATAGAAATAAGCCTCTTTTGTCATTTTATCAGAGCCTCTAAGAAAGAATTGAATCAGTCTGGCTTGCCCATTCTTAGTGTGTGTGTGTATGTGTGTGTGTATGTGTGTGTGTGTGTGAGTGTGTGTGTTATGCATGTGTGTCTGTTGTGTGTAGATGTTTGTGCATGCATGCACATACATGTGAATTCCAAAGACGAGTGTCTTCCTCAACTATTCTCCACCTTATTTTTTGAGATAGTGTCTCTAAATAATCTGGACCTCACCAAGTCAGCTTGACTATTATGTGGCTAGCATCTTCAAACAGCCTCCTGTCTGTCTTCCCAGTGCTGGCATCAGTTGTGTGGTATAGCAACATACCTAACTTTTTACATAGTTGGTGAGGATCTGAAACCAGGTCCTGATGCTTGTGAATCAAGCACTGGCCTGATTGAGCCCTCCCCACAGCCCCTTAGATTTCAACAGGAGAATAGCATACACTGTGCATAGATGTGAGAAATGGCATGTTTTCTAGAAGGTGAGGGTCTGGAGCATGGAAGGCTCTACTTCAGCTGAGGCTCAGAATCCCTTAGCTGTCCTCCTCATACCTTACACTAGCCCTGCTGAGGGTTCTGAAAGAGCAGAGACCATCTTGCTCTCACCCTATTCTCTGGTTTACATCACCCAAAGGGCTAGGGTTTAGGCTTAAGGTTAACACTGAGGCAGATGGTGGTTTGGGGTAAGAGATGCATGAGAAGACTAAGCAACCCTGTGGACATACAGCACAGGGGTGGTTCTCAGGACTGCTCAGGCACATGAGGCAGAGGGAGGGTCCTTTCTTATGGATCTCAGAGGAGGAAGGTAGTTCCCTGTAGTCAAGCTGTCTCTGATTCCTAAGAGGAGGAAAAGCAGGGACCGTGCCTTTCCATGTGGGAATGTGTGACTCAAGGAATATATGACTCTTAGGTTCTGGGGAAAGTGAGGAAGAAGGGCACATCTAGTTTCCAGTGTACCAGGTATACGGGTTGTGTCAACACATGTAGTGATCTGAATGTTTGTTCTTGTTGTTTATTTAAATCAATTAACATATTTACTCACTTTACATGCAGATTTTAGCCCCTCCTTCCTCTACTCCCAGCTCCAAGCTCCCTCTCTCTTCCCCTTCCCCTCCCCTATTCCTCAGAGAGGAGACCCCCCCCCAACACAACCCCAACCTCACCTCATCAAGTCAAAACCGTACTGAGCTGTCCCCTTCACCTGTGGCCTGCTCAGGCAGTCAAACCTGAATATGTTTGAATAATATGACATCCTGAGATCAGTGACCTGCCTGGAGGGCAGTGGGTAGTGCCTGATACTGTCGTGGAATGCAGGAACCTGTGGAGTCTATTAGAGGATTACAAATTCACTGGTGGGCTTTGGCTAATAGCTTTGGCAGTTCCATTACAATGACTGTAAGAAAGAGGCTGCTGCAGGAGGGCAGAGCCTGAACAGCAGTGTGGTCTGGATTCCAGCAAATATCTAGTGCTTCCAGGTATGCTCATCACTGACAACTCAGGAGAAGTCAGGTTTTATTATGATCTAGACCTGGCCATGGACCTTAGTAACTGGGTTAAGCAATAGAGTGGGGCTACAAAGGCTTGACTCAGGCTAGGCTACTTAGAGATTGTTTAAGTATTTATTTTATCCCTTGGCTCACATTTTCCATGTGTAAAGTTAGCTTCAAAATATCACCTCCCACCAAATGAATGACTCCAATATAAGAAAAGCATGTAAAATGGCATATAACCCCAATCTAACATATATTAGCTCAAAGAATGTTCTACTGGGAGTGTATGCTTTGACACATGAGAGATTGGATTGCGTGTATGTACACATGCCTGTGGCTGCTGAAGGCCCAGTCCTAGGTGCTATTCCTTAGGCATCATCAGAGTTTGCTTTTGAGAAAAGATGTCTAGCTAGCCAGGAACTCACCAAGTAGGAAAAGATGGCTGGCAAGGGAACCCCAGAAATCTGCCTGTTCCTACTTCCTTGACACTGGATTTACAAGTGCCACCACATGTGGCATTTTTGTACATGGGTACTGGTATCACATCCTGGTCCTCATTCTTCAGTTTGGTGACTGAGCTATCTCCCTAATGTTAGCATTCTGTTTCAGTCAGCCTACTTGTGATGTAATTGCTTACCTGCCATGGAGGCATGGCTCTGCCCAGGGACAAACTGTCCAAGTGGCTCTCTCACTACTTCCTCCCTCTCTCTTCCCCTTCCTCTCTCTCTTCTCTCCCTCCCTCTCTCTCTCTCTCTCTCTCTCTCTCTCTCTCTCTCTCTCTCTCTCTCTCTCACCCCTTCCCCTTCCCTTCTCCCTCCATGCCCATTTAATAAATTCCTCTACAACAAAATATCTATATCTGCTGCCTAGTACCTTTAATCTTACATCCTATATATAAAACCTAGTCCACTCTCTGCCTCTAAATATATTTTCAGATTTGATGTTTATTGGATGAGTGTGCACACAGACATGGCTGTGCATGAATTATATGATGAGTGTTGAGATCAGAGGACAGCCTATGAGAACCAGCTGTGTGTTTTTGCTGCATGTGTCAAGGGTATCAAACCCAGATCATCAAGCAAATGACTATCCTAAGACATCTTCCAGAATTTGAACCCTCTACCTTTAGTTTTAAAAAATCAATATGTACAGGGGCTACAGAAAAACAGTTAAACAAAAGCCCAGAAAATAAAGTTGCATGATGGATGTTTATCAACATAGGGTCTTATGTGCTTAGTTTCTGCACCATGGAGTATTAAACCCTATAGAGGAGTATCACCCAGTTGGATACATGACCAATTATGCAGAAACTACTTACTCTCTTCGCTGGGGCAACTGTGATGCTAGTGGAAGAGTCAGTACTGCTGGAAGACACCCAAGTTTACAGAGAAACCAACAGCTCAGTGTGCCTTTCTCCCACCCCCACTATAGTGCTAGTCTCTCCTCTGGTGCCTTTCACCATCAACTTCACCATCACTAACCTCAAGTATGAGGAGGGCATGCGTCACCCTGGATCCCGGAAGTTCAATGTCACTGAGAGAATCCTGCAAAGACTGGTAAGAGCTCTGTGCAGTAGGTGCAGAATATCTCACAGATGTAACCCTCACCGATCCTGGCTTAGGCCACGCCCTTCAAGAAGGCCACACCTACCTCAACCTAGTTCCACATAGTCCACCTTTGCTCACAGATGCTATCATACTCATCTCAGAAACAGTCTGTCTTACCTCAGCCTTCTCCCCTTTCCCCACAGCTCTGGCCTTTGTTCAATAAAACCAGTATCAGCCTCCTTTATTCTAACTGCAGACTGACCTTGCTCAGGTAAGTCCTAACAAAAACCAACACAGATCGTCAGTGTGTGCCAGACCCAAAGTGTGGATGTCTTCCTTTCTTTTCTATGTACATTGCCCTTTTGTAAACCAGGAAGCACTGGATCGGGTACCCAAGGGGTTCCCTAATCCTGTAACCTCCACTTCAGTTACCCCCACAGACTGCAGACCATCAGCATCAGGTTGTTGACCATTTCCTGCTCATCGATTCTGGACTCCCCCATTCCTTCTTTCATTGTGAAATCAGAGGGAATTTCTTTAAAGCTTTCACTCCTATCCTGAGAATGTTTTCTATTATATTGGTCTAGTATCATTTCTATCACTATGATAAAATACCCTTCCATGAAAGTAGGGAAGAAGTAGTTTATTTTAGTTCCAAATTGCTAGGTCCAGTCCATAATATTTTTCAAAAGCCACATCAGCTAACGATTGAGACTGTCACATCACATCCACAGTCAACAACAGAGAGAAATAAAACCAGGAATAGTCTCCCAGTTGTACTCAGCTTGACTCCTCTGTTCTTACACAGTTCAAAACAAGCAACACAGTCCATGTCAGAGACAGCCCCTGCTGCAATTGCTAGGGGAACCTTCATGTGCATTTCAATGCCTATCAAAACTTCTCCCTCTCTATCTGTCTCATATACACAGTATTTGAAGAGTGTTTTCCACGACATAAAGAGATGGCTACCCTTGTTATCTCTAATTATTGGTTATAATGTTTATGTCACCAAGGCAAATTCCTTGTTGGAATTTACTTTTTTTTTTTTTTTGAATAGTGGTTGGGAAAAAGATAAAAGAAAGAACAAACAGTAGGAGGCAGATCTATCTCAACTCTATTGATATTTACTCAGGCCAAAGAAGAATGGAACAGCCACCAGAGTGGATGCCATCTGCACATATCACCCTGACTCCAAAGGCCACAGATTGGACAGGGAACAGCTGTACTGGGAGCTGAGCAGGTTGACTAATGGTGTCACCAGACTGGATCCCTACACCCTAGACAGGGACAGCCTCTATGTCAATGGTAAGCCTCTGGAATATAGCTGAAATTTCCTTAGATAGGCAGTATCTACTCTCTGGCTTTGGTCACCATCCATGCCTGTCTCTTCAAGGGTCTGTCTATGTGTTCAATAGGCGCTGACTCAGGCTAGGATCTTGTTTGATCCTCACTTTGAACTGACTTTACCCTTATTTGATAGAAAGTTCTTGATAACACTTTCTTCATCACACCCCAAACCATCATATATCCTTAAGTTTATCTGGTACTTCATCAGTTATTTCCTTATTGCAGATAGGGATAGGCTTATTTTGTCTCATAGTTTTATAAGAGACAAACCACGATAGAGGGAATGTGTGGAGGTTGGAACAGTTCCTTCCATAGTACGGCAAGCTCGTGGTTTTGCTTGTTACAGATCAGAAAGCACAGAGTATAAACCAGAACCCATGGTAGTATATCTTCACAATTCAGCTATTGATGCTTTATTACCACCAGCTAGGTCCCATGACCCTAAGCCTCCCAAACAGTGCCACCAGCTTGGAACCAAACACTAGGTCTGGTGAAGGCCATTTTACATTCAATCCACCATACATTCATCTCTCTTAACTCTGACCCTCTCTCACCCTCTTTTGTTACTGCAGGTTTCACAAATCAGAGCTCTGTGTTTACCACCAGCAGTGAGTATTCAACAGATGTGCCATGACTCTGTGCCCTACGCCAAGCAAAGCAGGAGCTGACACCTCCTCATGCATCCCATGTCCTTAGCCTGTAGCAAGGAATCTCGGAGGGCAGTTATTTGCCTCCTTCTCTGCCCATAATCCAAAGCAGTCCCAATTCAAGCTTTGCATGACAAATTATAAAAGTACTATCTCTTTCTGCAGTGAGAGTGCCTTGTATTTTTCACTTATGATGATTTCTTCTTAGCTCCTCAGACCACCACAGTAAACCTGGGAACCTCTGGGGTGTACTCTTTCCCCAGAACCACAGGTAAGTAGCTGTTTGTGGCACCTATGTTAGAAGGAACATGAAAACTGTCAATGTGTACTGAAATATAGGATGTCATAGTAAATCTACCATTTTCATCAACCAAAACCCTTATTGAACAGATAATCAGTTCCAGACACTGGAAGATATACCAGGAAACACACACACACACACACACACACACACACACACACACACACACAGACACCCACACACACAAAGACACCCCCACACACCCTTCTGACCTTATAGTTTATATTTTTATAAACTGTGATGGTGTTGATATTGGTGTTTATAATGTTAATAGTGATAGTGTTATTGATAGTGTTGATGGAAGTGATCATGATTATGGTAATGATTATTGTGATAATAAATGTTAATAATTTTGATAGTGATGATGTGATGTTGTATGCTAGTGATGGCAATGATGATGGGGTTTTTAATGATGATGATGAAAGCCACAATGATGACATTGTTTATGCTGATGATAGTTTTAATGATAGTGAAGATAGTTTTGGATGATAGTGATGATGATGATGATGATAATAATTATGATGATATGATGATGGGGATGGTGTTAGTGGTAGTTATGTTAATGATGGTGGTGATGATCCTATTAATAGTGCTGGTATTGATGAAAATGATAATACTGAGAGTGACAGTGTTAATGATGGTGGTAGTGATGATGCTAATGATGGTAGTGGTTTGAAGGACAGAGATGATGGTTTTCATAGTGATATTATTGATAATGGTGTTGATGAAGACAATAATAGTAAAGGTGGTTATAGTAGGATAACCATATTAGGGTTGATAGCAATAATAATGATAGTAAGGATGACGATGGTGATGAAAATGATGATGGTGATGATAATTGTCCTGCTGGTGTTGATGATGGTTTTGGTGGTGGTGTTAGTAGTGGTTGTGGTAGTTATGGGGAAAGCATTTATTCAGCTGATTATGTTGATTATAGTAAGGATATTGACAATGTTTATAGCAATGGTGACAATGTTGATTATGGTGATGTATAATGATAACGATTGACAAGATGATAGTAACAATGGTGATGGTAAAAGTGATGATGGTGATGATGGTGGCAACAAAGTGAAAAGATAAGATCTGACTTCAATACAGAATGCTATTCACTATTAAACTATGAGCCTCACTAGTAGTATCTTATTTCCTCTTGAAATAAGGTTTACAAGTAAGAGAGGTATAAAAACACCATTACACAAATAAGACAATGACAGAGAGAGTTTTCTACCTGAATAGTCACCCAATACTGTATATTATGTTGGAGCATCTTCTTGAACCTTCTGTCCCAATACATCTGACAGACATATTTGTGAAGCAGAAACGGTTCAGGACTTGCTTACCCTGTCTTGGCAGAATTTGGCCATTGACTCTGCCTGCATCCAAGTTTGCCCTTTCTTAGTTAGTATTCTGTATATGATAGAAACAAAGAAATTTTGCCCAGTAGCTTGTTTGCCACATTTGAAGCTATCTCCATAAGGAGGTTCTTTGACGCTCATCATCCTCTTTGAGGTAGGCTGGGTGTTGCCAGTTGTTAACCCTCTCATTTGGAAAGCTACTAACCTGAAGTCCTGGGCAATACTCAGGTAATCAAGTTTATTCCTTCTCAAGTCTCTGATGGAGTTGAAGACCAGGTAGCTTAGTTTTACAATGAAGCTTAGTTGTTTAGGGGTTAAGATGTTTTTAGGTGTAGATAGATGTTTTAAGTTGATAAGGATAAGATGTGAAGGAGATTGATTTATATTCAAAATTTTACACACACAAAGATAGGAAAGATGTTTTCTCCATGACTGTCATACATAAATAGCCAAAATACTAAGAATATAACATTTGTGTAATTCTTGATTGTGTCATGGTTTTGCTTGCTATCGGTAGTTTGTTATATATTTGTGTAATAATATAATGTATATGGAAAAATATAAAGTGTTAAAAGACTTTTATCACTCATTTTCTAAAGTCAGCATATATCAGTTACACAAAATAGTTACTTTCATTATTTCATAATATATCTTTCTCATATTCAACTTGCATTGTCTCTATTGTCATATCTCATTCGTCTCCTTTCTCTTCCCAATCAGTCTTTCTAATTTTACAAATTTTATATATTTTTTTAAAATCTATATTCTGTGGTAGGATAAAATGTGTGATATTTGCCTTTTTGAGAGGCTTATTTCACCTAGCATGATGCGGTATGGATCCACCAGCTTTGATTTTTTTTGCAAATGTCATAATTTTATTATTTTTATAGTGGGATAACATTCAGTTGTGTCTATATTCCACATTTACTGTTTCCATTCATCTGTTCAGGGCACAGGGACTCATCCTTTTGAATAGTGCCAGAATAAACATAGCTATGCAGGTGTCTGGTTTATATGATAGATTCATTTAGGCAGATTAAAAAGTATTCATTTTAATTTATGGATTGATTTTTAGAAATAAATCTATCATAAATTCTTATATTTTTTTCCATTTTTTATATGTTTCCTTCACTTAACTCTGATATTGAGCAAACATGTTTTGCTTCTGGTAACACAATGCCTAGTGCATGATAGAACTACAAGAAATATACTCCTTCCTCGAGGAAAAGAAGGAGTGAAGATGTTTCTGAAAAAGCATAGACTCCTCCCTTTTATTTTCCTTTTTCAAATCTTTAGTGATTTTCAAATTTTATCTAAGACAGCTATGTGATGCTAGTGGAAGAGTCAGTAGTTCTGGAAGACACCCAAGTTCACAGAGAAACCCACAGCTCAGTGTGCCTTTCTCCCACCCCCACTGCAGTGCCAGTCTCTCCTATGGTGCCTTTCACCATCAACTTCACCATCACTAACCTCAAGTATGAGGAGGGCATGCATCACCCTGGATCCCGGAAGTTCAATGTCACTGAGAGAATCCTGCAAAGACTGGTAAGAGCTTTGTGAGTAGGTGCAGAATTTCTCACAGATGTAACCTTCACCCATCCTGGCATAGGCCACACCCTTCAAGAAGGACACACCTACCTCAACCTAGTTCCACATAGTCCACCTTTGCTCACAGATGCTATCATACTCATCTCAGAAACAGTCTGTCTTACCTCAGCCTTCTCCCCTTTCCCCACAGCTCTGGTCTGTGTTCAATAAAACCAGTATCAGCCACCTTTATTCTAACTGCAGACTGACCTTGCTCAGGTAAGTCCTAACAAAAACCAACACAGATCCTCATTGTGTGCCAGACCCAAAGTGTGGGTGCCTTCCTTTCTTTTCTATGTACATTGCCCTTTTGTAAACCAGGAAGCACTGGATCGGGCACACAAGGGGTCCCCTAATCCTGTAACCTCCACTTCAGTTACCCCCACAGACTGCAGACCATCAGCATCAGGTTGTTGACCATTTCCTGCTCATCGATTCTGGACTCCCCCATTCCTTCTTTCCTTGTGAAATCAGACGGAATTTACTTAAAGCTATCACTCCTATCCTGAGAATGTTTTCTATTATATTGGTCTAGTATCATTTCTATCACTATGATAAAATACCCTTCCATGAAAGTAGGGAAGAAGTAGTTTATTTTAGTTCCAAATTGCTAGGTATAGTCCATAATATTTTTCAAGGAAGCCACATCAGCTAACGATTGAGACTGCCACATCACATCCACAGTCAATTGTACTCAGCTTGACTTCTCTGTTCTTACACAGTTCAAAAACAAGCAACACAGTCCATGTCAGAGACAGCACCTGCTGTAATTGCTAGGGGAACCTTCATGTGCATTTCAAATGCCTATCAAAACTTCTCCCTCTCTATCTGTCTCATATACACAGTATTTGAAGAGTGTTTTCCATGACATAAAGAGATGGCTACCCTTGTTATCTCTAATTATTGGTTATAATGTTTATGTCACCAAGGCAAATTCCTTGTTGGAATTTACTTTTTTTTTTTTTGAATAGTGGTTGGGAAAAAGATAAAAGAAAGAACAAACAGTAGGAGGCAGATCTATCTCAACTCTATTGATATTTACTCAGGCCAAAGAAGAATGGAACAGCCACCAGAGTGGATGCCATCTGCACATATCACCCTGACTCCAAAGGCCACAGATTGGACAGGGAACAGCTGTACTGGGAGCTGAGCAGGTTGACTAATGGTGTCACCAGACTGGATCCCTACACCCTAGACAGGGACAGCCTCTATGTCAATGGTAAGCCTCTGGAATATAGCTGAAATTTATTTAGATAGGCAGTATCTACTCTCTGGCTTTGGTCACCATCTATGCCTGGTTCTTCAAGGGTTTGTCTATGTATTCAATAGGCGGTGACCCAGGCTGGGATCTTATTTGATCCTCACTTTGAACAGACTTTACCATTATTTGATAGAAAATCCTTGATAACACTTTCTTCATCATATCCCAATCCATCATATATTCTTAAGTCTCTCTGGTACTTTAATCAGTTACTTTCATTATTGCAGAGACCTAACTGAAGCAACTTTGAGATAGGCTTCTTTTGTCTCATAGCTTTATAAGAGACAAACCATGATATATGGAATGTGTGGTGGTTCGAACAGTTCCTTCCATAGTAGGGTGAGATCATGGTTTTGCTTGTTACAGATCAAAAAGCACAGATTTTTAACCAGAACCCATGGTAGTATGTCTTCACAATTCAGCTATTGATGCTTTATTACCACCAGCTAGGTCCCATGACCCTAAGCCTCCCAAACGGTGCCACCATCTTGGAACCAAACACTAGGTCTGGTGAAGGCCATTTTACATTCAATCCGCAATACATTCGTCTCTCTTAACCCTGACCCTCTCTCACCCTCTGTTGTTACTGCAGGTTTCACAAACCAGAGCTCTGTGTTTACCACCAGCAGTGAGTATTTAACAGATGTGCCATGACTCTGCCTCCTACACCAAGCAAAGCAGGAGCTGACACCTCCTCAGGCATCCCATGTCCTTAGCCTGGAGCAAGGGATCTAGGAGGGCAGTTATTTACCTCCTTCTCTGCCCATATTTCCAAGGCAGTCCCAATTCAAGCTTTGCATGACAAATTATAAAAATACTGTCTCTTTCTGCAATGAGAGTCCCGGGCATTTTCACTTATGATGGTTTCTTCTTAGCTCCTTGGGCTACCACAGTAAACCTGGAAACCTCTGGGGTGTACTCTTTCCCCAGAACCACAGGTAAGTAGCTGTTTGTGGCACCTAAGTTAGAAAGAACATGAAAACTGTCAATCTGTTCTGAAGTATAGGATGTCATAGTAAATCTTCCCATTTCATCAACCAAAACCCTTATTGATAATGTTTATATCAATGGTGACTATGTTGATTTTGGTGATTGATAAGATGATAGTAACAATGGTGATGACAAAAGTGATGATGGTGATGATGGTGGCAACAAAGTGAAAAGATAAGATCTGACTTCAATACAGAATGCTATTCACTATTAAACTATAAGCCTCAGTAGTAGTATCTTATTTCCTCTTGAAATAAGGTTTACAAGTAAGAGAGGTATAAAGACACCATTACACAAATAAGAAAATGACAGAGAGAGTTTTCTACCTGATTAGTCACCCAATACTGTATGTTATGTTGGAGCATCTTCTTCAACTTTCTGTCCCAATACATCTGACAGACATATTTGTGAAGCAGAAACGGTTCAGGACTTGATTACCCTGTCTTGGCAGAATTTGGCCATTGACTCTGCCTGCATCCAAGTTTGCCCTTTCTTAGTCAGTATTCTGTATATGGCAGAAACAAAGAAATTTTGCCCAGTAGTTTGTTTGCCACATTTGAAGCTATCTCCATAAGGAGGTTCTTTGATGCTCATCATCCTCTTTGAGGTAGGCTGGGTGCTGCCAGGTATTAACCTTCTCGTATGGAAAACTACTAACCTGACCTCCTGGGTAGTACTCAGGTAATCAAGTTTATTCCTTCTCAAGTCTCTGATGGAGTTGAAGACCAGGTAGCTTAGTTTTACAATGAAGCTTAGTTGTTTAGGGGTTAAGATGTTTTTAGGTATAGATAGATGTTTTAAGTTGATAAGGACAAGATGTGAGGGAGATTGATTCATATTCAAAATTTTACACACACAAAGATAGGAAAGATGTTTTCTCCATGACTGTCATATACAAATAGCCAAAATACTAAGAATATAACATTTGTGTAATTCTTGATTGTGTCATGGTTTTGCTTGCTATCGGTAGTTTGTTATATATTTGTGTAATAATATAATGTATATGGAAAAATATAAAGTGTTAAAAGACTTTTATCACTCATTTTCTAAAGTCAGCATATATCAGTTACACAAAATACTTACTTTCATTATTTCATAATGTATGTTTCTCATATTCAACTTTCATTGTCTCTCCTGTCATATCTCACTCATCTCCTTTCTCTTCCCAAATAGTCTTTCTAATTTTATAAATTATATATTTTCTTTTAAAATCTATATTCTGTGGCAAGATAAAATATGTGATATTTGCCTTTTTGAGAGGCTTACTTCACCTAGCATGATGCAGTATGGTTCCCCCACCTTTGAATTTTTTGCAAGTGTCATAATTTCATTATTTTTATAGTCGGATAATATTCAGTTGTGTCTATATTCCACATTTACTGTTTCCATTCATCTGTTGAGGGCCAGAATAAACATAGCTATTCAGGTGTCTGTTATATATGATAGATTCATTTAGGCATACGAAAAGATATTCACTTTTAATTTATGGATTGATTTTTAGAAATAAATTTATCATATATTCTTGTATTTTTCCATTTTTGATAATAAGTTTCCTTCACTTAACTCTGATATTGAGCAAACATGTTTTGCTTCTGGTAACACAATGCCTAGTGCATGATAGAACTACAAGAAATATACTCCTTCCTCCAAGAAAAGAAGGAGTGAAGATGTTTCTGGAAAAGCATAGACTCCTCCCTTTCCTTTTCCTTTTTCAAATCTTTAGTGATTTTCAAATTTTATCTAAGACAGCTATGTGATGCTAGTGGAAGAGTCAGTAGTGCTGGAAGACACCCAAGTTTACAGAGAAACCCACAGCTCAGTGTGCCTTTCTCCCACCCCCACTATAGTGCCAGTCTCTCCTCTGGTGCCTTTCACCATCAACTTCACCATCACTAACCTCAAGTATGAGGAGGGCATGCGTCACCCTGGATCCCGGAAGTTCAATGTCACTGAGAGAATCCTGCAAAGACTGGTAAGAGCTCTGTGAGTAGGTGCAGAATTTCTCACAGATGTAACCATCACCCATCCTTGCTTAGGCCACGCCCTTCAAGAAGGCCATACCTACCTCAACCTAGTTCCACATAGTCCACCTTTGCTCACAGATGCTATCAAAATCATCGCAGAAACAGTCTGTCTTACCTCAGCCTTCTCCCCTTTCCCCACAGCTCTGGCCTTTGTTCAATAAAACCAGTATCAGCCTCCTTTATTCTAACTGCAGACTGACCTTGCTCAGGTAAGTCCTAACAAAAACCAACACAGATCGTCAGTGTGTGCCAGACCCAGAGTGTGGATGCCTTCCCTTCTTTTCTATGTACATTGTCCATGTGTAAACAAGGGAACACTGGATCGAGCACCCATGGAGTCCCCTAATCCTGCAACCTCCACTTCAGTTACCCCCACAGACTGCAGACGATCAGCATCAGGTTGTTGACCATTTCCTGCTCATCGATTCTGGACTGCCCCATTCATTCTTTCCTTATGAAATTAGAGGGAATTTACTTAAAGCTATCACTTCTATCCTGAGAATGTTTTCTCTTATATCGGTCTAGTATCATTTCTATCACTGCGATAAAATACCCTTCCATGAAAGTAGGGAAGAAGTAGTTTATTTTAGTTCCAAATTGCTAGGTCCAAACCATAATATATTTCAAAGAAGCCACATCAGCTAACAATTGAGACTGTCACATCACATCCACAGTCAGCAACAGAGAGAAATAAAAACAGGAAAATTCTCCCAAATGTACTCAGCTTGACTTCTCTGTTCCTACACAGTTCAAAAACAGGCAACAGAGTCCATGTCAGAGAAAGCACCTGCTGCAATTGCTAAGGGAACCTTCATGTGCATTTCAAATGCCTATCAAAACTTCTCCCTCTCTATCTGTCTCAGACACACAGTATTTACAGAGTCTTTTTCCATGACATACAGAGATGGCTATCCTTGTTATCTCTAATTATTGGTTATGGTGTTCATGTCCCCAAAGCAACTTCCTTGTTGGAATTTCCTTTTTGTTTTTGTTTTTGTTTTTTTTTGAATAGTGGTTGGGAAAAAGATAAAAGAAAGAACAAACAGTAGGAGGCAGATCTATCTCAACTCTATTGATATTTACTCAGGCCAAAGAAGAATGGAACAGCCACCAGAGTGGATGCCATCTGCACATATCACCCTGACTCCAAAGGCCACAGATTGGACAGGGAACAGCTGTACTGGGAGCTGAGCAGGTTGACTAATGGTGTCACCAGACTGGATCCCTACACCCTAGACAGGGACAGCCTCTATGTCAATGGTAAGCCTCTGGAATATAGCTGAAATTTCCTTAGATAGGCAGTATCTACTCTGTAGCTTTGGTCACCATCCCTGCCTGGCTCTTCAAGGATTTGGCTATGTATTCAATAGGCGCTGACTCAGGCTGGGATCTTATTTGATCCTCATCTTTGAACAGACTTTACCCTTATTTGATAGAAAATCCTTGATAACACTTTCTTCATCATATCCCAATCCATCATATATTCTTAAGTCTCTCTGGTACTTTAATCAGTTATTTTTGTTATTGCACAGACCTGACTGAAGCAACTTCAAGATAGGCTTATTTTGTCTCATAGTTTTATAAGAGACTAACCATCATATAGGGAATATGTAGTGGTTGGAACAGTTCCTTTCATAGTAGTGCAAGCTCATGGTTTTGCTTATTACAGATCAAAAAGCACAGATTTTAAACCAGAACCCATGGTAGTATGTCTTTACAATTCAGCTATTGATGCTTTATTACCACCAGCTAGGTCCCATGACCCTAAGCCTCCCAAATAGTGCCACCATCTTGGAACCAAACACTAGGTCTGGTGAAGGCCATTTTACATTCAATCCGCAATACATTCGTCTCTCTTAACCCTGACCCTCTCTCACCCTCTGTTGTTACTGCAGGTTTCACAAACCAGAGCTCTGTGTTTACCACCAGCAGTGAGTATTCAACAGATGTGCCATGACTCTGCCTCCTACACCAAGCAAAGCAGGAGCTGACACCTCCTCAAGCATCCCATGTTCTTAGCGTGGAGCAAGGGATCTGGGAGGGCAGTTATTTACCTCCTTCTCTGCCCATATTTCCAAGGCAGTCCCAATTCAAGCTTTGCATGACAAATTATAAAAATACTGTCTCTTTCTGCAATGAGAGTCCCGGGCATTTTCACTTATGATGGTTTCTTCTTAGCTCCTTGGGCTACCACAGTAAACCTGGGGACCTCTGGGGTGTACTCTTTCCCCAGAACCACAGGTAAGTAGCTGTTTGTGGCACCTAAGTTAGAAGGAACATGAAAACTGTCAATGTGTTCTGAAATATAGGATGTCATAGTAAATCTACCCATTTCATCACCAAAACCCTTATTGAGCAGCTAATCAGTTCCAGACACTGGGAACTATATCAGGACACACACACATGCACACACACACACACAAACAGAGCTCTTCCCTTATAATTTATATTTTTATAAACTGTGGTGATGTTGATATTGGTGTTTATAATGTTGATAGTGATAGTGTTATTGATAGTGTTGATGGAAGTGATCATGATTATGGTAATGATTATTGTGATAGTAAAGTATTAATAATTTTGATAGTGATGATGTGATGTTGTATGCTAGTGATGGCCATGATGAAGGGGTTTTTGATGATCAAAATGATAGCTGCAATGATGATATGGGGATACTGATGATAGGGTTAATGATAGTGAAGATAGTTTTGGATGATAGTGATGATGATGATACTGATTACGATGATATGATGATGGTGATGGTGTTATTGGTAGTTATGTTAATGATGGTGGTGATGATCCTATTAATGGTGGTGGTATTGATGATAATGATGATAGTGGGAGTGAATGTGAATGATGGTGGTAGTGATGAAGCTAATGATGGTAGTGGTTTGAAGGACAGAGATGATGGCATTGGTAGTTATATTATTGATAATTGTGTTGATGAGGATAATAATAGTAATGGTGGTCATAGTAGGATAACCATGTTGAGGTTAATAGGAATAATAATGATTGTAAGGATGATGATGGTGATGAAAATGAGGATGATAATTATAATTGTACTGCTGGTGTTGGTGGTGTTGGTGGTAGTGTTAGTAGTGGTTGTGGTAGTTATGGGGAAGGCTTTTATTCTGGTGATTATGTTGATTATAGTAATGATATTGACATTGTTTATGGCAATGGTGACTATGTTGATTATGGTGATGTGTAATGATATGATTGACAAGATGATAGTAACAATCATGATGGCAAAAGTGATGATGGTGGCAACAAAGTGAAAAGATAAGATCTGATTTCAATACAGAATGCTATTCATTATTAAACTATGAGCCTAACTAGTAGTATTTTATATCATTTTGAAATAAGGTTTACAAGTAAGAGAGGTATAAAAACACTTTTATCCAAATAAGAAAATGACAGAGAGAGATTTATACCTGAATAGTCACCCAATACTCTATATTATGTTGGAGCATCTTCTTGAGCCTTCTGTCCCACTATATCTGACAGACATATTTGTGAGGCAGAAACGGTTGAGGACTTGCTTACCCTGTCTTAACAGAGTTTGGCCATTGACTCTGCCTGCATCCATGTTTGCCCTTTCTTAGTCAGTATTCTGTATATGGCAGAAACAAAGAAATTTTGCCCAGTAGTTTGTTTGCCACATTTGAAGCTATCTCCATAAGGAGGTTCTTTGATGCTCATCATCCTCTTTGAGGTAGGCTGGGTGCTGCCAGGTATTAACCTTCTCATTTGGAAATCTACTAACCTGAACTCCTGGGTAGTACTCAGGTAATCAAGTTTATTCTTTCTCAAGTCTCTGATGGAGTTGAAGACCAGGTAGCTTAGTTTTACAATGAAGCTTAGTTGTTTAGGGGTTAAGATGTTTTTAGGTGTAGATAGATGTTTTAAGTTGATAATGACAAGATGTGATGGAGATTGATTTATATTCAAATTTTTACACACACAAAGATAGGAAAGATGTTTTCTCCATGACTGCCATATACAAATAGCCAAAATACTAAGAATATAACATTTATATAATTCTTGATTGTGTCATGGTTCTGCTTGCTATAGATAGTTTGTTATATACATGTGTAATAATATAATGTATATGGAAACATATAAATGTTAAAAAAACCTTTTATCACTCATTTTCTAAAGTCAGCATATATCAGTTACACAAAATACTTTCATTATTTCATAATGTATCTTTCTCATATTCATATTTCATTGTCTCTCCTGTCATATGTTCCTTGTCTCCATTCTCTTCCCAAATAATCTTTCTAATTTAATAAATTTTACATTTTATTTTAAAATCTATATTCTGTGACAAGATAAAATGTGTGATATCTGCCATTTTGAGTGGCTTACTTCACTTAGCATGATGCTGTATTGTTCCACCTGTTTTGTTTTTTGCAAATACCATAATGTCATTATTTTTATAGTCGGATAATATTCAGTTGTAGCTATATTCCACAGTTACTGTTTCCATTCCTCTGTTGAGGGCACAGGGACTCATTCTTTTAATACTGGTGGAATAAGCATAGCTATGCAGGTGTCTGGTATATATGATAGATTCACTTAGGCAGATCAAAGAATACTCACTTTTAATTTATGGATTGATTTTTAGAAATAAATCTATTATAAATTCTTGTATTTTTTCCATTTTGTATAAGTTTACTTCACTTAACTCTGATATTGAGCAAACATGTTTTGCTTCTAGTAAGACAATACCTAACGCATGATAGAACTACAAGAAATATACTCCTTCCTCCAAGAAAAGAAGGAGTGAAGATGTTTCTGGAAAAGCATAGACTCCTCCCTTTCCTTTTCCTTTTTCAAATCTTTAGTGATTTTCAAATTTTATCTAAGACAGCTATGTGATGCTAGTGGAAGAGTCAGTAGTGCTGGAAGACACCCAAGTTCACAGAGAAACCCACAGCTCAGTGTGCCTTTCTCCCACCTCCACTGTAGTGCCAGTCTCTCCTCTGGTGCCTTTCACCATCAACTTCACCATCACTAACCTCAAGTATGAGGAGGGCATGCGTCACCCTGGATCCCGGAAGTTCAATGCCACTGAGAGAATCCTACAAAGACTGGTAAGAGCTCTGTGAGTAGGTGCAGAATTTCTCACAGATGTAACCTTCACCCATCCTGGCTTAGGCCACGCCCTTTAAGAAGGCCACACCTACCTCAACCTAGTCCACCTTTGCTCACAGATGCTATCAAAATCATCTCAGAAACAGTCTGTCTTACCTCAGCCTTCTCCCTTTCCCCACAGCTCTGGCCTGTGTTCAATAAAACCAGTATCAGCCTCCTCTATTCTAACTGCAGACTGACCTTTCTCAGGTAAGTCCTAACAAAAACCAACCACAGTTCCTCAGTGTGTGCCAGACCCAAAGTGTGGGTGCCTTCCCTTCTTTGTTCCTGTATGTACATTGCCCCTGTGTAAACCAGGAAGCACTGGATCCAGGATCCTAGAGGTCCTCTAATCCTGCAACCTCCACTTCAGTTACCCCCACAGACTGCAGACCATTGAGAGGTTGTTGATCATTTCCTGCTCATCTATTTTGAACTGCCAACTTCATTCCTTCATGTGGGATTATATAAATTTTTTTTGGAACTTTAAATTTTGTTCCTAAAATTTCCTTTATGGTATTGTTCTATTATCATTTCTATCACTGTGATAAAAATACCCTGACCAAAAGAATGTAGGGAACAAGTGGTTTATTTTAGTTCAAAACATAATTATTTTCAGGGATGTCACAGCAGCTAATGATTGAGACTGTCACATCACACACAGACACAGTCAAAAACAGAGAGAAATAAAAGCAAGGATGCGCTCTCATTTATATGCAGCTTGGCTTCGCTGTTCCTACACTGTTCAGGATCGCTTGGGTAGGATATGGTGCTGACCACAATGAGCTAAGTCCTCCCATGTTACCTACCTTCATTAACATTATTCCTCACAGAAGTGACCACAGGTTGAATCAATATAAATAACCCCTCATTGAAACTCTCTTTACTGGTGATTAAAGTTGTCAGTTAAAGCTAACAAACATAGGCTTTACTTTCTTTTCCTTTTGCTTTAATTCATAAATCCACATCTGTCTTACATATCTTATGAAGTCCCCATTCCTCATACCATGAGAATATAGATTAGTGTCTTGAATTTAAAAAAAAAACTTTATTCCAGGTTAAGAGACTCCTGGATGTCAGGACATTCAGAGAATCTCAGCCTGATGAATCAGCTCTCTACACATCATTGCCTCTCCCTGGCTCCTTCCTCTCCTACAACATCATTTTAAGATTCTTCCTAGGCGATCTCTTTATTATCATTCCTCTCATTTTTTTTTCTCCTCAGGTCTGAGAAAGATGGAGCAGCCACAGGGGTAGATGCCATCTGCACTCACCATCCAGACCCAACTGGACCTGGGCTGGACAAGGAGCGGGTATTCTGGGAATTGAGCAAGCTGACCAATGGTGTCACTCAGCTGGGCCCTTACACCTTAGACAATAGCAGTCTGTGCATCAATGGTGAGCAGTGGCCCTCTGTGCTCTAGTGCAGAGCATGCATACTCCCCGCAACCTACTTTCCTCGCCCACTCCATTCTCACTCTTACATTTTCTCTTCAGGTTATACACATAAGATCCTGTCTGTCTCATCTACAAGTGAGTATTCTGGGGCCCATTACATCACTCCAATGCTGTTAGGCCGTGCCCTGTGAAAGAAGAAGAAATAAAAGCCCATCACCTATATTCAGTTCCTGAAGCCCATCTCCAACTGGGGATGCAAAGAAACATATGCCCTAAACCCTAAGTCTGGCTAGAGGTGTATCATGCTCAGACAGGAGTTTGGTCCCTAGCACCCATGTACAAAAGCAGGCATCATTTGCAATCCTAGCTCTAAAAGGAGTAGACAGGAAGATCTTTGGGATTTAGTGGTCAGTCAGCCTAGTTGAATTGAGGATTGACAGGTCCTAGGACTTTGGAAGGGCAGTAAGGGAGTGGGCTAGGAGCTGAGCAAATTGAGTAATAACTTCACTCATCTGGAACTGAAACTTCACTTATACCTTGGGCTTAAAACACAAAGTGCAGAGTGCCTGAGGCGAATAATGCCAGAGAGGCTAGAGAGATGGCTCAGAAGTTCAGAGCACTAGATGTACTTCCAGAGGACTGGGTTCTCTTCCAAGTGCCTACATGATGCCTCACAATCATCTATAAGTACAGTTCCAAGGATCAGATGCCTGTTTCTGGCTTCCCTAAGCACCAGGCATGCATACGGTGCATAGACATTCATGTAGACAAAACAATAATAAAACATAAAATTACAATCTGTTGCTTGAGACTTTTCCTGAAGAAATAGGACACACAAATATCTATTCCAGATAGGGAATCAATGACATCCCAAAGTAGCAATTTCACTACATCCAACTTGGGTAACTAGGGGGATTATTAGGATAATTCACTGGAGCAGGGATGACTCAAAGACAGCTTCCTCACCCATAGCCACCGTAATATGAGTGACACCTCACAAGGGCTTCATCCTTAGAACTCTCTACTTGACAGTCAGGTAGCTCACCAGGTCAGATAGTCTGTTCTAGGCAGCTTATCTTGTCAAGGTGTTTTCCACTACAGGTTTCTCAATGCTTCTGTAATCTTGGGCCCTCCTAGTTTTAGCTTTCCCAGACATGTAAAGTCTGTTTATCTTGTAAGTCTCATGATCCTCTCCCTCTCCTTCACAGAATGACTCTTTCAATTCAGAGGAAATTGCTAAATGGCACAAGCCTACTTCACCTATAGTGTGTGATAGATAGAGACTTAGAAGAAGAAAAATAACCCCAGCTTCTGTGTTCTCTTTCTGATGTCTCTAAGCTAATGGCGTTTCTACTCTAAATCATCTGACAAATTATCTCCACAGCCTCTGTGATAACCACTGCTTCTACGAGAATGACAAGCCACTCCCTCAATCCTACAGGTAGGAATTCTCTCTGAAGATGTGTTCAGTCATTCTAGAATCTTTAGAATAAGGAGAAGGGGGTGGTGGTGGTGGTGGAAGAAGTTACATGTTCCATAGGAGCCCAAGGTTGACTCTTCATGACTGTCACAGTTTTTTTCCAAGTCACCTTCACTCTTATATAGTCCCTGGCACTCAGAATCTCTGATATGTGTTTCTGAAACTTATCTGTGGCCACTGACTTCCAAATTATTTCCCAGCCCTTAGAAGGATATGAACAAGTAGAGCTGTTGGCTGAGACTAGATATCTAGTGTGCAGTAACTGCTGTGCTACTAACAATCTCAGCAAATGTTCAAATTCTTAGTTTATCAACTGAACAATTCACCTACAGTTTGCTTAAAGGACTCCTGTTATTGAATAAATAAGTGGTTATTCTGGATAATTGCTTTTTGTTTGTTGGTTTTTGCTTTTTCAAGACAAGAGTTTCTCTGTGTAGCTTTGGCTATTCTAGACTTGCTTTGTAAACCAGGATGGCTTCGAACTCACAATGATCTGCCTGCCTCTGTCTCCCCAAGTCCTGGGATCACAGACATGTGTCACTATACCAAGTTCTGGAAAATTCTTATTGACCACATTCCTTAACATAAATGTATACCAGGTCCTTTAGTATGTGTAAAAACCATAGTCATATTCTTCCATCAAACTTTTAAAGAAGATTTGATTTCCCTTAAATTGATAAGCCACAATGAGTCAGTCATCTATCAATGAATCCTACATTTTCAGGTGTTTATTTCCACCCAATTGGCAATGTTTTTATTGTGAGAACTGTGGAAATTTTCAGGTTCCTGGGTATGTTCAGTAGGTAAAAGCTATAAACCTGAGTTCAATCCTTGGGCCCCACATGGTAAAAGGAGAAAAGAAATTCCCACAAATGGTCCTATGACCTCCATGTGCACATGCTCACACAAATGTGTATATATCTACCCAACACATCATTCTTTAAAGCTAAAATATTTAAGTTGAAAAAGTATCAGTAAATTTCAAAATAGGGCAAGGAAAGCCCACCTGTTACCCTTTGGAATTTAATCTCTGCTGATGACTTCTCCTAGATCTATATCATATGTTGATGTAAGTGACCACCCCATCCCCCATTGCATGGCTATGCTAATTTATCATGATTCAAAATCAAAAGCCTTGGCTATAGATATAGTTTAGCTGATAAACTGCTGGCCTAACATTCCTGAAACCGTAAGTTACACCTCCAACAGCACTTAAACTGGGTATCCTGGCAGATGCCTGTAAATATAGGACTTGGACAATAGAGGCAGGATGATCAGAAAAGGCTGTCATCCTTTTCTGCTGAGCTAGTTGGAGAATGGCATAGGCTGTATGAGACCTTTTCAGAAAAAAATTGTAGGATTTATGTAAATATAGTATTGAAATACAGTGCTTGAAGAATGTTGCCAATAATATAAAGGTAATTAGAAACTAACACAATAGCACACATTCACATGTGTTAAAAGAAAAAGCAATTTATAAATACTACAATAAAAAAATAAATACTACAATAGAATGTCCGGTATTGAAATTGAACTTGGTTTCTGAGATTTGGGCAAAGTATTTACCATCACATTGGCTCAAGATTTTTTATTTACATTCATTGATTGTAAAATGTGTGTGTGTGTGTGTGTGTGTGTGTGTGTGTGTGTGTGTGTTTGTGTGTGTGTGTTGCATCACTATAAACATGTGGGAGTCAGAAGACAACTTGAAGCCATCGTTTCTGTCCTTCTACCATGCTGACTTCAGGGATAGAACTCAACTCATCAGGCTTGTCAGCAAGCAGTTTAACCCACTAAGCCAATTTTGCCAGTCCTCATTGTCTCAGGATTTGAGTTTGTGAAATGGGCATCATTATAACTACTTAACCGACAATAACAAATCCACAGCACGTAAAGCTCTTTAAATAAAATCTCACACATGAGTAACCAACATATATGTTTCCTAAGAATAAGAATAAAAATAATAATAAAGGCTGGTGTAATAGCTGAGTTCTAAAGTGATTTCCTCACAAGCTTGAGGATCAGAGTTCAGTTTCCCAGGATCCATGTTGGGAGGAGGGAGAAAGAGAATAAAATAATGATAGAGAAAAAATAAGGGGAGAGATGAGGGAAGGAAGAAAAGGATAAATGGAAGGTCATATACTTATAATCCTAGCTCATGGGAGATGGATCTCTGAGGATCACTGAAACTCACTGGACATTCAGTCTAGCCTACCTGATGAGTACTTGGCCAATGAAAGACCCTGTCTCAAAAAAGCAACCTGGCCAGCTTCAGAAGAACAACAGCCTAGTTGTCTTCTGCCTTCCACATGTATGCACTCCTACATGCAATGTCCCAAACACATGAGCACATGCACAAACATCTGTTTACATACATGTGGAAACACATTTGTGCATGTGTACTCAATCACAGATATATAGATGTATGCAAAAACATACAGATGCATACACATATACACACATACACACACTCATGCATGTGCATACATACATACCCAACAGATACATATAATCAATGCCAGAGAGCACATTTTGTTTAAACAAAAACTTAGAAAGGAGAATGTCCTAGAAAGTCAGCTATATTTCCTTTATGGCTGATGGTTTATTTACCAGTCTAAAGTAACTCTATCCATCCCTGGTACTTATCAAATGAGGTTGATGTTTGATTCTTCTCTATGAGGAAACTGCCCACTTTTGAAAACACCCTTTCTAAGTAATAGAAGAAGCCCCAACTCTAGTTCAGAGAGAAAAACTAAGTTAAATAACTTCAGAGCATGTGTCTTCCACATCCCTCCCCTCCTCCTGCAGTAGCAGGTGCTGTGCTGATGTCTTTTACCATCAACTTCACTGTCACTAATCTGGAGTATGTGGAGGACATGGGTCACCCTGCATCCAGGAAGTTCAACACCACTGAGAGGATCCTACAGAGACTGGTGAGATATCCACTCCAGTGTGCACTGGCACACACACACACACACAAATGAGAGCTGCACTCACCAACTCATGTCATGACTAGGAACAGGGCCCCAGATCCTTCACACATAGCTCATAAATGAAGGCCTCACACTGATAGCGACTTGCTCTTCTCACTGAAGCCCCACCCCTAAATCCTCAGCATAATTTTCATTCCTCTCCTTTTTCTCCACAGCTCAGGGCATTGTTCAGTAAAACCAGTGTCGGCTCCCTGTACTCTGGATGCAGACTGACCTTTCTCAGGTAAGATCTTATAGTAATAGGCTAGGGGCTACAGAGATAGTTCACTCAATAAAGTGCTTGCTGCCCAAACATCAGGACCTGAGTTCAATCCCCAGCACACTCCAAGAAACAAACAAACAAACAAAGCCATCAGTCATGATGACGTGTGCTTGCAAACCCAGCACTAGAGAAGTAGATGTTTGAAGGTCCTGGAGATCAGCCTAGCCAAATCAGTGAGTCTCAGGTCGCACAGTGAGAGAGACCTGTCTCAAAAGCAACACAAACAAGAAAACAAAACAACAACAACACTTTGACTTCTATCTGCATATATAAGCATAGGACACATAAAGATGCACGAGTGCATGCACGCACATGCACACACACACACACACACACACACACACACACACACACACACACACACACCACAAGAATGGTAGATCAGTCTTTCCTGAGGTATTTTTAGGTTCTAGGCCAGTTTGGTCAGCTTGCCTTCTGTGTTCTCAACACTGGGGAACTTAGGACACATTATCTCTGGTACCACATTACATATCACCTCCTGATCCTACCATTTGTCCCCAGCTGTTCCCATAGCCTCCAACCCCCACAGAATCCTAATACTCAGGTATTATTAGTTCTTTTATTTTCTTTGACTTAGGAATTGTAGGGTGAGGTTTATAGTTCTGTGCATAGAACTTCTATTAAGACAATGTGTTTTTCCATTTGGTATAACTCCCAATGCTTGTCTTCATCTATTGTAAATATGATCCCTCTAGGCACTGTGACATGAAGTTGTAAGTTTGAGCCTTGCATTACATTTAATATTTTCACTCCATGTCTGCTCAAGGCTGATGAATTTCAGACCCAGACAACCAAGCCTATTTAACATATGAAAGCAGACCTGACCACCAGGTTTCCCCAGCATCCCCTAGCACCTAACTGTTACAGAGTATGGCTGGCATAACTCATCCTCCACCTTAAAGTTTCCAGCCCAGAGCCTTGGCTTCTCTTCCACCAGAGGCTCTTCCCTATATAATCTAGACACATCTGGATCCTTCTCTAGGTAATCCATTTAATATCAGTCCCCCTGACTGCTTTCTCCAGGTCGGAGAACAATGGAACAGCCACAGGCGTGGATGCCATCTGCACCTATCACCCCAATACTTCTAATCAAGTGCTGGACCGAAAGCATGTGTACTGGGAGCTGAAACGACTGAACAATGGCACCATGCATCTAGGGCCCTACACCCTTGACCAGAACAGTCTCTATGTCAATGGTGAGATGTATTTTAGAGCCATAGTGCTTTCCCCCAACACCCCTACTTTCTCGATCCAACTGTATTTCCACTGTTTTTTCATTGTCTATGTAGGGTATACACAGCAGACTCTGGCCACCACCCAAAGCAGTGAGTATTCTGAGTCTTTGTTATTCTTTACTCTGAGCTCACAATTGATCCTGCTTGGAGAGGTTACCTTTTTATGTTATTTTTTTTTTTTGTTTCTGTTTTAAATATGGGAGAAACATCTTGAATTGTTGCTCTAGGTGTGAATACATGGGTCCTGGTGATATGAGTCCTAAGCCCTAAATCTAGTTCCAGTATTGACCCATGACTTAACTTCTCTCCTAATCTACTTGCAGCCTCAAGCTCTGTTCTGCTGCTGTGCACTCTTAACTTCACCATCACCAACCTACCCTACATTAAGGACATGTGGATGCCAGGATCTACCAAGTTCAACAATGTAGAAAAAGTCCTGCAGCTTCTGGTGAGACTTCTGTCTACCTCCTTCCATCACTTTTGGTCCTGCTATCTCAATTCAGCCATACAGGTCACATGATTGCCCCGCTTACCCACTAGAGCCCCATCCGCTTCTCTTTCTTGTTTTACCTACCATCACCCACCCACATCCCTTGTGCCACACCCATCAGTGCCCTGCCTACCTATTGCCTCACCTGCTCCCTCCAGCCATACTTCCTCCATTGCCTGGCTCACTGGTGCCATATTCACCCACTACAGCTTTGTCTTCTTGGCCCATCCACTGGTGCCTCCTCTACCTCATCCAACACAGCCCACTTGTCTCTAGGTCTGTCATTGATGGTTAGCCCACCCACTCAGTCCATACCCACGTCTCTCTATTGCTACACATGGAGTATTTTATAATACTCAATGATTATCCACCTAACTTTTCCAGCTCTTCTTGTCTCTTCTTGCCGTATCAACAGATTACCCCCACCTACTACCCACCTATTCACTAAATCCCTACAAACCACCTCCCTGTCTTGTTCTGCCTTTTGTTTCCATTTATACTTCTCCTGTGACACTCGACTGTGCTCTGCCCACTCCTTCCAAGCCAACTTCTTTCTCTTGCCTTTCCCTCTGGTGACCTGCGGATCTCTGTTACCCTACCCACTGTTGCCCCATACACCTATTCCATCATCTCATCTTCTGCTTGCCCCATCCACTAACTATGTTCCCACCTATAACACCCCCCCCTCACTTCTCTTACCCCAGGTATTGATGCTCACTCGCATTCTGGTGTCTACCTACCTGTTCCAGGTCCTACCACACCTCTCTTACCACACTCACTTATTCCTCGTTCATTAATTCAAGCCTGGTTTACAGAGTGAGTCCAGGACAGCCAAGACTACACAGAGAATCCCTGTCTCAATTAAAAACAACTACAACAAAAACAAAAAACAAAAAACAAAACAAAACAACAACAACAAACCAAAAGACTTGCTCACCTCCTTTTCCCCACCCCTTCACTAAATCCCTATTAAAACCCCCATCTTGCCATGCTTACTAGTTCCTAACACACCTGTCTTGCTGTAGTTTGTCTCACTTAATTTTTCCAGCCTTGACTACTTTTCTCTAGATTCACCAACTTATGGCCTGACTACCCACTCTATTCCCACTTACCTCTCATGCCATTACCATTGGTGAACTACTCACATCCCTTGACCTGTCCACAATTGTAGGTTCTATCCACCTACTCCAGCCATCCCAGTGTCCTGATTCCCAACCCATTCATTACCCCCGCCCTTAATCTAAGACTGCCTATGTATCCCTCTTCTCCTTCGTTCTGGTGTCGGCCAGCATCTATCATATCACATCAGCACTGGGCCCAACCATCCCAAACCTTCCTACTTTTTTCTTGCTACACCCACTGGTCCTCCTTCCATCTCCCTTATCCTCATTTATTCCAATCTTGCCACACTCACTGAAGGTCCACCAACACACTCTAACCCTATCTACTTTACATTTGTCCAACCTTCCTAGTAAAACCCTGCCTACTTACTTTTACTGCCCTGCCCTACCCACATTTTTATTTTAATACTCATGAGTGCCCTTGCTACAAATTCTAGCTAGTCTACATCTCTACTGCCTCTCTCAGACATCCTGTTGACACACATCTCCTCCTGACACACCTACTGTTGCCACAACCAACCGACCACCCTTCATAGCATCACACTTCTCTCTTGTCCCCTCCCCCTTTCCCGTCTCAGACTATATAGTTAATTGAACTCTATCTCTTCTTCACAGCTCAAACCTTTGTTCCAAAATACCAGTGTTGGCCAACTGTATTCTGGTTGCAGACTGACCTCACTCAGGTGAGATGGATAAAAAAGACCACCCATGAAGACATGGTTGAGTTTCTATATTTATTTCTCTATGGTTAGGCCTTCCTTTTGTTCTCAGCCTTTTTGCAACCCCTGGGTTAGGCCTGTTTCTATTCTTTCTCATTCTTCTGAACTTCAGTCTCTCATGTAGTTTGTGTTAGTTTCTGCCACTGAAACACGCCTTGAAACAAAAGGCCTTGAAATAATCAACTTACAAAGAGAACGTGTTTTTGTTTGAAAAAGCCAGTCTTACAAAAATTAGTATCTGAGCATGGCCTTGAACTTGTGATTTTCTTCCCTTCACCTCTGGAATGCTGGTATTGCAGATGTGTGCTACCAGGCCCACCATATGTGGTACTAGATGGATGGTACCCTGAGTCTTGTTAACACTAGGCCAACACTCTATCAACTGAGCTATATCACAATCCTAAGAGAAAAGTTCAATTTTTACTACAGATTCAGAGGCACCTCTATCAACAATCAGATGGATCCTTGCTTTTGGTTTGTTGGGGGGGGCAGCAGAGCTAAACTGACTAAATCCAGATGAAAACCAAAAGGAGACCTATAGTTTTCTTTCTTTTTTTTTATTAATTTATTCTTGTTACATCTCAATGGTTATCCCATCCCTTGTATCCTCCCATTCTTCCCTCCCTCCCATTTTCCCCTTATTCCCCTTCCCTATGACTGTTCCTGAGGGGGATTACCTCCCCCTGTATATGTTCATAGGGTATCAAGTCTCTTCTTGGTAACCTGCTGTCCTTCCTATGAGTGCCACAAAGACCTTTCAGTCAGCCCTTTCTCACTAACAATCCCCACTTCCCAATAGTACCATCGTAGACATAATGCCTTTGAAGTGTAAACATCTGGGGTATATTTAAGATTTAATGTAGCACAGTATTTCATGAGAATTTGTTTGGATATTCTTTTCAAGGAATCACAATTGAAGACCAGTTCTCCCCTAATGGGAAGAGTCATCCTCTTTAACTGATCATACAGCTTTGGGAGGAATGCTCTTAGATCGTGGGGGGTGGGGGAGTGGAAACCTTTTTAGCTAACCAGATCATTCAAATAAACCCTGGTGATCAGTGGAGTAATGATGTCACAGCCAGATGATCCTCACATACAAGCATTGTATTTCTTAGGATTATCATGTCAAAGCAAGTACAAATTACAAATGAAACTTTTTTTTAAAAATAAGGATCATACCCTGAGCCTTTACAAGAATTTCTCTACAGCCTTTAAGTACAGTTCAAGACACATTCAACTGTTCCCAATAGTTCACACACAAGCAGTTAGTATATGTCAGACACAAGAGTAAAGGACAGAGAGATTTCCACATTGGCATTATTATGGATGGTTCTTATATGTACAGTAGGATATTTAACACTATTGTACTAGTCAGGGTTCCCTAGAAGAACAGAAACTATTGGTTAATGCATATTTTAAAAAGGATTTATTAAAGTGGTGTATGAGAGTCAAAGTTAGTAGTTCAATAATGGCCACCTGCAACCTAGAGAGGCTGAGTCCAGTAACTGCTCAGTCTACAATAGTAAATGCCTCCACCAGGTACTGCAGGCCTGGAAGACAATTGAAAAGCTATTCATCTCCAGTCTATGTTTGACAGCCAAAGAAGCTGGGCTGTTATGGCTAAAAGACAGAAACAGTAACAATGAAAGCAGCTTCAGTGGAGTGATGAAGTTGTTAGCAAAGTACAAAGACTTCCTGATATATAGGTGGCTGCTAGAAGGCGCTAAACACATTCAGTGTGGATCTTCCCACCCCAATTAACCTAATATCCCCTCATGGATGTGCAGAGAGGCTTGAGTATGAACAATCCTAGAGTTTGTAAAGTTGACAGTATTAATCATAATATGTGTCTCAGCCCCTAGAAACCTAGCTAGATACATATATTAATCACTTCCCCTTCTCACCTTAAAACTGACAACAAAAGTATCCCTTCACAACATCAAATATGCTCTGGGGAAGGTGCAACTTTCCTGTAGTTTAGCATCATAAGGCTCAATATTTCCCTCATACAATTTTCTCAGATCCCATGTTTTTCCTTACTTTTATCTTTTGATATTATAAGGTTTAGTACAAAATAAAAGTAGTTTTGGAAATCACAAGTAAATAGTGTCATACAGTATATAATTTTAATACATCTTTTTTAGTCTGTCTTTTGTTTCTATTGAAAATTTGCACAATATATTCTGATCACAGTTTCCCTTCCCCATATTTTCTCATCTCCTTCTCACCTCCCCACCTATCCAAGTCCACAACTTATGTCTCTCTCTTTAGAAAACAAACAGGCAAAAAAAAAAAAAAAGAAAGAAAGAAAAAAGAAAAAAGAAAGAAAGAAAGAAAGAAAAGGAAAAGGAAAAGAAAAGAAGAAACAAAATGAAAAGACAGGCATATAAAAACAAACAAACCAGAATTTCAGAAACTGTGAAAGAAAAAACACAAAAAGCCCACTCATAAAAACACAGTATGTAAAAACACAAAATTGGAAACCATAATATACAAGCAAAAGGTCAGTAAAATTTTTTTAAATCCTACAAAACATGAAAAAATATGCAAAATCTCCAAAGTTCATTTTGTATTGACCATCTACCTCAGGACATTGGACCTACCCTTAAGTGTGTGTGGCTTACATACCCAATGAGACTCCATTAGAGAAAACTAAGTTTTCTTCCCAAACAGTTGTCAGTTGGAGACAGTTCCTTAGCTAGCCATGGGGGATGATGTCTATTTCCCTATCTCAACACTGGGACACCACCTGAATTGGATGCATGCAGGTCCTTTGCATGCTGCCAGTCTCTGAATTCATATATGTATCAGTCCTGCTGTGTCTAGAAAACACTGTTTTCTTGGTGTCATAAATTCCCTCTGACTCTTAAATTCTTTCTGCCTCCTCTTCTGCATAGTTCTGTGAATCTCAAGGGAAAGAGTTTAGCAGCAACATCCTGTTTAGGAATAAGTATTCCAAAGTCTCTCACTCTGTACATTGTTCAATTGTTGAGTCTGTTTTAATTCCCACAGATTGCAGGAGGAAGCTTCTCTGGTTGATGACTGAGCAAGACAATTATTATTTATGAATGTAGCAGAACGTTGTTAGGAGTCATTTTACTGTTATGTTACTTAAGCATAACAATAGTATTTAGTTTTCTTCTAGGGCCATGGCCTATCTAGTCTGAGATTCTTGGCCACCAGAGCAGAGTCATGGATGGGTTTCATCTCATGGAGTAGACTTTAAATTCTTGATTTACTCCCACATTTGTTCCACGATTACACCAGTGTATCATGCAAGCAGGCTATCATGATAGATCACAGGTTTTGTAGAATGGTGAGTGGTTACTTTTCTTCTCTTGTAGTGTAGAGAGTACCTTTCAGAACCATGAACACTAGTCAGCAGGAATGAGGGCTCAAGTTAGACGTCAGCACAATTACATGTTTATTGATATATGGAAATGTGGCTTCAACAATAAGGTCTTGGGATCAGTTTGTAGAGAGTATTCGATAGCCTTTGTGGGCTTTCATGAGGGCCTCTTTGGCCATGAACTTAATTAGATATAACTCATTCCTGTTACTGGAAGTTTCATTTGGAGGCAAAAGATGTCTAGTTGGGGCATTGTCCCCTTTATTATTTAGTGACTTTATTTAGATATTTTGTACATATGTATAAATTTTATGATTGTTCTACAGTAATAGGTTTCCATATGACAAATGGAATCTTCTTAGTGTCTGTTTCTCTCATGATATTCACTCCCTTAGTAGCCCTTTCCCTTCCCCTCCAGCTAATTCCTCCTGTTCCAGCCTGTCCCTTGTCTATAAGCATATATTCTATTTCTCCTTTCTGAGGAGATTCTTTCTCCCTCATATTCCTTATTATATACAAAACCTCTGGTGTTAAACAAATTGTAGCATACCTGTGAAAGGCTTAAAAGCTAAAATCCACATGTAAGAGAACACAGAGAATATTTGTCTATTTGTGTCTGGGTTACCTCACTCAGGATTTTTCTTTTCCTAGATCCATCCATTTACCTGAACAGTTTATTACAAATTTACCTTTTTAACAGTGGAATAATATCCCATTATCTAAATATACTATATTTTTCAAGTTCACTCATCTGTTGGTCAACATCTAAGCTGTTTTCAATTTATGGCTACTATGAATAGAACAGCATGTATGAGCAAATGTGCCTGTAGAAGGTCTTTTTCTGTTACAGATTTTAATATTCTTTGTTCTGTAGGTTTAGTGTTTTATTATGTGTCATGAGAGATTTCTTTTTCTTATTTTGGGCTTGTCTATTTGGTGTTCTGTATACTTATTCTGCTTGGATAGGCACCACCTTCTTTAAGTTAGGGAATTTTCCTCAATGGTTCTGTTGAAAATATTATCTATGTCTTTGATTTGAATTTTTTCTCCCCCCTCTATTCCTATTATTCATAAATGTGGTCTTTTCATAGTGTCCCACGGGGTGTGGCTTGGTTGGTAGAAGGCTTGCCCATCATGCATTAACTCTAGGGTTTGATCTGTAATTTGACATGTTGCTACATGCCTGTAATCCTAGGACTCAGAAGGTTTTGGCAGAAGGATCAGATGTTCAAGGCCATCTTTACATGTGTAATGAATTTCTGACATGAGACACTGTCTTTAAAAGTATACACAAAAATTAAATTCGTCTTACATCTTTCTCCCACAGTGCTAATGTAACCAGGGAAACAATCACCCTGCACTCCTAGTCTGGAATTCTATAAATTTTTTTCCTTCCATCTTGAACACCTACTGTGTACCATGCTCTTTTTTTTCATCTCTCAAAACTCAACGGAGACTTAAATAATCTCATTCACTGTATCAACATGATAAGTAATAGTTTTTGACAATTATATTTGTATTATTCATACCAATTATTGCATTACACACTATCAGAGCTATTCCATGTAATTTACTTACAGATTACCCAGGTTCTCTAGAGTAATAGAACTGATTGAATGACTTTATTAAAAGAGTCTTTATTAGATATGTTTAGATGATGCATGCTGACAGGTCTAACAATGACTGTCTTCACACAGGAGAGAGTAATAATACAGTAGTTATGAGTGCTGTATGACAATACAATAACTTTAAGGCCTATGACTGTTCCTGAGGGATATTACCCCCCCTGTATATGCTCATAGGGTATCAAGTCTCTTCTTGGTAACCTGCTGTCCTTGCTCTGAGTGCTACCATGTCTCCCCTTCCAGGGAATACAGATCCAATGCTGTACTTAAGGCTTGGAGAATTATGAAAAAGCCTATGACCTTCAGTCTATGTTGTTAGCACAAAGAAATGAGAGTCGAATATCAGTGACAGCATTTCAGTGAAGCAACAGAGTAGATGCATTCACTACTGGTTTGTAAAGATGGGCAAGAAAAAGCATCATTGTTCTTTCCATGAAGGTTTTTATATCTAGATGTCTAGCAAATCTAGAGAAAAAAAGAAAAACACATGAAAAAAAGCCTAGAAAAAGGTAGAGTGCATGCAAAGAAATACTCAGCTGCAAGCAAAAGGTAAAGAGGTGAACTAAAATTGAACAGCCTTTGTCAGAATAAAGATCATGTGAAGACATGGGGGGTGTCTTCATTTATCAGCTTTGAGGGACCTATGAAAGGTTCTTATCAGACATCTAGGATGATTTTGCTTTAGAAGGAGAATCAGTTGTCACAATGTTTTAAAGTTTTGTACATTTTTCTCATAATGCTGTCTGAGAACATCATTCATTGCATCCCATTTTCTCCATTCCTGCATGCATGCAGTAACTAAGAAAAGTGAAGTAGCCACCAGAAAGCTGATATCTGCTTTGTTACCTCTTTGCCAGTATCTTCATTTCCTCAAGCCATTTTCTGTCATGTCCTCAGGACCACAGAATCTTTCGCTAGTCAGCCCACTGATTGCTATCTTCTCTATCTAACCTTTCCAGGCCAAAGAATGATGGTGAGGCCACCAGAGTCGACATGGTCTGCACTTACCACCCAAACTCCACAGGCCCTGGTCTGGGAAGAGAGCAACTATACTGGGAGCTAGAACAGCTCACTCACAACATTACTCAACTGGGTCACTACACCCTGGACCAGAATAGTCTCTATGTCAATGGTAAGTTGTAGTCATCTGAACATTATTGTAGCAAAACTCAAATTGTCCCCCTCAAGGAATATCTTTTATTCCTTCTCTGTAGATACTTCCCAAATCTCCTTACTCTCTTTCATGTGGTTTCTCACTGTAGGTTATACGCACAAGAATGCAGTTACCAGCCCCAGCAGTGAGTATTAAAAAAATCTCCCCCTATCCAAAAAAGATCCCCCACCTTACAGTTTGGAAGAAGCACCAGGCCCTGGCCATATATTCAGTTTTAAAATAAAAGGAAGGAGTCAAGCACAATAGGCTAGGAAGTCCTTGAAAGCATAGCTCACTGTAGTTGAAATGTTGCCAAATTATAGTTTGGTGATTGGGTAGAAGAAATTAGTGAATACTTTTACAAAATATAAAAGAGACCTGAGTGATGGCATCTCCCTTTAAGCTCTGCAACTTCTCATTTCTTTCTTGTGTATGTGGGGTTGGAGGTTAAGTAGTATGCATGTGCAAATGGATTCGTTTAGGTTCACTTGCATATATTTACACGCATGTATAGGCCAATGGCTGACCTGGTGTGTCTTCCTCTATTCTTCACTGTATTTTTGAGACAGGGACTCTCATTAAACTGGAGCCACATGTTCAGCGAGGCTAGGCTTCAGGAATCCATCTGTCTTCATCTCCCCAGTGCCAGGATTGCAAGTATATGCCACCATGTCCAGCTTTTTCTATGTGTCCTGGGCTACTGAACTCAGGTCCTCATGCTTGCTGAACAAGTAATCTTTCAGTCTTTCCCACTGAGCCATCTCCTAGATTTTCCCTTCCTGACCTCCAGCACAGAGTGGTCTAGCACTGCTGCTTACAGTTAGTAAGCCAAGGATACTCACTCACTGTTTTACTCTCTAGTGAGATGTTGACTGAGTCAGGACTGTGGCTTCAGACTCTACCTGCTCTATGTTGATGACTAGGCATGACTCAACTCAAAAGCGTCTTTTCTCCTTTTCCCCTACAGCTATAGAATCACCACCGTTGGTGATATTTACCCTCAACTTTACCATCACCAACCTGTTTTACAAGAAGGACATGCAGACCCCAGGCTCCAAGAAGTTTAACACTACAGAAAAGATCCTGCAAGTCCTGGCAAGTCCTGTTTATTTTACTTCAGCTCTATTTACTGTATTCTAACCCTGTAGCCTCTCTATTTTCATCTACCTTTATCTGCCACCCATCCACAGCCTGCTAAGCAAACTCCATCACCACACATTTCTCTCCAGAACTGTCTCCTCTCTTGTGGAATTAATGTTATGTAATATTGATTCATATAATTACTAAGGCATATGTAAAAGGAATCAATTATTCTACTAATATTAGTTAATGTTGGTTATTAATATGGTTGCAATTATCCCTTATCCTTCTATTTAAAAAAAATAAAGATACAGAAACTTGTTATATTTATTATATGCCTTAAAACTTTGGAGCTGGGCAGATATTAACCCTCTAAGCTATCTGGTCTGCTTACCAGCCAAAATCCCCATAAACACTTGCATTTCCCATCATGCCATCTTGCCAGTCCTCAGTACAAGATGCCTTAGGCCATGTCTGCTGGTTACCCCATGGCAACCTGCTTTTTTCTTCCTCTTCCTCTCTCCTTGTGGTCCTCTTGTCACCCAAAATGTCTGAAAACCTTCGCTCTGCCTATTTTACTTCGGCCCAGCCCTGGCTGTAGGTAACTTTATTAGCCAATCAGGGATAATTTGGGAGGCAAAGTTCATACGATGTCAATTTGGATATGTGAGAATTTGCTCATAAAACAGTAAGAATTTGGAGAGGGCAAGCAATTAACAATTTAATATACAGTAGCTCCATGTCAACCCCAACATCTCTTGCCCCAAATATCTTTCTCCAATCCCCTTCCACATCCTGCCCACTAAACTCCAGCTCCAAACATCTCTGACCAGCCTGCTGTTCATCCTAATTTCAGTTTCTCCACCTTTATTATCCCACATATCCATCTTCAGCTCTGCCTTCTTATTCTAGATAAATTCTTGTCTGACCCCAGCTCTGCATCTCAAGCACTCCCCTTCAGGCACTGCCCCTGTTCTTCACCTACGTCTAGTGTACTCCAGGCCCAGCCACCTATCTCCATACCCATAGGCCCTCCAGCCTCATGCCAACTTATCCTAGGCCCTGCCTTCCTACATTGCTTTATCCCAATGAGGTTCTACTTATGCCTACCAACACTCTATATCACTAAAGGACGATCACTCTTCCATAGGATACATGTTCCCTTCTGGTCTGCTATATCACTGCTTCACCTCTACTCTCTTTTCTACAGCTTGAGCCCTTGTTCAAGAACACCAGTATAGGCCATTTGTACAATGGATGCAGACTGATTTTGCTCAGGTGAGGCCTTTAAATGTCAACCCAGGGCTGGCTCTGTGATTTCAGGTGGAAGAGGAGGGGAGTGACGGGAGAAGGAGAACCACTGAAACACACTTTGTTAGATAATTGCATAATAATATATAATACTATATTTATTAGTTCTAAAATATTGAAGATGGTTTAGTGAGTTAAAAGCACTTCTCTTCTAAAAGACCCAACTTTGGTTGTCATCACCCATAGGAAATTCACAACCACCTGTAAGAGTTCCAGCAGATCTGATACCCTCTTCTGGTCTCTGTGGGTACACAGACATGTTTATGCACACACACACACACACACACACACACACACACACACACACACACACACACACACACCCCAATAATATAATAGTTTAGTTTAAAATTTAAGTAATAGTAAAGAAAACAAAATATTAAAACAAAAACCAGAATAAATGTACATCTCCAGTTGCTTCCTTTTTATATCCAGATACCAACTCTTTTTTTTTTAATGAGCTAGTTCTCCTGTGTACATGCTATGAGGATGCAGGTTTCAATATCAAAATTTGATGACATTTGTCATTTACATTGTCAGCTCTTTTCAGTCCGAGCTTATGCAGGGAGATCCTCCTGTCTCAGTTGTATAGGGTATGAATGTAGCTTGGTGGTAGAGAATTTGCCTACTTTGCTTGATGTCCTGGGTCAGTTTCTATCACCCCAAAAAATGTTTTTGAAGAGAAAAATTTCTAACCTAAATACTTTATTAATTTCTTGTTATTTTATGTCTATGGATGCTTTGCCTTCAATGAATTAGTGTGTGTGCGCGCGCGCGTGCACGCTCTCACATGCAGATGTGCCTGTGTGGGTGCATATTTACATGTGTGTATGGAGGACAAAGGACATTCTTATTGTCTTGCTTATGAGCATGCATCTATTTTTTAATTAAGAACTTCTTTTTGAGATAGAGACTTTCACAAGCCTGCAACTTTCCAAGTAAACCAATCTAGCAAGGTTACCTGGCTTACCAGTGAGATCCAGGATATTCCTATGTACATTTCTTTGGTTCTGGTATTATGAGTGTATGCCTACCTTCCAAGCTATTTATTTATTTATTTCAGGTACTTCAGATAGGGTTTCTCTGAGGAGCCTTGGCTGTCCTCAAGGATGACCTCGAACTCATAGAGAACCATCTGCCTCTGTTTCCCCGACTGCTGGGATTATAGGTGTGCACCACCACACTTGGATTTTGTTAGCTTTATAAAAAACAGGTTCCAGAAATAAAACTCAGCACCTTGTAATCAGTTTTTCAATTGAGCTATCTCTCTAGTTCTATTTATGGGTATTTCAGAGATGATACATTTTTGACTTTCCAGTCTTTCTACTACATGTATCTGAAAATATCAAATAAATGACATTTCTGGATAAATGATTATCACTTTTATCCCCTCTCTCTCCAGTCCCAGGAAGGATGAAAAAGCCACTGGAGTGGACACAGTTTGCACTTACTACCCTGACCACACAGGTCATGAGCTGGCCACAGAGCAACTCTACTTTGAGCTGAACAAGCTGACCTATAATGTCACTCAACTGGGCCCCTATACTCTGGATCAGGACAGTCTCTATGTTAATGGTGAGGGAATGATTATTAATCAGTTCTCTTGTTGCTTTAACAAGACATCTAAGAAACACAACTTAAGGAATAGAGAGTTAATTTTGGCTAGGAGCGTGAGAAAAGATTTAGTCCTTCATGGCACAGAAAGAAGGCATGGAGAGAGAGACAGAAGTGCTGGTTTTCACTTTACTTTCTTCTTTTTATTCACTCTAGGGCCTAAAGCCATGGGATAGTACTACCCATATTCAGGGTGGGTCTTCCCTGCTCAGTTAAGCTCATCCAGAAATGCCTTCACTGACATGCACAGGAGGTGTATCTCATAGATTGTTCTGAATCACATAAAACCGACAGTCAAGATTAAGCATACCAGGCTGCTCAGCAAGCCACGTACACTTTTTATCTCCTTTCTGTCTAGTTCCTCTACTTCTATTCCTCCATTGGAGAAGCTTATCACCACCAGATCTTAGTTATTACCTCCAGCATTGAGTATGATGAGGCTTCAGATGGCTGAAAAATTGAAATTTTCTACCATATACAACCAAGACCTTAGAAGTGGAAGTGTCTGTGAACCTTCTGTCTCTCAATCTCACTCCCGCTCAACATTCAACTTTGAGTGAGCAGAGATCTATTCCCTTCTATTTGCTCAGATACAGGCATTTCCTCTGGAAAATACCAAAAAACAAACAAACAAACAAACAAAAAAACGGAGTTCCAACAACCATAGAGAGTGCTTTCTTCCTAGTTTTATGCAAGGATCTCCTACTTCAACACAAAGGGTCATGTTTGAAAGTGGCTTTCTTTTTCCTGCCTGGATGAGCTATGAGACAAAAATCTCTCCATCTAGCTTAAACTTTTGTTTGGGCTCAATAAAAGAGTTAACAAAGCCTATTTTCTTCTGGAAATACGAAGTGGGATTTGGTCCCTTAAATATGAGAGTTTTGCCTTTCTTCTGTTTCTTTAACATGCGTATATGTGTGATATTCATTTAAGTGGGTGCATGTGTATGTGATATTGCATGAACATATGTATGTACATGCACATGGGGCATGAAACTAAAATCAAGTGTCTTCTTCTTCTTTGAGTTCTCCCCATATGGTCTCTTGCTGAACCTTGAGTTCTTTGTTTTGGTTAGTCTGACTAGCCAGCTTTCTACAGGGATTCCCTATCTTGCCTCCAACATGCTAAGATTAGAGGCGGCCTGGCACACCTGGCATACCCACCTACCTTTTTTTTTTTTAAAAAAAAATATGGGTTCAAGATATCTGAATCCAGTCAAGTGCTTTACCAACTTTAATATCTACCCACACTCTTCATATCCTTTTAATAAATCATAGCTGTGGATTGTGTAGTCTTGAGTAGAGGTTCTCTCCAATTGTAAAGTTGCCTTTTAATTTTGTCTTTTTTTCATATTTGCTTCAAATCAGTGAATTTTTAAGCCAAGTTCAGATAACTGGAGGGCTAGAACAGTATATGCTTTCTAGGTCCAATGTATGCTGTAAACACTGTCAGAAGTAAAATGGGAAATAACATCTTTCTGAAGACAGGCTTAGAAACTGTAATCTGGTAATTTGAAATATTCTGTGGCAAAGCTTAGTTCATGCTAATAGTTGCATTTTGGTGGTAATCTTGTTCTTTCCTCATCATCTTCCCATGTTTCTACAGGTTACACACATTCAGCATCAGGTGCCATCCTTAACAGTGAGTATTGCAGACTCCTGCAGTTCACTGGCTGCCTCCTTTCTCCTAAAACAGAAGACATGCTGAATAAGCCAACTTGCTCTTCTATTATCCACTTTCAATGGGTAGAAGTTCAAGAAGGTTCATAGAAATGTAGACTGAGATGGGGATGGTAAGAGTCACCCATGCTTCCCCGAAGCACACAACCCAAGGGTGATACTAAATTCCAAGCAATAGATGCTATAAAGGGAAACACAGATTTTTGGATATATTAACGTACTCTGCTGTCATTTCTTAAGGTTGCATTACAATTTGTATTTCATTCCTCATTTTGTTTTGTTTTGTTTTGTTTTTGTGTCAACACCTGTGACTACCACATCCTTCTCAGCTTCCTCCCTGGCTCTGTCCTCTATGAACAATTCTACAGGTAAGAAGCAATACAGGCTCTTATTGGTACCAATAAGGTAAGCAAATCATTTCTTCTCTCAATGCTCATCTACCTTTCCAGTAAAGACATTATATGTTGTTATTCAATCTAGATAACTAAAGGTCCACAGTCTGATTCCAGTCACTATCACATTAAGAGTTTTTGACCATTGGTCTACACAATTCTTAAATATTACTCAGGTCTCTTTGACCACAAACTTAATTACTTTTTTTTCTGTTACTATGATGAAATAGTCTGATCAAAGTAACTCAAGAAAAGAAGAGGTGAAGGAAGTTAGAAAGAAAGAAAGGACTTATATGTTTTCAGTTTAGGATGCAATGCATCATAGAGTTAAAACACCAGGAACTTGAAACATTTGACCTCATCACATTCACATTTGGAGAGCAGACTCACAAACACATGCCAGTGCTCAGTCTCTTTCTCCATTTTATACAGTACAGGAATGGTCCTTTCATGATTAAAATGTGGCTTTACACATTCGTTGATATAATCAAGAATCTCCTCAGGTATTTTAAGAAACCCAACTCCCAGGTGATTCTCAAGCCTATCAACTTGACCATGAACAGTAACCATCATAATCACTTAAACTAAAGATATAATTGTCCTCCAAATTTAATCATTTTTCTCATAATTACCAAAAGCAGAAACAGAGTTCCAAGTTTAACCCCTCCTCTCATTCACCTCGCTCATCTAGTGGTCACCAAATCTCATCTCTTGTCCCATTAGGAGTTCTCTCAAACCTTTTCTTTCTCCATATCTATATCACTTAGACTTTATTGAGATCAGCATATTTCTGTTAGTCAAGCTGCAGTACCCTTGCTTATGATTATAGCTTCCTAATGTCTTCCACATAGCAGCTACACGTATTCTTGATGACACATTTGTGTCCATAAAAATCTCTTCTTATATAACATTTGAGTGATTCTATTTGTTCTATAAGTAACATCCAAATGTTGTGTTACTTAATGATTGCGTTTCTGTAATAAGCTTAGAGGATCCTGCCATTTTCACACATTCACTTCTCTCTGGCCATAGTGAAGTAATTTTAAATTCCTTTAATACACCATAATCTATTTCCTGCATTCTATTCTTGCAAGCAATTCCCATTGTTTAGCTTCTAGCAACTTTTAGGCATGATTTTTCTCACATTTGAAATATGCTTTTCTCCAAATAGCCTTTCTTAGTAACTGGTTGGATCACTCTCACAATTATCCTTCCAGCCCTCCTACTGGTTTCTCCTGAAGTATAATAGTTTGGTAACTTCAATGGTTCTTATATTAACAGATGATGCCTTATTCATCTTTGGACCTAAAGAGTTTATCACAGAACCTTCCACACACTAGTCATCCCATGATGAATGAAGAAAGGTTCAAATTCTAATGTTTTAGCAGATCCAGAATATCCCCTGCTTAATTTTTTAATAGCTCAACAGTGTCATATAGAATTAGAATCAGCTTTGGTCCTTACCATTTCTAAATAGGTCTATCTCTATCTTCCCTACTCCTAAAGGCAATGGTAGTATCATGGTACCCGTCACTCTCAACTTCACCATAACCAACTTGCACTATAAGGAGGAGATGGGACACCCAGATTCCTTGAAGTTTACCTCCACTAAGTGGATCTTACATTACTGGGTGAGTTCTTCCAGAATGCCTCCAACTTTACCTTACAACTCCCTGGGAAGGTCCTATCTAGGGTTTGTGTTAACTGTGCTTATTTCCCATCAGCTTGACAATTTGCTCAACAAGACCAGCATTGCCCCACTCTACTCTGGATGTAGATTGGATTCACTCAGGTGAGACTCCCAAGGTGGAGTGGACTGTTGTGAAACAACCAGCAGAGATCATGCACTTCTAACATCGCATTTTAGCACTAACACTTTCTTCCCATCCAAATTGAGTTTAGGTCGAGCAGTCAGTAACTTACTAATAGGAACTGTTTGGTGTAGAAAACTCAAGTGATATTCTAATTAAAATGAGTATTCTCTTAGAAGAACTGACTATCTTATGTACAATATAAGTAAAATATTTTATAAAGGATTGGGGAGATGTGTCATTTGGTAAAATGCTTCTCCTAGAAGCAAGAAAAGCTAAAGCCAGCCCCAAGAGGAAACACTAACAAAAAAAAGCTGGGTATGTTTTTGAGTATTTGAGGCATTGAAATCATGGGGCAGAAGAGAGAAAGCTGAAGATCATGAAGGTGGTAAGGGTTAGTTATAAAGTTTAAAAGTGAGTCTCCATAAACCCATTAGCAATCTGGCAAACAAGAGAGACTCTGATTCAGAAACACTAGAGAAGTGACTCCTAAAATAGGCAGATCACTGGGAGTTCAGTCTAAACTAATTGGTAAGCCTCAGGTTTCAATGAATGACCCTATCTCAAAACAATAAAAAGAAACAGGAAAAATAATGCAGGGGAAAAATATTTACCGTACAAGCTTGATTCCTTGAACCAACATACAATGCCAGATGTGGTGGAATGCATCAGTAATCCCCACACTCCTAAATTGAATTTGGAAAATAGACACCCAGGAGTATCCCCCAGAGCTTGACAGCCAGCTCTCCTGAGGTATGTAGTGTGCAGAAGCAAGAGAGTTCCTCATTCAACAATGTGAGAGAGCTGACACCTAAAAGCTGTCCACATATGCAGTGTTGCCTGCTTGAGCCCAGTCACACACATTGTGTATGTGTGTGTGTGTGTGTGTGTGTGTGTGTGTGTGTGTGTGTGTGTGCATGCACCCCACCTTAAGAGGTACACACACACACACACACACACACACACACACACACACAAGAGATGATGGAGATTCACTTTTAAACTTTACAACTACTCTCTAAGTCCCTTTAAGAGCTTCATTTTCTTCCTTCTGCTCCCTGCTTTCAATGGCCCAAATGCTCAAGAACTGACTTCACTGTGCCAACCTCTCATGTCTTACTGACAGGTCTGAAAATGATAGAGCAACCACAGGAGTGGACATCATCTGTACCTTCCACTCTAACCCCATGAGTTTTGGGTTAAACCAAGACCAGCTGTTTTGGGAGTTGAGCCATGTGACCCATGGCATTACTCGTCTGGGCCCTTATTCTCTGGACCAGAACAGTCTTTACATCAATGGTAAGAACCTATGTTTAAAGAAATAGCTCAATCAATAGTTTACTTTAAAAAAAAAGAATCTATGTTTAAATCACTTGGAGTCTTAGGCTTTACTAAAGTACTGATCAGTTAATCCTTCTTTCTAGAATGACCCTTATCCCACTTTCCCTTCCTTTTGTGTCTGGATTTGGAGACATTTATGGAGATGATTCAAAATCACATGGAGGACAGGGTAGAGTAGTTGCCTTGCATGTATAGGGATCTTGGTACCATCAGCACCAGCCAGTTCTGCTTCTCAGTTTTTTTTTTTTTTTTTTTTTTTTTTTGGCTAAGAACAAGTATAAAATCTTCACAGGAACAATGAGTACTTGCCTTCGGTTCATTGCCTAGTTTGTTGTCACCTCTGTGAACATTGATTCCCTGTCCCTTTACCTCTGCTGTTACCCCCAAAGACTCCACATTTTTCCCCTTAACCCTAGTTATCCATCCATAAATCCCCATGTTTTCTTTCTGTGCAGGTTACAGATTTGGAGCTGCAGTGCCAACTACCACCTGTGAGTATTTCTGACTGACTGTCATTGTCTCAGTTCTGTCTCCACTTTCAAGAACCTTCAAAGTAGTGCTTCTTACCAAAAGCCTTTTTCGGTCATTGGTTGGATTTTATAGTCATCTACTACTCGGTTTCACTTCACTGGGCAAGACTATGCTCTATTCATCTTTGAACACATGGAGGCTATTACAAAATTTTAAATACACACATAGTGCGTGTTACTTGGAAGAATGAAGAAAGGAGGGACTTAATGACTTAGGAGTTCTAGAATAGCCCTTGTTTCTTTTAAAAATATTTTTATTAATTTATTCATATTACATTTCAATTGTTATCCTATCCCTTGTATCCTCCCATTCTTCCCTCCCTCCCACTTTCCCCTTACTCCCCTCCTCTATGACTGTGACTGAGGGGGACCTCCTCCCCCTGTATATGCTCATAGGATATCAAGTCTCTTCTTGGTAGCTTGCTCTTCTTCCTCTGAGTGCCACGAGACCTCCCCATCCAGGGTAGCCCTTGTTTCTGATCCTGTTAATTTCACAGAGTCCCGTGGTTAGGTCAGGAAGGAGATTTGCTCAATTCTTTGTTCTAGGATGGGAGTTTCTCTCTTCATCTGATACTCAATCAGTGGTTCTATGGTGGCACCAATCACTCTCAACTTCACCATTACCAACACCTCCCACACACCTCCCTCAGCGAAAGAAACAACATCTGTCTCATCTTGCTCCTTGGGTGAGGAAGATGTAGACACAGACACCATCTCCTACCCATTAACTCTTGTATGAGTTCCAGTTCAGTTCCCCCACAAAGCTGACTTTGTTGTCCTTAAGAGATAAACTGAAGCCAGGAGTGATAGTGCACATCTGTAATCCCAGCGCTCAGAGAGGCAGAGGCAGGCAGATGTCTCTGAGTTTGAGGCTAGTTTAGTCTACAAAGTGAGTCCAGAACAGCTAAGGCCACACAGAGAGACTGTATTTCAGAAAACTAAACAAAGAGAGAGACTGTGGCACAATAACTTTTTTCTTTTAAAAAATTTATTTGAGCAAATAATAATTTTGTAAAGTGGGAAAAAAACAAATCAAAAGTAGTTCAGATCTTCCACAGGAAAGCAATTGCAGATATATTCTTTTTAAAAAGCTGAGAAAGTACTTGAATACTTGCAAGCATACATTATATAGTTCTTATCTGGTTGGCCTAGCCCCCTTGTTGAAAGTTACTGGATGGTTTCTGGTTGATTAAGATGGTTTCATTTTGTTTTTGTTTCTTTTCTTTTTTATTTTTCTGTGCCTGCTCTCCCTGCATATTTTATATGGGATTGGCCTAGAATAAAGAGAGAAAAGAATAAGGTAAAAGAGAGGTGAGGGGAGGGATAGCAAGACATGGAGGAGGGCTGGGAGAAAGAGAAAGGGTAATAGAAGAAAGAGGAAAAAAGGAGAGAGGAGGCAAAACAGAGAAAGGAGGTGGGGAATGGGAGAGGAGAAGAGTGTGGAGGAGACAGAAAGGGACTGGAAGAAACCGAACAGGATTCAGGTGGTCCTGATGAGACTTGATAGGCTGGGGTGAGTTGGTAGGGAAGGAGGGGTCCCTCTTTCAGAGGACTAGGGGAGAAGGGAAAAGAAACTGAATGAGAGAGGAAGAGACAGGTAAGAGGACAGAGGAAGAAGAAAAATTAGGGGGAAAGGAGGGACAGAGTGACAGAAAAAGGGAACAGTGGAACCAGAAGAGACAAAGAAGGAGAGGGAGAAAGGAAGAGAGAAACAAGTAGATGGTGAAGGAAAGGAGAAGGGGAAAGGAAGTAAAGGAGAAAAGTAAGGGGAGAAATTGGCAAAGGTGGCAAAGGAGAGAGAGAGAGAGAGAGAGAGAGAGAGAGAGAGAGAGAGAGAGAGAGAGAGAGAGAGAGAAAGAAACAGACATTAGAAGTCACCAATCCTGCTTGAGCAGTTATATGAACCTTTCCCACCACAAAATGAAAGATCTCTGTCTTTACTGAAGCTGCCTATGAGGAAGGTGGGAGGATGGAAATGTTCTATCAGGATTTCCCACATCATGAGCACAGTTCGATGCCATCTACAGCTCCTTACATTAACAAGACATCTACAGATTTACTGACTTACCCAGTATATATAAGGCACATTAATCCCCCATCCCCATCTATCTACCATCTTGTCAGCTTTAGTTTTCTCTCTTTCTGTCTGTCCAAACAGCTGGCAAAGTCAGTGAGGAAACATTCACAGTGAACTTCACCATCAACAACCTGCGCTACTCAGCTGACATGGGTCAGGTTGGCTCCCCCAAGTTCAACATCACAGATACACTAATGCAGCACCTGGTGAGCTATCTGCTTCCCTTCAGGCCCATCCATCTCCCTCCTAATGGGGATGCCTGCCTCTAACCAACTCTGCCTTCCTTCTTTCTCTACAGCTCAGCCCTTTGTTTAAGAGGAGCAGCCTCGGTCCCCTATATACAGGCTGTAGAGTGGACAGTCTAAGGTAAGACATATTTTCCACTTCCAGCTCCCCTCATCTCCACTACCTACCCAATATCCAGTTTGAAAGGACTTGGAGTTGTCATGATTGAGACTCTTAGGATTAAAGTGTACCTTTTTGTTTTTGTATTTTACTGACTTTATGACAATTTAATATTTTACAGCAATTGGATATTTGCCTATAATGTCCCAGGAATGAGCTCATGGCATGGCTTAACAGTAGAGTACCTTCCTCGAGTCCACCAGTGATTGACCTGGGAAGTAGCTTGGCTTAAAACACTTACCAAGAATGTACAAAACCCCAGTTTTGATGCCAGCATCATACAAATATTAAATTGCTATGAGATAAAAAACATCTCAAGGATGGATGTAGTGGTGCAAGCCTTTATTCCCAGAATATGGGACAAATAGGCAGATGTCTCTGAGTTTGAGGCCATCCTGGTCTATATAGTGAGTTCCAGGACAGTCTGAACTATATAGTGAGTACCTGTCTCAAAACAAAACAAAACAATTAAAAATAGCCTAGCTGACTAAGTAGTGAGCTTCAGGAGACCCTCTTCCCAGTGCTGGAATTACAACATTTGATCACACTGGACTATTTTTTTAGTGCAGTAGAAAAAACAAAATTGTCTTATTCCTGCCCTCATGAATGCTGCATTCTGAAAATAAAAATGGGACAGGCAGAACATGATTTCCCAGAGGGTGTGACAAGTACGATAATGAGAAGAAGAAAATAGTCTGTGAAGTTCAGGAAAGCCTGCTTTAATCATAAAACACTGAAGGAGGAATGGGAATAAAAAGAGGAAAAAGAAGGGAAAGGAAAAGGGGAAAAGAGGAAGATGAGGCGAGAAGAATTTTATATGATACTATTATTGAAGATATATGAATGAACATCTATTCACCCCAGAAAAGGAAATAATGCTAGACCAAAGACACTGTACATCTGAAGTCGAACTTGGTGAAGCAATGGCTTTATGGGGGTAATTTAGGAGTGTATTCAAGGAGTTACTTATAGAATCATGGACAATTCAAAGGCGGTCATGTTACTGCAAGCTCAGCCCAACATGGATTCATGAAAGCTTTCACACTGGAGCTCTTTGTAGAACAGGAAAGTGACTCAGGAGATTGGGCCGTCTCCTTTCTTCCACACTCCTTACTGCTTCTATAACTTCAGGGAGAGGGGAGTATTGTGACTCTGGTACATTTCAGAGTATTTCTGATTCATCTGCATTCTTTATTTTGGTTTTGCTGAGGTTCCCTTTAAGACTTTAAAATCTAAAATTTTGCCTAAAAATGGACACGCTTAGATGTAGGCAGAATTGACAGCCGAACTCTGCCAAGACAGGGCAAGCAAGTGTGCCTCATGAATAAATCTGGCCTTTTAGCCTGACTATTCAGGCTGTAAACTGTCTCAGTCATATTTTTCATTTTGTAAGCTGCCAACCTGCACTACCAGTTCACTCAGGTATTTATGTTTTATTCATTCTCAAGTCTCTGAGGGGGATTGAAGACCAGATAGTTTAGTTTTACAATCAAGTTTAGTTGGTTAGAGGATAAGATCTTTTTAGATCAAGATAAAGGATTTAAGTTAATAGAGATGAGATATGATAGATATTGAATTTCACTCACAAATTTAGATCCAACAAGACAGGAAAGATGGTTGCTTCAAGTTTGACAAATCCAAATAGCCAAATCCCCATGAATGTAACATTTATATAACTCATGATTGTCTTATGGTTCTCCCTGCTGTATGTAGTTTGTTTTATTCATGTGTAATAAAATGTTAAAAAAAACTTTAAGTCTATAATGAGCTTCTAGGCTGAATAGAATGTTTCAACTACAAAGAAATTGTTACAAAACAGAGAAAAGGAAGGGAGGACAAAAAAGAGAATGAAGACTAGTTAGGAGAGGGAACAAAGAAAGAGCAGAAGAGGGTGAAACATAAAAAGAACAAGGAGGGAAAGAGAAAGAAATGGGGATGAGATAAAAAAGAGAAAGGGAAGAGGAGGAGAAAAAGAAAAGGAAGAAGAGAATAATAGGAAAAAGATGAGGGAGAAAGAGAGAGGTGAAGAGGGAGAAAAGAAGAGGAAGAGAAGGAGATAAAACCAAAGGAAGGATGCAAAGAGGGAAGCTTCTAGGGACAAGTAACTACAGATGTGGAGATCCTAATTTGAGAAAGTGACAAAGCAGCAAATAACATCAACAAAATGAGACTGTAGGTCATGAGTTGTGTAGAGTGACCACCGATAAAGAGATAGCAGGTGGTCTGAATCTGCTCACTTTGTACCTCTTCCTCCCCAACTCAGGTCAGTGAAGAATGGCGCCCAGACACAGGTAGATGTTCTTTGTACATACCACCATGTTTCCAACAGTCTGGGACTGCCTGCCAAGCCAATTTTCTATGACCTAAGCTGGCAGACACATGGAATCACCCGGCTGGGTCCTTACTCCCTGGATAAAGATAGCCTTTTCATCAATGGTGAGCACTTTCCATCCTCTCCTCCCTGCGCTCCTGCATACTGCAAAGGTTTCCAATTATCAGTTCTGTAGGGAGATATTTGGGATTCAAATCCAGGCTCTCATAGGAAAACCCTACCTATGCCCCAAAAGACTACGTCTTGCCAACTTGATTCTCCAACTTGAGAGTGTCTAATCTAAGACATAAGCCCTCTTATCATGACCAACACGATGCTCCAGACAATTATTTCACAAAGCAATCTTTCTTGAAGAAATCAAGATAGTACATTTGTCTCAAGCCTTGTTTTTTTTTCTCTCTCACCTTTTGATTAACTTTTCTCTTGTACTGTTATCTTATATAAGGAAATAAAGTAGGCTTCAGTGTAGCTAATGGCCTCATCTTTAGACACTACATGTCAGCACAAAACTGAGAGAGGACAGATTTTAAGAGGTATGCCCTGTATGACATTTTAAAAGGCAAGGCATAGCCATGGAAAAACTGGTCAAAATAATTTCCTCTTTCCCTTTTCTTCCCTGCCTATACTTTCCCTCTCTCCCACCTTCCTCCTCTCCTGCCCACTTTCCTTTTCCTCCCACCCCTCCTCTTTCTCTTCCTGTCATTCTCTATCATCCCTATTCCTCCTTCCTTCTCTGTCCTCTTCCCTTCCATACCTTGCCCTCTCCTCTCCTTTCCAACAGGGAACTGGTGCTTGGAAACTCATACTTAAGTATCACCATTGACCCTGTAGTAGTTATAGTTTTCATTACCATGAGCAAATAACTGACAAAATTGACAAAAGAGGAAAGGCTTATTTTACTTTACTTGAATTCAAGAAAATCAATTTCATCGTGAAAAAGGGGGAGTGAGGTGCCTGGTTCACAAAACACCAATAGTCAGGGAAGAGAGACAGGTAAATTCAGGTCCTCTGATGCTTTCTCCTCTGTATTTAGTTACAGCCTATGATATGGAGCATCCCACAGTTAGGAGAGATCGTTCTACCATAACTCAGCCTAGAAACTCTCCAACAGATATGCTTAGACATTTGTTTCCTAGGTAATTCTAGGTCCAGTCAGATTGACAGCCGACATTAACATTTACACTCAAGTATGGAAGAGAAGAGACAACACGGACTCCCATCACTCTCATTTTAACAAGGAGAAAAATGGAAGCAAAGATGGTGAAAGGAATATACCCCCACTTTGATATGCTGGCTTACATTTATCCCTTCAATGTTGTCATTGAAGAAACTTGTTTTGCATCCACCTTCATAAATTACACTATTTTAAATGTGTCATTTGTTGTCTAGTAAACATTTACCAAAATCTATTATAAACAGTATCTTATTCCTGGAATCAGAAGCAAATAATTCTCATGTGTGCCTTTTCCTTGTCTAAACTGCAGTGCAGTGCAGATTTCTTGTTCGTTACTATGGGCTTCATTTGGAAATAAGGTATATACATAATAAGTGCTTAGTAAACAATAACTGGACGAATAGGGGTAGATTAAAAGAAAAGACAATGGTGTGGATAACTGCATACATGTGGCAGGGGGTGAGGTATATAAGCATAAACCTCTTTTTGGATTCCCACTATTGACTAGTTTAGAAAAGTTAGATCTGATTGAAATAACAAGAAACTGCTCATGATGACATTTAAATCAGATCTGTGCACATGAGTAGACTCTCAGTAAGTATATACAAGTAATGTATCAAAATGGGGCCCCATATGGACCAAGGCATGGCATATAGGATCACTCTGCCCCTTCCACTTATGTATGACTTTTGTTTCCTAGGTTACAATGAACCTGGTCCAGATGTACCTCCTACAAGTATGTTTCTCTATCACTAAACTTTTTGGCCTATGTATGTCTCATTCACAAAAAAGCATGCTTCAGCACAAACAAGCCTCCAAGAGAAGCTAAGGTCTTAGTAGATGAATACTATTGAGTTCTTGGCATCTCTTTTGTGTCTTCATACCTAGCATTGGATTTCTCAATTTTTCACACCCCTTTGGGTTAAAGGAAGAAATTTGAACAAGAGCTACATGGCAGAGGGGAGATGTGACTGTGTAGTTTATCTTTCTCATTAACAACAGCTACTGGTGCCCCAGTAGGAACTTCATTCTCAGGTTCTACAGTATGACTACTTAAATGGTTCAGAGGTTTTTTTTAATCTCTTTTTAAAATCAGTAACTTGTTTGGCTATCTTTCCAACTATCTATTCTTTCATTTTCTATAGACATTCCTTTTCTTTGATACCACATTTTATCTGCCCATCCATCCATTCATCCATCTACACATTTTATTGCTCATCACACTGTAATGTTTTCATTCTTTTCCACCTCTATATCTAGTCATCCACTTATCTGTCTATTATTTCTGTCTCTTTTTTGTTTGTTATTCATTTTTCTCTATCCATTTGCCTATCCATCCACCTTCACATCCATATGTATACTTACCCTTATGTATGTATATGCATCTATCCATAAACCCATGCATCTGTTAGTCCATTCTCCCATATAACCACACATCTTCTTTTGTCCAAATCTCTCTTTGACACTTATATTCTCTGTATTCCTTTCACTATGCATCTATGTGTTTTTCCAGCCACCCTCAGAACAACCTAACCATCCATCTATCTATATGCCTACTCATCTACCTACTTTCTTATTACACATTCACACTCTACATCTGTCCAGTTATCTGCCTATGGTCAAACATTTTCATTTACTTGCACTTTTTTCCTTCTTTGCTTCAACGCTTCAGACTCTTTATTTTCATTCTTCTTGATTTCTGTTTTGATCTATCATTTATACATTATATTTTACAATTGCCACTTCTCTTTTCTGCATTCACATTCACCTGTACTCCTTGATCAGTCTCTCTCCTTTTTACCATCCTTCCATTCTTATTAAGTTAATTCACAGGTTTTTCTCAGTCCTCCACTCACATGATGGCTCTTTACTTTTGGGGATGATTGCTCTGACTTGAACCAATGCTATGATGGCTTTTCTGTTGGGAAGCTCTGTCCATGCCAGATACTATGTTTTTTTCCACAGCTCCAGAGCCTGCCACCACCATCTTGCCCTCCCCATCAACATCTCTGCAGCCAGAGTCCAACACAGGTATTTAGCAGACCATTTTGCTTTTACTTTTTCTTGGCAAGAGCCCCTTTGTTGTACAACTCCAACAGTTGCCACATGAGAGATAGGAAGCTTAAGATGTGAAAAGACCAGTGTCTCAAAAATCAGACTAGTAATTAAGTTAGATGCCTGATCTCATGCAAGCACAATGTTTGTGAGGTAGACAGATGTTAATAGTACAATGAGGGGCTTTCAGAGGGAGATACAGCTGGTATAATAGAGAGGAAAGCTTTATGGAGAAAAATCCCTGTATACTGGCACAGTAATCCCAAAATGAGTAGGAATGGTTCCAATAAATGGGGAATGAAGTATGCAAGGAAGGAAAATTATATCTGCAATGACTCAGGAGTCAGAAATAGTATGTACATGTAGATAATTGATTGGGCCTTGGTTTGCATGAAGAATAAGGCATATCACAGAAAGGATAGTTAGTGGAGACTGAAGGTCACAAAAACCAGATTAGAATGAACTTCAGTGCTAAATTAAGAAACCTCAGCTTGGGGAAATGAGCATATGAATCAGTGGGTAAAGTGTTTGCACACAAATGTGAAGACAAAAGTTCAAATTCCCAGCACCTATATAAGTGTTGGATAGTCATGACAGACCATGTGGTAGATAACATGATCTAATCAGAGCAGTCTTCCAGTCTTGGCCCAAGTAAACACTCAGCTGGAAACACTTACCCTACTGTCATTCTGCAGCTATGTGGCACCACCTGGAAACCTTCACAATCAATTTCACCATCTCCAACCTTCCATATTCAGCAGACATGATAAGTGGCTCCACCATATTCAACTCCACTGAGAATGTTCTACAACACCTGGTAAGACCCTCATGCTGAAACCCTCACTGCTGGAACTGACTTCATCTTCATTCTCCACTCAACAGTTTACTCTCTTTTTTTTCTCCACAGCTTGCACCCTTGTTCCAAAATGACTCCTTCAACTCAAGTTGCAGACTGACCTCCCTCAGGTGATTCCATTTCCATATAATTAGACAAGAATAGTTATCTTTTTTTTTTATCTTGTGCTGTCTTTACTTCTTTGGAGCTTCTATCTACATTAGGACCTCCCTTGAATCTGTACCCCTTTCTCTTCAAGGCCTGAGGAAAATGGAACATTCACAGGTGTCGTTACCACCTGCACCTACCAGCATGACACTGCACATCCTGGAATGGACACACAGGATCTGTACTCAGAACTGAGCCATCTCACCCATGGGGCCACCCAGCTGGGAAACTACACTCTGGAAGAGCATAGCCTCTATGTGAACGGTGAGTCTGTGTTTTGCTATTTGGTATCCTCAGGTGTCCTTTATTTTCTCTATACTCTCTAATATTCCTAGTGATCTTTGTGTTAAATAAGCACAAACAAAAAGCATAGGAGGGTAAGATTGTCTCTCACACTGTGGACAATGTCATGAAGGTGAAACATGTAAATGCTGGCCTTCTGCTCACTATCTTTTTATCCATCCACAAATCTGGGCCATAGGACAGTACTGCATAGAGTTAGGGTGTGCCATTCCTCCAGGGTAAACTCGATCTAGGAACTCCTTCACCATCTCAGAAATTATCTCCTTGGTGATACTAAATTGTCAAATTGACTGTTCATAGTAACCATCATACCCCATGTGATGTGCACAATATCTTAGAACTTCATTACTCCTCTTTTTAGCAAAGAAATAAATTAAAGCTCTGGGTATGAAAGGGACCTGCATACACTTAGACGATGTGAAGTTTGTAGCTGATCTGAGTCTTGGTGTCCTGAGTTTATATCTTCTCCTTGTCTTTTGGCCATTGAAGAGACCTGTATATGGTTTCTCTCTCAAAAAAAATCACAATTTTATACCTAATTTTATGTTGTCATTATTTACAATGTAAATACTAAAAGGCAGACCTTATTCCTGGCACCAGAGATGATTAAATTGTATTTGCCCCTCACCCAAATGTAATCTGTAGTGAGGCACAGCCCATTTTATTCAGTACACGACTCTTTAAATTTACATGAAATAAGACAAATAGGAAATAATGATATACATATTATATATATTTATTCCATATATATGTGTGTATACAGGGAAATAGGTGGTAGATAATGGTATCAAAGAGAATATATCTTTGAGGATTGATATACGAACATAAGTCCTTTGAACGATGGAATGCTCTTTCTGGGAGCAAGCTAGGGAGCTGTTAGGGAAGGATTGGGTCAAGAAGTTTTTCCTCATGATAATATTTAAGTAAGATCCTAGAACATTAGCAGATAAATAATAAGGACTCCCAAGAACATATGTCCATTTCCCACATGGAATGCAGGAAGATATATGAGATCATTTTGCACCTTACACTTATGCTTGACTTTTATTTTCTAGATTATAATGGACTGGGTCCAGATATAATAACTACGAGTAAGTATCAAATCATGCTAATTCTGTCTTGGTCCATGCTGTCCTCCTCATTTAAAAAAGAAGCTTGTCCCAAACACAAGCCAGTCTCCTGTGTGGAGCCAAGGTTTTAGCACCAGAAAGATGAGCCTTGAATTCTGAATACTCCATAAAGCTTCATCTTGGAATATGAATAAGTTATTGTTACTCATAAAAAGATTAATGTTGTATATATAAATGTATATATATATATATATATATATATATATATATATATATATATATATATATTCTAAATATAACCTGGTCAGTCTATATAATGTTACTTGCATCTGTGTTTTCAGGACTGTTTAATATTGGATAAACTATTGCTGTGCTCTTCCATGGAAAAGACTATTTCTCAGTCTCATTCATTAGTTGTCCTTAATTCTTTGTGTAGGGTTGAGGGCTCATTGGCTTTTCCTCATCCACTTTGGTGCCTCTATTGTTGTTTTCCTGGTACAGCTCATATTTATGCAGTCATGTTGCTGAGACCTTTAGGGTGCAGGTTCTGGCATTACTGGAATATACAGTCTCATAGCAAACTCTGTAATCCTCTGGCTCTTAACAAATTTTCCTCAGACTCTTCTGTAATGTTTCTAGAGCCTTTGGTGAAGAAATTGTTTTATAGATGTATGCATTATCATTGGCACTGGGCTTCTCCACTCTGCATTTTGATTGGCTTTGGCTTTCTTTAATGGTCTCTGTCTGTTAAAAATAGAAGTTTATTTCATGAGGGATGAGTACTACACTTTAAATAGCAATTATTTAGTTTATGTCTGATATAATCCAAACTATTTAGATCTTCTCAGGGGTTTCATTGACAAGTTTTGGACTGTGGTTGCTACTTAAGTTGTTTTGGCTAAAATATTACACTGTTTTATTCCACGACCCAATCATCTACCTTTTCCTGCATCCATTCTTCTATTTTTACAATTAATCCTATAACACCCCATTTACAATCAACTAACTTACTAATTTTCCTGCCAATTCTGTTATTTAATTTTCATTTTCATTCCTCCTGTATTTTATGCCTTTCTCACACTTTTTCCCATTCTCTCTGTGATGCATGCATCCATAATATGCCCTTTCCTTGTTCATTTCCTCCATCCATTCATTTACCCATCAACTCATCTACCTGTCCATACATGTAACAACATATACACACATACATCCACTCACCTATGTACCTATCAATCTATCAATGCATCAAACCATCTAAATACTCACCCAGTCATTACTGTATCATATACTTACATATGCATATATCAATCTATTTATTTTTCAGTTCATTTATTTGAAATTTCTTTCTTATTTTTCCTATGTATCTTCCCAACATCCACACATACATGCCTCCACCCCTCCATCTACCTACCCACATATCTATTCATTTATCCTCATGCATCTACTCATTCTCTTCATTCTTAACTCAGTCTATCCATCTGTACATGCACCTAATCACCCATACACCCTGACCAGTCCAGCTGGCCAGTTATTGGGGGGCTGAGGAGGGTCGCAACCTGTGAATAAAGAACGGGCGAGAGAAAGGCAGAGCCCAAGGAAACCATAGCTTGTCAAGAGCCGTTTATTGAAGGTGAGGGCAGGCTTTTTAAAACCTGCTTTAGGGAGGGCAGGGGTAGGCGAAGAGGGTAATGGAAAAGTACAGAATCTTTTGGGATTGGGCCCCTGGAACATCTGCGGGGGGGGGGGGGCGTTCCTAGTTCGGGGCAAAGCAGGATGTCTCTGTGGTTATCTCAGGGTTGGATCGTTCTCTTCTCAGGGCTAAGCCAGATGCCTTGCGGGCCTAGCGAGTGGCCAAGCAGGATGTTTGCTGCAGGTGCTGGATGGGTGGGGGTCGGCCACGGGCCGTTTGGTTCCTGGCACCCACCCATTCACTCACATTTCACATCCAGTCATATTCATTCTTATATTCTTTTGCTGCCTTCTGTATCTCCAATTTCTACTGTTTTATTCTTTTTTAAATATTTTGGAAGCCAGGCGTGGTAGTGCATGCCTTTAATCCTAGCACTTGGGAGGCAGAGGCAGGTGGATCGATGTGAGTTTGAGGCCAGCCTGGTCTGCAAAGTGAGTCCAGGACAGCGAAGGCTACACAGAGAAACCCTATCTCAAAAAATATTTTGGATTCATTTACCATTAATTTATCACTTTCTTTTTTGATGTAAAATTGATGAACTGTTCACAATTTTCATTGCCTTGAACACATTTCATTCACAGACTTAGTTATCCCTCCACTTATACAGTCACTTCTGTTTCTGGTTCTCCTGTGAATTGTTGGTCTGCATTGAACCACTAATATAAGCCCTTTCTTGATTGTATTGGAGATCTAGTTATCACTGATGATAGACTTTTCCACAGCTCCTGAGCCAAGCACCACCATATTGCCTTTTACATTGACATCTGTGCAGCCGGAATCTACCACAGGTATTTGGGGAAGCCTTTTCCTATACTTGACGTGAAGTTCAGTCCCACACTTCCACCATCTGACTTACATGAATCCTGACAAGTCAGAGTGTGAACATCCAGTGACAGGATAATTATTACAATCACAAAGATTGTACTAGCCTTTCAATTGGATGCCAGCCCTCATGCAGCTACCAGGCTTCTGAGAAGAATAGAAGATGACAATTCATTATGGGATTCCTGTGAAGTGAAAGAGACCTGAGCCAATATAAGTGGGTGGAGGGCCTTTTAGAGAAAGCTGCACCTGAACTAAATTGCCTAGGATAAGTAAAAATAAGAGATAAATTGACATGGTTTGATGCAATAAAGGAAGATTCTAACAGGGTGGGCTCAGTGGCCACAAAAAAATGAGTGAGAACCTTGAGGAATTTGATTTCTTTGAAGCATGAATCACAATTCCCAGAAATGGCTCTTCATGTCCATCTCAGGACCCATAGAGACATGTTAGACACAGAATTGATGAATAACTTAAGCTGAGGATAGTAAGAAACCACATTAAAGGAATCTTTAATGTCAAGTCAAGAAATGTGAACTTCTGACATAGGACAGTGATGTCCTAGTGAGTTTTTCATTTTAGAAATACTTTCCAGGTGTTCGCAATAGAAAAATACATTTAGACAGGACACACAGTCAGTCATTTAGGGTAATAGTCTGTATATTAGAAGGTAATACCTAGTCTGTTATGATGAAGGGGATAGCACATGTGAGGAACATTCAGAGAAGGGAACTGATGAGGCATGCAGGTGAGATTTTTAGCTCTGGATGACAGGTGACCATATTCTGGGAGATTTAACTTGATTGGCACAGGACTCTAGTTTAGCATCACGTGAACTCTGTTATAGCTATCTCTCTTCTTGACTCCCTACAGCTATGGGGCATCATCTGCAAACCTTCACAATCAACTTCACCATCTCTAATCTTCCATATTCAGCAGACATGAGCTATAGTTCAGCCATGTTCAACTCTACTGAGAGTGTTCTACAGCACCTGGTGAGACCCTCATCCTGGAAACTACTTGTGGGACAAACTTCATATACATACTGCATCAAACTCTTTTCCCTTTCCCCTTTCTCCACCTTCCATAGCTTAGACCCTTGTTCCAGAATATCTCCTTCAACTCAAGCTGCAGTCTGACTTCCCTCAGGTGAGGCACTACTTTGTCACTTTCAGAAATTATTATATTTATTGTTATTCTTCTGTTATTTCCTCATTCCTTGGGATGCTCATCCATATTAGGATGTCCCCCACAGTCTTCACATATCACCATTTTCAGGCCTAAGAAGAATCAAAACTCCACTAGTGTGAATGCCATTTGCTCCTATCAGCATGATTCTGCACATCCTGGGCTACACACACAGGAGCTGTATTGGGAGCTGAGTCACCTGACCCATGGATTCACTCATCTGGGCAACTATACACTGGACAAAGATAGTCTCTATGTGAATGGTGAGCATAGTCTGAGTTTTCTATAGGATGTCCTCAGCCATTCTTAATTTGTCTACTCTTTTCAAAGTCAGTGATCTCTTGTTAGACTGGTTGCATCCATATTTCTACAGTGTTCTTTCAAGAGCTTGAGAAATACTCACAAATAGCATGGCAGGGAAGTAGATATGGCAGGTCACATGTGTGCCAAGTCAGGAAGATGATGGGTATAAATACTGGTCCTCACTTTGCTGTCTATTTCTTTTATACTTCAGGGACACTGTCCATAGGAAAGAGCTGGCAAGAATTAGGGTAGAGCTATGTACTTAATTTAAACCATTCCAATGGCCTCCTCACAGAATGCCCAGAGTTTTGTCTTCTTGGTTATTGTATGTATTTTCAGATCACAATCAGTACTCACCACCATTTACCCTGATGTTTATTCCAGTTACTCTCATGTTAACACAAAGAGAACCTAAAGCACATGTAGGTAATAGGACCTGTCCACTCTAACATACATTTATCTGGATATGAGTTCTAATGTTCCAAGTTTACATTTTTAACTTGGCCATTGGAAGAACTCATGTAGGATTTTTCTGTCTAATAACTTACACAATTTAAATTCATTGTATTGCTCACTCAGTGTCTTTGTTATGGTTTCTATTTCTGTGATAAAACACCAGTATGAAAAAGCAAGTCCAGGAGGAATGGGCTTATTCAGCTTACACTTCCATAGCCCTATTTATCACTGAAGGAAGTCAGAAGAAGAACTCAAACAGTGAAGGATCCTAGAAGCAGGAGTTCATGCAGAGGCCATGGAGAGGTGCTGCTTATTGGCCTGTTTCTATGCTTGCTTAGCCTGCTTTCTTATAGAAGCCAAGATTTCCATCCCAGAGATGGTTTCACCCACAATGGGCTAGGCTTTTCTCCATTAGCCTCTTAGAAAATGCCTTACAGCCCATATTTATTTCCATTTGGTTTTTCAAGACATGGTTTCTCTGTGTAGCCTTGGCTATTCTTGATTCACTTTGTAGACCAGGCTGGCCTCAAATTCACATCTGCCTCTGCCTCCCCCTGCAAGTGCTGGGAATCCCAGATCTTAAAGAAACTTTTTTTTCCAGTGGAGATTCCCTCCTTTCAGATAACTCTAGTCTGTGTGTCAAGTTGACCTAAGACAAGCCAGCATACTCACCATTTTCCAAATATCCATCATAATACGTAATATATTACACATTATGATTGGCACTAGATATAAATAAGTCACATATGCACTTTGTCCCAGTATGAACTGTAGTGGCACATGGAGTGTTTAGTTAAACTCTATATTATCAAAATGGAAATGCAGTACCACACATAATAACTTCTTAATATACATATGAGATGAATATAAAGAGTAGAAAAGATTATGCCAGAAGTGAATGCATATAAATATGGTGAGAATGATCCATAAAAATAAGGCATATAGACTCACTGGGTGGGTACATAATGAAGATGCAGTAGAGAAGAGTTAGGTCCAGTTGAAACACCAGGACATTCCTTCCACATTGACTATGCATTGTGCTAAGGATTGTCCATCACACTTCCTTTATATGTTTTATTGCTGTTTTTGTTTTTCTAGGTTACAATGAAATTGGTACAGAAGAACCAACCACAAGTATGTATCAGTTTATCTTGCCCTAGATCTTGGTCCATGTTTTTTTCCTCATTTTAAAAGGAAGCTTGTTCTAAACACAAGCCAGTCTCTTTGGAAGGCTAAAATCTTAATGGAAGGAAGATGCACAGTTGTTGGCGTCCTTTAGGAACTGGACCCCTAGTGCTGGATTTCTGATTTTTCTTCAGTCCTCTGAATAGGAAAAATATTGAAATTTTCTATGATGTTAGTAAGCTGAATTCATATAAAGATTTTAGTTTGTGTCATTTAAAACAAATGCTTAACAATACAGTACAGTCTTCATTGTTTTTGTTTGTTTATTTTTGTTTTTTTAAATTTTGTACATACCCACTTTTATTATTGCCCATATATACAATAAACTATGTACAGAAAGAAGAACCATGAAATAATCAGGAATTATATAAATTCATAAATTATATACATTTGTAGTGCTTTGGCTATTGGTATTTGGCAGCCTTGAAGAAAACATCTTTCCTATTTTGGTGAGTCTAAAATTCTGAATATAAATCAATATCTATCATATCTTGCCATTATCAACTTAAAACATCTACCTAGACTTAAAAACTTCTTTACCCCTAAACAACTAAGCTTAATTGTGAAACTAAACAATCTGGTCTTTTACCCCATCAGAGACTTGAGAAGGAATAAAATTAATTACCTGATTATACAGGCAGTGCAGGTTAGCAGTTTCCCAAAGAAGAAGATCACAGAGACAGTCTATTCTTTCATCTGCTAGTTACTCTTCCTCTAGAACCAAATTTTAAGCTATCTATCCTTCCATCCATCCATCTATCCATCTATTCTCTTTTACATTCTACTGTATGCATTTTTTCATTTTTTCTATCATTCCTTCTCCACTCATACTTTTAGCCATTCACTCATCTGCCCTTCGGCCACCCACTCATACATCCTTAGTTCTCCCCATTTGCTACCTTGGCCTTTATTTCTTTGATATCTCACTCTTTTACACACACACACACACACACACACACACACACACACACACACACACACCTACCCAGTCATCTATCCATTATCCCCACTACATATCTGTCATTCCACCCATATACCCAGCAACTAGACAACCACTCACTGATGTATACGTCAGTGTACTTCTATGTCTGTTATGTCATCCAAATATCTACCTACATTTTTATATATTTGTCTGTTAAACATTCATATTATTTTTTCTTTTTATGTCTGTGCATATACTTAGCCATATATACGTGCTTCCATCCATCCATCACCTATTCATTTGTCTATCCATCCACAATTCAGTCATCAGCCCTTTACTATTCTGCCCATCCACTAATATGTCAGTCCATCCACCCACCTATTCACCTATATATTCATTCATATACTTACCCTATAACTCATCTACCCATTCATGCATTCACTCCCCTCATCCATCATGTTCATTTACTTACATGTTATCTGTTCCCTCTTTTATTCATTCCATTTCTCCAGAAGCCTATTATTACTAAATTCTGGTTGACCTTTCATCTATCCATTTTTTCTTTCTACTTATCTATTTAACAGTTCCATTAGTGTCTTCCAGTTAATTTGTCTTCTTTTCTCACCCTTCATACATCCAACTACTCTCACTAGCTGAGTTAATTTCATTCACAGGCTTTTTCAATACTACCATCATCCATTTTGATTTTAACCCCTTTTATGTATCTATGAATTATTTGTTTGACATTGGACTATTGCTGCATGGGCTTCTCTGAGCACATGAGGATTTTATCCATCACTGATATCCTTTTCCACAGATCCTGAACTTGCCAGTACCATGCTGCCTTCTCCACCAATGCTTGTGCAAACAGAATCTACCACAGGTATCAGAGGACCCTGTTTCTGTCTTGATAAGACACTCTCTCCCAAACCTTCAACATTTGACTTCTATATGAAATCTAGACACATGGATATGAAGAACCTACTTCCATAGCCATCAGTACAGACACAAAGATTATTGCAGTAATTCAACCAGTAGCCCACCCTCATATAACTGCTAGGATTGCAAGATAAGCAGACCATTGCAGTACAGTGCGGAGTTTGGTGTGAGCACACATCTCACATGATATAGAGAGTAAGAGCTTTCTAGAAATATTTCAACATAATTTGAATCTCTCAGTATGAATAAGAGTGATCTAGATAAATAAGACAGGAAGGCTTCCAATGATGAAATTTCACTACCCTTGCAAAACATAATATACTGGAAGAAGTGAGAGAAATTTGTCTCCTGTGGAACATAAAGTTCATCTTCTAATGTAGCCTTTGCATTTCTAGTCCAGAGTCCACAAAAACATCATGGTAGGATTAATGAGCCACCAGAGCTAAAAGATCATAAGCAACCAGATTGGAAAGGGCCTTGAATGACAAACCAAAATGCTCAAACTGGACACTGAAACTGCACAAAAATCTATGGGTTGTAGTAGTGATGTGGTAGTCCCAATAAGATTTTCTTATTGGAAGACGCCTTTGAAGTTCATCATAGTGGTGGGCAGTGGTGGTACATGCCTTTAATCCCAGAATTTGGGAGGAAGAGGCAGGTGTTATCTCTGGGATTTCAAGGCCAGCCTGATCTACCAATCAAGTTTTGGACAGTCAGGACTCTGTTACACAGAGAAACCCTGTCTTGAAAAACAGAAATAAGCAAACAAATAACCAAATAAAGTACAGCATAGAAGAGGTCCTTTAGGCAGTATATCTTATGAGTATGGTAGGGTGATACCATGGGTAAGACAAGATACTGTCATGATGGGGAAGTACATACAATGTATACAATGTATGTTGGGAACATTCAGGAAGGTGCCTTGCTGTGTTATGGAGATGAAATACCAAGGTTGTAACTTAGGTGAGTACATTGGTAGGTGTTAAGACATAAGGAGATATGACTGATGACTATAGGATTCCAGTGTGGTTCCAGAAATACACTCTTAGGTGTATTTCTTCTCATCTCTTTCAGCTGTGGGGCACCCCTTGAAGACTGTCACAGTCAGCTTCACCATTTCCAACCTTCCATATTCAGCAGATATGAATGATAGTTCATCGGTGTTCAACTCCACTGAGACTATTCTGAAGCACCTGGTGAGACCTTCATTCCAGTAACTTCAGTTAGTGTAGATCTCATATACCCACTGTATCCAAATTTTATTTCCCTTATTCTCCTTATTTTCCTCCCCAGCTTGAACCCTTGCTCCATAATATTTCTTTCAACTCAAGTTGCAGACTGGATTCCCTCAGGTGAGTGCACTTTTTGTCCATTTCCCAGGAATCTGTCATTGTTACTCCTCTGCTTGCTCCTTCCTCCTTCTGGTTCCTATGTACATTGCAATCTTCATGAAGTCTATACTCCTCTCATTCTAGGCCAGAGAACAATGGAACAGCTACTGCTGTGGAAGCCATCTGCACCTACTACCATGACCCTGCACATCTTGGGATTGACATCCCAGGACTTTACTCAGAGGTGAGCCAACTAACCTATGGAATCACCCAGCTGGAAAACTACACACTGGACAAAGACAGTCTACACATCAATGGTGAGCATGATCCACGGTTTGCTGTGGAATGCCTCTGTGGGATCTGTTAATTTGTTTCTACATCTATCAATATTATTGATAGAACTACCTAGACCAGTTGATTCTACGTTCTTAGCAACTTGTTTCAAGAATTCAAGAAGCACATCATAATAAAGTGGCAAGGAGGTAGGAGTGTGTGGCTATATCATGTACAAAGTCAGCTGAGTTTCCTTTTTACTTCTTGTTGAATTCTGGAATATATCTCAATGTTTATAATACCAAAATTTATTTACACTTGATTTTTCCATCCTAACTAACCAGATATGTAAATTTTCTTGTAGATATATCCAGACAATTGTCAGTTTGATGATTCTAGGTCTTGTCTATTGCCAAGCCATTTTAAACATAATACCCCATGACATGGGCAAGGAGATACAATGCATCTGCATTACTCCGAATTTAACAAAAGTCACAGATCTAAAAAGGGACTTTCTTGTTCCTACACTGTGTTTTGACCAATATAAATTTTGACATGCTGCTTTTTATATCCGATCTGTTTATTTGGCACTTTCAAGGGTTTGTATGTAATTTCTATCTTCATTTTATTTTATATTTATCATTTACTATAAACCATTCATTATGTCTGATTTTTTAAAAAACAAATAACTTTCCTCAGGACCTTTTCCTAATATGAATTGCAGTGGGGACAGAGATTTTTTTCTTTTCTTATTCTTTTTAAACTTTTGTCTGTTTGTACTATATACTTCAAATAGAAATGGAATACTACCTGTAATAAATGCTCAATACATATCTTCTAGATGGATATATAGTGGTAGAATAGAAGGCAAGATGATGGTGTGTTTTAATGCAAATTATTGTGGAATTGAGTGTGAAAATCTGTTTTGTAAAAATCTACTGGAAATATGTTAGAGATATGGGAAGAAGTGATTATAGTTGAAATACTATAAAATTCTTCTCCATGATAATTTAAGTCAGTTCATATTACCTGAATAAATGTTCAATAATATATACAAGGACCAAATATATATGGATCAAAGCATGCTGTATCCTTTCTTTACTCTCCTTTCCTCTTATATGTCTTTTATCTTCTAGGTTATAGTAAACCTCATCCAGAAGGATCATCTACAAGTATGTATCAGTTTAGAACAACCTAGATCTTGGTCTATACTTTTTCCTCATTTCCAAAGGAAAATTGCCCTAAACACAAGTCAATATCTTCATAAGGGGCAAGGTCTCAAGGGATGCAAAATGCAGAGACATTGAAACTGCAGCTTTCATATTGAATTTTTGAATTTTCCAAACTCTTCTTGGTTGGATAAATATATTTGTAAAAGTATACCTTACAGAATTATGAGGTTTAGTTTAGCTAGCAATTGTGTAATTTATGTCTTCGAAAACTAAGTGTCACCATCAAGGGCTTTATTATCAAGTTGCTCGCTCTCTTTTGTTTTTTCTAATTTGTATTAGTTATTTGAGAGTTTTATACAATGAATTTGTGTCACTGTTGCACCATTGGACATGTTGTATCAGGTTAGTTATTGTTGTGCCTCACAGGGTTAAAAATTAAGTAAGATCAGTGATTCCTCCTCCACTAGCATGCATAGCACCTTCCTACACTCTGAAAACTACCAGAATGGATGAAACATCCATCTGAGTAGCAAATTTATTCCTCCATGTGCTATGACTCAAGTCTGTGGTGTGTTAAATAACCCAGTTCTAACCAATAAATTCTAGAGAGTAACCAAAAGTGTTGGCAATATCCAATAATATTTAGGAGTCCATGGAACACCATTTAGAAACAACTCCAAAAGGAAAGATCCATTCCTGGTGCTGAGCTTTTATTTGTCACCCTGTGGTGTCTAGTGGGACATTGTTACCCCATTATATAGTAACTCCATTTAAACTCTTTATATGTGTGTATGCACGTATTTATGAAGTTTCTGTAGTATTTGAGTTCCACCTGACTTTTTAGAATTCCCTTGGTGTTAGTTATTCCTCCCCTTATTCCCCTTCTACCTGGTCATCCTAACTCCTTCTCCATTTGACCCTTCCTGTTCTATTATTCACTTTCAACCCTTAATATCATCCTATCCTATCACATGAAACACAAAAATATAAAGATTCAAAGCCAACATCCACAAATAATAGACAATATGTGGCTTCAGGTTACTTTATTGAGAATGATTGTTTCTAGCTCTATCCATTTACCTGCATGCTTCTTAACTGTATCATCTTATTTAAATTTTTATGCAATATATTTTTATCATGTTTCCCATCCCCCAACTTCTCTCAGATACTTCCCACTTCCCTACTTACACAAACTCATGTTGGTCCTGTCCCTTTCCTCTCTCTTTTCTTTGTCTCCAAATTCCAAAATACAAAAATAAAAACCAAGACAAACAAAAAACCATAAGACAAATAAATTTAAAACAAGAGAAAATACAACAATAATCTCATACAAACATAAAAATCTGTAGAAAAAAGGGGTGGGAGAGCCCGTGTTGTGTTTTCCAACTATTTCTGTACTTGAGACCTGCTCTGGATGTAGTTGATATACCCAGTGACAATTCAATGGAGAAAATTAATTTTCCCATTTCTAGCAGGTGTCAATTACAAATAGCTTCTCATTAGAGATGGAACTTTGTTTCTATTTCCTTTTAGTTCTGTAATATTTTTCTGTTTTGAAGGTACACAGGTAAGATAATTGAAGATGAGTTCATGTTAATAGTCTCTTCCAGATGCAACAGGACTGATGCACATATGAACTCACAGAGACTGTGATAATTGTATTTTTTAAATCACCTTAATGATATTGCATATTGTACTGTTTCTTATAGAAGATCTACTTTCAGCATCTTAAGGAACTTACACACTTTTTTTGGGTAGTGTTTATACCTTTACTAGAAGTGAGTAATTGTTTCTCTACCCCAAATTCATGCCAGCATTTGTTTTTTGTTTTGTTTTGTTTTGTTTTTTTGATCTTAGCCATTTTGATAGGTGTAAGATGAAATCTTGAAGTTTTCATTTTTTTCCTTGATACTTAGTAATGTTCAACATTTTTTAAAAAATTTCCCCACCATTTGTATTTTATTTTGTGAGAATTCTCTATTTAGAGGATGCCATGATTGTTAATTCAGTCATTTTCTTGGTGTTTAGTTTTCTAAATTTTTATATGTTCTAGACACTAACTCTCTGTCAGATATATAGCTGGTAGAAATTTTTTTTTGCAATTCTTAGGCTACCTCTTTGCTCAAAAAATGCTATATTTTCTCTAGGTAAGGTTTTTAGATTCATAAAAACCTATTTATTAATTGTTAGTCTTTAAGACTATGCTATTCAGGTTCTGTTCTGAAAATCCTTTCTTGTACTAGTAAGTTCAAGTGTAGTCCTCTTTTTCTGCTCAGTTAGATCAGGATACGAGTGCATATATAAAGGTTGTTTAATCATTGGGAATTGGATTTTAGATGTCATTGGGCTCTCCATCATCCATCTTTCCAGCTGCTCATCCTTTCATTTTTCTAACTATTTCTCTCTCATACCACATTTCAATTGATCTATCCATCCATCGATTCATTCATCCACCCACCCATCCATCAAATCTCCTGCCCATTTTATTGTATTTCCTTTGTTTCTTTTGTCTCTGCTTCTTTTAGTCATGACTACATTCATTCACTCATAAACCATTCACCAGTAAACCCATATTACTGTTCATTTACCAGTTCATACTTTGTTCATTTTTCTTTTATCTCCTTTTTACATACATCTATGACACACCTGCCTCTATATTTATATATTCACTACGTGTATAATCATCTATCCATCTGTCAGTTACTACTGTATCTCTCAGTCTATCCAGCTGTCTCCACACCTACTTCTTATGTCTACATGCCTTCCTATCATTCATTATTTTTCTTTCCTTTCCTTATTCTGTGAATTCTCATCCAATCCATTCATGTATCTATGCATGCAGTACCTATCTACTCATCCATCCATTCATCTACCTACCCATCTATTCAATATTATCACCTACCCATCTATATATTGTTGTGGTTAATAATAAGTATGGCCTAGTAAATGTTTATTAATAGGCTAATTATTATGGTGGTGGTATTTTCTAACCCACTAACACTCAGTGAAAACACAGATACCTGATGTGCTTTTAAATAAGCCTTTATCCAGGGCAAGGCAGATATTACCTCTCTAAGCTAGCCTCCAATAACTCCCAGTCTCTATCCCATTCCATCTGCCATAGAATAATTTCTATCTGTGCTACCTCCCATCCATAATCCCAAAATACTTTCTAATGTTCTCCATCTCTTTCCATTAGGAATTTCAGAGTTCCTTCTATAGGGCTACATGGCTCGTTTCCTATATGATGACAATCCTTCCTCCATCCCATCTCTCCTCTCTCCCAAAATTCTGTCTTCAAATGCCCACGAACCTTAGCCACACCTATTCCAGTTACCTGCCCAGGTCTATCAGTATTTTTTTTGTCAAACAAGAATAAGTTTTTAGGCAGGGTTACACAGCAGTATTTGGGGTACATTAAAAGACAGCAAGCAGTAGTTAGCATCTAAATATATCAAACCAACCCAACAATATATCTACACTATAATCTGCCCATTGATCTATCCACACACATAGCAACACACACACACACACACACACACACACACACACACACACATTTACTCATCATTAAGTTAATTCCATGTAGTTGTTCTTTCTTCTATCTTTCCAGTTTCTTAGACTGGATTCTTCTTGAATGCTGTTTTGGCCATCCTTTTATATAGCTTTCCTCACATCCATCCTTTTATCTTTTCTATTTTCTGTTCTTCCAATTAATCGGTGTACTTTGCTCATTCTTTCTGTTGATCATAATCTCAATATCTTACATTAATTTTATTCATTGACTTGCTCCTTTTTTTGACTCATACAATCATTCTTCAGTTTTTTCATAATTCGCCTGTGAATGGTGTTTGTGCCTTTGACCAAAAGCTTCTCACACTATCCACAGTCTTTGTTGTATATAGAAAGGGAAAGGATTTCTGAGAAAAACTCCTCCTGAACTGAATCTCTCATGCTGAGTAAGAGCGATCACAGATCAATGAAGTATGAAATGTTCTTGTAAGTGAAGATTTCAGCGATGACAATCCTTTCCACAGCTCCTGAGCCAGCTGCCACTATCCTACCTTCTTCATCTACATCTTCGCTGCCCAAAACTACCACAGGTATCTAGCGATCTCATTGTCTATTTTTTATTTGATCCCCTGTTCCATACTTCTACTATCTAACTCCCAGATAGAGCTAGGAAACCAGGGTGTGAATATCCTAGCCTCAGGGTCATTTCATTTGCACATAGATCAGATTCAATCAGGTACTTCCTTGTGAGACAAATAGGCCACTACAATGCTTTGCATGTTTGTGGGGTTGGTAACAGGCATTGAAAATGATATGAGAAATGGGAGGCTTTCTGAGGAAAAATTTCCCTAAACTGAATCTCTCAGGAGTAGGAGTCATACCACTGTAAGAAGCATGAAGTGTTTCTGGAAGTGATGATTTCATTATGTAGGCTCAGTGGCCACCAACAACACAGTGAGTGGTGAAAATTGAGAGGGACTTTATTTCCATGAGTCATTATGTTCAACACCTAGTACAGCCTCTGTCCATCCTGCTCAGCACCTACTGGGTCATAGTGGTAAGCTCAGGGATAGATAAGTAATTGAGACTGGAAGTAATCAAAAAATTATTTGAATACTGTTGTAGTTTGTAATATGTTACTGTGATAAACATAGTCTAAGGCAATGTGAGGAAATATGGATTTATTTTAATATATACTTAAATTTCACAGTCTATACTCAAGAAAAGCCAAGTAGGACACTAAAGGAGAAGACAAGCTGATGAGAACAGATTTTACTCTGGACTCATGCAAATTCTCAGTCGTATCTCTTCTTTTCTCATAACATAGAGTATCATCTGAATATTCTCACAATCAACTTCACTATATCCAACCTTCCATATTCACCAAATATGAGTGATGGCTCAACAATTTTCATCTCAGCTGAGAGTGTCCTGAAGCCCCTGGTGAGAACCTTATCCTGGGAGCCCAGGGGATGTAAATTCCATATGACCCCTTTATCTAACACCTGGTTTGCTTTCCCTCCTCTTCCCTCCTCCACAGCTTGGACTCCTCCATAATGGCTCCTTCAACTCAAGTTGCAGATTGGATTCCCTAAGGTGAGTCCACACTCTGTCCATTTGCTATGAATGACCATTGATTATTGCTACTATTCTCATTCCCCTTCCTTCTTTCTGCTTCTGATCTACATTATGATTTTTCTAAAGTCTCTACACTCTTCTCTTTCTAGGCCTAAGAAGAATGGAACAGCCACTAGTGTGAATGCCATCTGCATCTACTATCCTGACCCTGCACATCCTGAGATGGACATCCAAGGCCTGTACTTAGAGCTGAAGAATTTGACCCATGGAATCACCCAATTGGGTAATTACTCACTGGACAAAGGAAGTCTGTATGTCAATGGTGAGTGTGCTTTGTGGTTTGCTATAGGACACCCTCAGACATCCTTTATTTTTATATACTCTCTTGTATATGTAAATTTCCTTGAACTTCAGAGGAGATAGTATAAATGTCCTCTTTATGCCTGAACAGTCAACAGTCAGTTATTCCCAACATCTTGAGTTTGCATTTTTTTCTTCCCACTATCTTTTAATACAAAGAAAAGCTTGTATGATCAAGGTTGAAGGTAGCATTGTCTATGATTATGAATATAAATACTTGCAAGGCAGTTTGCAAGGCAGTTATATCTTATGTGACATAGATCTTATGAGAGCCTCTGGTTGGAAACAAGAAAGTAATTTCCCCTATAGGGTTGATGATCTTCCCAATCATAGGTATTTTTAGGTGGCTTACTGTTCTGGGAATGAATTGTCTACACCAAAACAAACCCAAAATCCATTCTGAAATCACTTAATTACCCATAACAGTTATGCCACAATTGCACTAGTAAGCAAATCTTACTTGACCACTTGGTATTATAATACACAAGGTCCCAGCTAGATAAAAATGTTAAATTGTTTTGTTTCAGCAGCTCAGTAGCCTGATATGAGGCATACAAGTCAAAAGTGAATGGGCTTCCAGCTTAGGTCCAGATTACTCCGTGTTTTATAATCCAAAGTATTTGTTGTCTTATCTTTTTATCTATTACCTTCTTTTTAACAATAAAGACTGAAGACAGTGAAAAGAAATCCCCAACAAGTTTATTTCTAATCATCAGACTTGATAATTTAAGTTTTCATCTAGTTACTATAATTTGGAAAGTGTGGAACACATGTAAGGTTTCAATCCCTCATAAAGTATACAATTTATATGCCACATTATGTTGTCTAATAAACAGTACCAAGAATCTATGCCATACATTACGCTTGACACCAGAGGTGAATAAGTTATATTCCCAGTGAAATCTAGAGTGAGGCATAGGCTTGTTTCAGCACTGTATTCTTCAAATGGAAATGGAGTAACCACATACAGAAAGTACTAAATAAATATCAACTGAGTGAGTCAATAGAAAAGAACGGAAGATGATAGTGTGAGTGTGTACATATAAATGGAGAAGGAGGCATGGCAATAGATCTGAGAGACTCTTGTCAGGAAGATGCTCTAGTGGTGATAATGAAGTCTCGGATCTGGCTGAAGTGGCAATAATTTCTTCTTCATGGTGATATTTATGTCAGATCTAAAAACAGAAGTAAACATTAACTAAACATATACAAAGACATGCACCCAGACTTGTCCCACATGTACCCAGGCACAGTGTATGGGACTTTGTCGCTCTTTCCCTTATGTGTGCCTTTCGTGTTATAGGTTACAATGGACATGGTACAGAAGAACTTCCTGCAGGTATGTATTAATTTGGCCTATCTACGTCTTGGTCCATACATTTCTCTTCATTTCTAAAGGAAAGATCCCTATGCACAAGCCAATCTCTTGGGAGGACCAAGGCCTAGTGAAAAAAATTGCTGTCCCTGGCCTCTTCTTGGAATTTCAGCCCAATTGTTTACACTCCTGATTTTTCTTCATTCCTCTTGGTTGGTGAAAGGTGTTTATAGAAGTGTTGTCTGCAGAATAACAGGGATCACTTCAGATGAGTGCTGTAGTTTATATGTTCTAAAACCAATGTCCCCCAGTAGATGCTTTGTTATTAAGTTGAAAATTCTGAAAGGTACTTAAGTGGATTTCGAAAAAAAATCACAGCATCTTTTTAAATAGTCCATTCTATTTTTCTAGCTATTATTTTTCATTTTTCTATACATTCATCCTCAGATATTATACTTTCATCTACCTACCTACCATCCACAGATCCACTCACCTATCCTCCTATCCATTCTTGTCCCCCCTTCATCAAGGCAATCACTTTTTTCTTTATGTTGTTTGTCATCCACCTAGAAATATATTTTGTGGCTTAGAGTACCGAGGGAAGGTTCTCTCATCATATGAAGTCTCTATCTAACATGATGGCAATCTTTTCTCAGCTCCTGAATCACCCACCACTATCCCGCCTTCTCCATCAACATTTGTGCAAGCAAAACCTACAATAGGTATGTTAGGGATCTTTCTTCTATTCTAGATGATTCTCCCATTCCACACCTTTACTACCTAAATTTCACATGACACCTAGAAAAAACTAGGATGTCAGTAGCCTAGTGGCAAGGTCATCATTATAATAGCAAAGATAATTATAGCAATTCAATCAGATGATTCCCTTCATGAAACTACCGAACTCTGAGCTAATAATTACACTACAGGGAGGAATTTTAGTGGAAGAAGAGTCACATGGGATATTATAAGAAGGGAGTGACTTCTCGAGACTCATTCCACCTAAATTGAATTTCTCAAGATGAGTAGGAGTGACACAGATAAATAAGCCATGTAGTTTTGCTGGGAGTATTCCATCAGTGAAGGATTAGTGGAAGAATAGAGAAATTGGTTTACCTGAAGCAATAAAGCTTAGTGCCCACTATAGCTATTGTACGTCCAGTTCAGAACTCAGAAATGGATAAAGTAACTAATGATAAAAGGTCACTAGAATCTGGACTGAATGAGGCCTTGAATGCAAAATCAAGAAGATTCATCTTGGGTCCGGGGAGTCTGCTTGGTGGTTAAAGTGCTTACCATACAAACAGGAGAACCAGAGTTAAATCCCAACATGGTAGCCTATGTGTAATTCTAGACCTTGGAAAGACAAGAAAGCAGGTGCTCATCAAAGCTGACCAGCTAGTCTAGTCCATAATATAAGCTCTAGTTTCAATAAAAGACCCTGAATCAATGTATAAGGATGAGAGGGATCAAGAAAGGTATTTGGTGTCAATCCCACACCCCCACATTAGCACACATGCACACACACATATATATGTACATATACACGTATACTCCAGATACACATATATTCATGCATATATATACATACATATGACCATACACTTGTGTATGTGAAACAAAACTACAGAAAAAATGAATTTGATATGGGCAGTTCAAAGAAGTCACGAGTAATGCTAGAGTTTGAGCAGCCTTAGTGAGATTTTTATCGTACAATGATTCTTCTACTGGTATACATAGATAGCATCCTTTAGGCACTACATTAAGTATCTTGGGGTGTTATCATAGGCAAGGGAGGGTAATAACTAGCTGTGATGGGGAAGTAGAAAGAATATATGTATAAAAGAAAAGATAGTTGATGTTTCATGGAGATGAGATTGTGAGTAGTCATATAACAGGAAAGAAGATGACCTTATGAGTGCAGGAGGTCAGATTAATCCCTGGTAAACTATAACCCATGGTTATGTCTCTTCCTCTCTTCCTGTAGCCATAGGGCATTTGAAGACTTTCACACTCAATTTTACCATCCTCAACCTCCCATACTCAGCAGGCATGAGCAATGGCTCAGCCATGTTCAATTCCACTGAGAGGATCCTGCAGCAACTGGTGAGTTGCACATTTCGACATCTCCCAGTTTGACAAGGCCTATTCCCTCCTCCATTACTTCTTCCCTTACTTTTTCTTCCCAGATTGGACCCTTGGTCCAGAATGAATCCCTCTATTCAGATTGCAGACTGGCTTCCCTCAGGTAATTTAACTTTCTGTCCATTTCCAAGGGATGACCATTCCTTATTGTAGCTCTTTGGCTTGGTCCTCCTTCTTTGGGACATCCATCCACATTAGGGTCTCTCTCTAATGTCTTTATATCTCTTTCTCTTCAGGCCTAAGAAGAATGGAAAAACCACTGGGGTAAATGTTATCTGCTCCTATTACCATAGCCCTGAACATCCTGAGCTTGACATTCAGGAGCTATATGCAAAGCTGAGCCAGTTGACCCAAGGAGTCACCCAGCTGGGCAACTACATCCTGGACCAGAACAGTCTCTATGTCAATGGTGAGTGGTCTATGGTTTGCTGTGGAGTGTTTCTAGGTATCCTTTAACTTTTTCTATACTTGCCAAAGTTACTGGTGGAGTCTGTCTAATTTTAGTGTTTCCAAGTCCTTGGCATTTCTTCAAAGAATAAAAAAAATCACATACAAATAATTAAGCAACAAGAGCTTTAGTTCAAAACCAAAGCAAAATATTCAGACCTGCCATACTGCCAGAAAGCAACAGGCTGAAGTTCAATTTGCTCAAGAGCCTTGAGTCTCTTTCTCAAGGCTTCTTTCCATGGGTCCTGGAGGAGGACGAATTATTTGATAGGGGCGGGTTGCATCCAACTTTCTGTTTTGACCATTATGTGTAGATTGTCTAAACCTTTGCTTGTAGTGGCTGTACTTTTTATTGGTGCACTTTATTTTAATCATATTCATGTCCGCTCATGCATAGACATAAAGTGGTAAGTACAGGATTTTCCATAAAAGTAGACTCATGTACCTAAAACCAATTCGGTCTATATTAGTACACCTCCTGTAGCTCAAACATATGCTTGCCCACAAAAGGGTAATTAACAGATATTGGCTAGTAAGCTAGTAAAAAGTTGTGGTGGTTGAGTAATTTATTGCATCATCTAGAAAGAAATATGATCATAGCATGACAAACGTGGGATCCCAGGTTGCTAAGCTATTTGCACAAATGCCTCACACATACCTCTCCTTCCTATCTTGCAGGTTACACTTACCAGACTGCAGGGACTTCCCCCACTGGTAAGTGACCTAATCCCAACCCTCCATCTACTGTCTTCAGAGGGGAAACAACAGTCCCTTCCTTATCTCTAGCCATTCAGGAGGGAAGGAACTAGAAACACAAGCTGAGATATCATTTCAATAAAACAAGCTGTGAATCACCTCTGTTTCAGTGGCAGGAATCATAGCATGATTACTAAATATTAATTGTATAGCTAGAGTTCATTTTATGCACTTTTAGTCCTCAATATTTGGAAAGATGAGACAGGAAGATTACTTGGGCCCATGAGTTTAAGGCCATCTTGAAAACCAGCAAGATATTATTTTTTTCATTAATTAATTTATTTAATCACTTTATAGCCTGGACACAGCCTACTTTCCTCTCTTCTCCTAGTCCCATCCTCACACCATCCACCCATTTGTCCATCCCTTTCTGCTTAGAGAAGTGGAGGCCCCACCAAGGGTTCCAACCTAACCTGGCACATGACGTCACAACAACACAAACTGCATTCTCTCCCACTGAGGCCAGACAAGGCATCCCAGCTAGGGGAAAGGGATCAAATAGCAGGGAACTGAGTTAGAAACATCTCCTGTTCTGATTGTTAGGGGACACACATGGCAACCAAGATACACATATGCTACATATGTGTAGGGGGGTCTAGGTCCAGCCCATGCGTGCTCTTTCTCTCTGCTTAGTGGTTTAATCTCTGTGATCCCCCATGGTCCCAGGTTAGTTTACTCTATGGATCTTCTTGTGGTGTCCTTTGACTCCTCCAGCTCCCTCTGTCCTTCTTACTACTCTTCCACAAAACTCTCAAGAGCTCAGCCTTTTGTTTGGCTGTGGATCTCTGCATCTGTTTCTACCAGCTTCTGGATAAACCCTCTCAGAAGACAGTTATGCTAGGTACCTGTCTGTAAGCATCTTTATATATATTGTGTTAGTGTGTAGATAGAATGAAATTATACAATTCAGATGCTTTTTTAAGAATACTGGGTCTTTATCTCATGGACTAGGAAAGCCATCTTCAAGAGTCGTTCCTGAAAATAGTTACTGAAAAGGAAAAACAGGACAAGACAGAAATGACAGGAAGAAAAATTTAAATCTCCTCTTAGAATTAGGCCCAGTAACTAATACTTATAATCCCAGTACTCAGGAGCCTGAAACAGGGAGATTGTCAGTAGTACAAAGCCAGTTTGCACTGCATAGTAAGTTTCAGGCCAACTTAGGAGCCAGTGTAAAACTTTGTCTTGGTAATGCAAGACCAAATAAAATATCCTCTATCAAAAATAGTTTACGTGTATATTAATAAGAAAGGAGAAAGAAAAATGGAGAGAGGGTGGGATATAAGAAAATAAAAATGAATGCGAGCATACATATTCATGCATGCATGGAAATGCCTGACTGAAACCACTTTCTTTGTACAATGTAGCTATGCTAAAATATCAATAACAATACATATTAACTATATCCAACATACTTCAGAATATGTTTAGAACTTTGTCTTAACAAATCCTTTTTATATTTAAAGTATTTTCTTTTTTTTTTTTAATTATTTTTTTTATTATTAATTTATTCTTGTTACATCTCAATGGTTATCCCATCCCTTGTATCCTCCCATTCTTCCCTCCCTCCCATTTTCCCCTTATTCCCCTCCCCTATGACAGTTCCTGAGGGGGATTACCTCCCCCTCTATATGATCATAGGGTATCAAGTCTCTTCTTGGTAACCTGCTGTCCTTCCTCTGAGTGCCATCAGGTCTCCCCATCCAGGGGACATGGTCAGAGGTGAGGCACCAGAGTGTGTGAGAACGTAATATCCCACTCTCCACTTTACTGTGGAGAGTGTTCTGTCCATTGTCTAGATCTGGGTAGGGGTTTAAGGTTTACCACCTGTATTGTCCTTGTCTGGTGCCTAGTTTGAGTGGGACCCCTGTGCCCAAATCTGCCTAACATAATGTTCTACTTGTAGGCTCCTAGGACCCTCTGGGTCCTTCTACTTTGCCTTTCTCTCATGAATCTCACATCTAGAGTCCCACTAGAATGTCCTCTCCTCTGTCTCTGTTTCCTGGTAAGTGAAGGCTTTCGTGGGACATGCCCGTTGGGCTAATATGCAGATATAAGTGAATATATACCATTTGAGTCTTTCTGCTTCTGAGTTAACTCACTCATTATGATCATTTCTAGCTCAATCCATTTATCCACAAATTTTGGGAATTCCTTGTTTTTAATAGCTGAATAGTATTCCATAGTGTATATGTACCACAGTTTCTTTATCCATTCTTCTACTGAGGGACACTTAGGCTGTTTCCATGTTCTGGCTATTATGAATAGGGCTGCTATGAACATGGTTGAGCAAATTTTCTTGCTGTGTGCTGGAGCATCTTCTGGAAAAGATCTTCACCAACCCCACATCTGACAAAGGTCTAATATCCAAAATATATAAAGAACTCAAGAAATTAAATACCACCAAACCAAATAACCCAATCGAGAAATGGGGCATGGAACTAAACAGAGAATTCTCAACAGAGGAATATCAAATGGCTGAGAAACACTTAAAGAAATGCTCAACCTCCTTAATCATCAGGGAAATGCAAATCAAAACAACGCTGAGATTCCATCTTACACCCATCAGAATGGCTAAGATCAAAAATTCAAGCGACACCACATGCTGGCGAGGATGTGGGGAGAGAAGAACACTCCTTCATTGCTGGTGGGAATGCAAACTAGTACAACCACTTTGGAAATCTATCTGGTGCTATCTCAGAAAAATGGGAATAGGGCTTCCTCAGGACCCAGCTATAAAGTATTTTCTTTAAAAAATTAAAAGAAATATATATGTGTGCATTTTTTTCACTTTACATCCTGGTCATAGACCCATCCCTCTTCTCCTCCCAGTCCCATCCTCCTTCTTTCATCCCCCTCTTCCCTCTGTTATTCCTCATAAAAGGGAACTAAAAAAACAAAAGAAATTAAAGATATCCTAGAATTCACTGAAAATAAAGGTACAATATACCCAAAATCATGGGACACAATGAAAGCTGTGCTAAGGTGAAAGTTTGTAGCCCTAAGTGCCTTCATAGTGAAAATGGAGAGATCCCATACTAGCAACTTAACAGCACACCTAGAACAAAAATAAGCAGACATACCCAAGAGTAGCAGACCACTGGACATAATCAAACTCAGGGATGAAATAAAAAAAAAATAGAAACAAATATAATAATTCAAAGAACCAATGAAATCAGGAGCTTGTTCTTTGAGAAAATCAACAAGTTTGACAAAACCTTAGCTAAACTTAACTCAAAGGCAGAGGGTGACAAACACCTTCAGCAAAGTAGCTAGATACAAAACAACCAAAAGGAAATTCAGTAGCCCTTCTTTATACAAATAACAAACAGGCTGACAAAGAAATTAGGGAAACCACATCCTTCACAATAGCCACAAAAACCTAAAAATAAAGTATCTTGATGTAACACTAACAAAGCAAGTGAAAAACTTGTATAAAAAACCTTTAAGTTTTTGAAGAAAGACATTGAAGAAGATATCAGAAGATGGAACGACTTCCTATGTTCATGGATAGGTAGGATTAACATGGTAAAAATGACCATCTTACCAAAAGCAATCTACAGATTCAATGGAATTCCCATCAAATTGCCAACACAATTCTGTACAGTACTTGAAAAAACAATTCTAAACTTCATATAGAAAAACAAAAAAGAAATGCAAGTATCTAAGACAATCCTATACAATAAAAGATCTTTTGAAGAAATCTCCATCCCTGATCTCAAGCTCTACTATAGAGCAACAGTAATAAAAACTGAATAGTACTGGCATAGAAATAGACATGTTGATTAATGGAATGGAATTGAAGAGCCATAAATAAACCCACACACCTATGGACACTTGATTTTTGACAAAGAAGCCAAAACTATAAAATTGAAAAAAGTTAGTATCTTCAATAAATGGTGCTGGTATATTTGAATGTCTATGTCTACATGTAGAAAAATATAAACAGGCCCTTACTTATCACCCTGCACAAAACTAAAGTCCAAGTGGATTAAGTATCTCAAAATAAAACTAGTCACACTAAATCTGTTAGAAGAAAAAATGGAGAAGAATCTTGAGCTCATTGGCACAAGAGACAACTTTCTGAACAGAACACCAACAGCTCAGGCTCTAAGATCAACAATTAATAAATGGGACCTCATGAAACTGAAAAGCTTCTCTAAGGCAGAGGACACTATCAATGAAATGACAGCCTACAGACTGGGAAAATCTTCACCAACCCTACATCTGACAAAAGGCTAATATCCAAAATAATAAACAAAATATATAGAGAACTTGACAAAGTAAATACTACCAAACCAAATAATCCAATTTTTAAAAATGGGGTACAGAACTAAACAGGGAATTCCCAACAAAGAAATACTGAATGCCCAGAAATACTTAACAAAGTGTTCAACCTCCCTAATCATCAGGGAAATGCAGATCAGAGTAGTTAAGATAAAAAACTCAAGTGACAGCACATGTTGGCAAGGTATGTGATGAAAGGAGAATACTTCTCTGTTGCTGGAGGGAGTGAAAACATGTACAATCTCTTTAGAAAGCAATCTGGTGCTTTCTCAGAAAATTAGGAATAGCTCTAAAACAAGACCCAGCTATACCACTCCCAGGAGTATACCCAAAATGTGCTCCACCATACAACATGGACACTTGCTTATTTGTGTTCATAGCAGCTTCCTTGGTAATAGCCACAATCTGGAAGCAACCTAGATGACACTCAACCAAAGAATGGATAAAGAAACTGTGGTACATTTACACAATGGAATACTCTGCTATTAAAAACAAGGAAATCTTGAAATTTGTAGGCAAATGGACAGAGCTAGAAACAATTATCCTGAGTATGGTAACCCAGACCCAGAAAGAGACTCATGGTATATACTCACTTATAAGTGAATATTAGCCACACGGTACAGGATAAAAGACATAGACCTAGAGAAGTTAAATAACAAGAAGGACCTTAGGGGAAATACTTAATTCTCATTCAGAAGGGAAAATTGAATACACATTATAGAGTTTGAAGAGAAGGACAGGACAGACCTTACCACAGAGGTCCTATGAAAGACTCCACCCAGTGAGGGATTGAAGCAGATGCTGAGACTCACAGCCAACCTTCAGTGTGGAGCTCAGGGAGTCTTATGGAAGAGTTGGAAGATAGAAGGGCCCGGAGGAGACAAGAACTCCACAAGGAGACAAATAGAGCCAACAATTCTGGGTGAGAGGCAGGGGGTGGGGGTGGTGGCTGCAGAGACTGATGGACCAACCAAGGACTATGCATGGTGAGGATCTAGACTCTCTGCTCAGATGTAGTAGATAGGCAGCACAGTCTCCTTCTGGGTCCCAAACTATGGGGAGTAGGGGCTACTTCTGATATGAACTCTGTGCCCACTCATTGAACACCTCCCCCTGGCAGGTTGGCCTTGCCAGGCCACAGTGGAAAAAGATGCAGGCAGTCCAGATGAGACTTCGCAGGCTGAGGTTAGGTAATAGGGGAGGAGGGCTCATACTGTCTCTCTAGAGGAGGGAGAGTGGGGATGAAGAAGGGAGGATAGGACTGGAAAGTGACCAGGGAGAGGGCTACAATCGGCATGTAAAGTGAGTCCATAAATTTTTTAAAAGTCCTATAACCCCTAAGGGAAATAAATAAATAAATAAATAATAAATAAATAAACTATTTTCCACTTTCTGAAATGTACAGTTCAATGTCATTTCTGCAGTCACTCCTGTATAACAATGCCAGAGTTTCTTGTCCTCATATAGCTGGAACTAAAGACTAGTATCAACCTTTCTTTATCCTCCTCCCTTGTCCAAGCCTGGAGTCATCACCATTCTATTTTCAATGTCTATTATATCACCTCTAGACTGCAACTATTTGTGAGAATTGTGAGAAGTATTCTAAAGTTGGCACCAATGAGAATCTATTCTTATTTTATGGTGTTATCCATTTATCAGTTGGACATTTCTACTGAGAAACCATGTCTTTGGTTCATCAGCTCCTATCTTACACACACACACACACACACACACACACACACACACACACACACACACACAATATTATTTTATTCATTGTCTCTATAAGTCTGATTTTTTCCTATTCAGAATGGTTTTGAAAATTGTATATAATTATACAAAATTATCCAGTTATGACTGAGATAATATGATTTATATATTTCCCTCTAACTTATTTCACATGTTATAATAGCCTCCAAGATTATTCATGATGAACTTTAATTCAAGATCCAAGGTCTGACCCATGTGCTCCTTGAGGAAAGAAACATAGATTCTACCATGGGGGATTCTATGTGTCAGTGAGTCTAACAGGAGCAGCAGTGTGTTGTAGGAGTTCAGAGAAATGGTAAGACGAGGAAGGATTCCGGGAAGGGCATCTGATATGGCAGAAGTATACATAGTACTGTGACAAGACAATGAACAAGATAGGTGTGTACACTTTCCTCAGTTTTTATCATGTTGGGCTGCTGAAGCATAAAGTGGAGTTTTGTGGCCAAAGAAAGTGGAAGAACATGCCAAAAATAGAGCCTGAGGAAACAAAAAGAGAACTATCTGACAAACATGAAGCTCTGTAAAATTCTAGTTTCCCCCTACTCTGGAGTAACTGCACTTGTGAGGTGTCTATAGCCCTAGCATGCGTTCTTACTTTAGGTTCATTATCAAAGCAGGAAAAGGTTTTCTACGCAACTCCAGTCCTGTACAAAGAACTTAGGGTCTTTTCTTCTTCTGTTACTGTAGGCTACGTGCCCAAGAATGTAACCACAGAGGGCGAGTACCAGCTAAGCTTCCACATTATCAACTGGAACCTGAACAACACAGACCCAACATCTTCAGAGTATATCACTATAAAGAGGAACATTGAAGAACAGGTGAAATCGCTTTCTAATCTCTCATCTCTCCCTGCCCGGATTACCCCTATCATTACTCTGTCTGACTTAAATCTACCAAGTAATCATTTCAACATTTCAATTTCGCCAATGCATTACCACTGCTCTAGTGTTTTCAAAGGGGCCAGTGTAACTGTGTTGTCTGTTTACCAGGCACACAAATGGAGGCTTATACAGGAATACTATGAGGATGGACGAGATGGCTCAGAGGGTTAAAAACCTTCCGGGGAAAACCTAATGCCCTGGGCTTAATTCCTAGAACATATCGTAGGGCTGAAGAGAAGAAGTGCACAAAGATGTATCTGACCTCCAGATGTACACAAAATAATAATAAATAAAGATTTCAAAGGGGGCATTATGTTAGCTTTCTGTTGTTATGAAAAATACCTGAAATAAACAGCTTAGCAAAGGAAGGTTTGGCTTCAACTGATTGTTGCAGAGTTACCAATGTGGGCTCATTCATCTATTTCTTTGGGCCTGAAGTGAGGAGTGTGTGTAAGACAGATATACTCCCACATGACAGCCAGAACCTAAAGAAAAAAAGAGGAAGAATCTGGGACAAGGCCTCAACTTTCAGCAGCATACTTCCAGTGAATTATTTCCTCCAAGTAGACCTCTTCCATTACAGTTTTCACTACTTCCCAATAGTTCATTTAATTACAACCCCTTGTGATCCAATCACTTCCTGTAAGCTCTATATTGCTGTAGTAGATATTGGGTCTTCAACAAATAAGCCTGCTCAAAGGACATTGCAGATCCAAACCATACCAGCTCTGGGTTACTTGGAGGGATACGGTAAGTTGTGGGGGGGCAGTGCTAGTATTTGAACTGAGGTCTCCTTTGTCTCCAAACTCATACTCATTTATTGTTTCTGGTGATCTCTTCACCCCCATAGGAATTCTCTCTAATCAACCCTCTCTACGATTCCTTCTAGGTCACCACACTCTACACACATAGCGAGCTAGAAGAAGTATTCCAGTCTTGCCTTGTCACCAACTTGACGTAAGTTCTAAAGGTGGAAAACTGACTGATAGGATTTCATAGACTTAACAGTAACAGGACAGCTATGGGAGAAAACTTTTTAACATAGAATTCAAAGTATAAACATGATAGCTATATTTATCCCAGACCAGCCTCCCTATTCAACAGTTGCACACATGATCATCTCATTATATTATTTCATAAGTCTCTATGAGTTGGGTACAATGATCATATGAGAGAATCTGAGCTTTGGATAAATGAATGTCCTAAGGACTATCAACGTAAGATTTAAACACTGGTCTTAGGGAAAGAACAAAGATGTCAATGCTTGAGAAGTGCTGGGCCACTAAATATAGGACTGGCAATACTTCCAAAGATCAGTGCATTTGGTATTTGTTTATTTGTATGTATGTGGTATATGTGAGTGATGCATTCACAAGTGTGCAGGTGTACAAGGATGGGCAAAGGGCAACAAAGAATTTATGATTTCATGATATATCACCTTGAATGTATTCCCTTGAGACAAGACATCTCACAGAACCTGGAGTTAGGCTTGTAGCCAGGAAGACCCAGGAATCCTCCAGTCTGGCCTAGATAATGCTGGGGTTATAGGGCTGTGCACAGTCATGCCCAGGCTTTCTATAAGGGGCTATGGTCTGAACCCAGGTTCTTATGGCTATGCCATAAGTGCTGTTATTCGCAGAGCTATCCCTCCAGCCCCCTCCTCTAAAATTTAATATGGAAATAATTATAGCAACATCTTCTACCATGGTGGAAGTCATTCTTTAAAGATCTTAATACATATCAAGTACTTAATATATGTTGTTATTGCTACTATAATTGTTTCAGCTCATTTCCTAGGAAATATATTTCCTAAAATACAAAACAAAACAAAACAAAAAAACAGTACCCACAGTTTTTGAGGAATCTGTATAACCCTAATTCCTCCTTGTAGATCTGTGAGCCTTTAAAAGTATCAGCTTGAAGCACTGCCAGTATTCATTGCTATCTGACTTCTTGTGTTTTCTGCTCCTAGGTCGGGCTCCATGGTGGTCACTATGAAGGCATTTTTCTCTTCTTATCTGGACCCAAACCTTGTGGAGCAAGTCTTTTTCAATAAGACATTGAACACCTCATCCCACTGGCTGGGTGCCACCTACCTGGTGACAGATCTTCATGTGATAGGTACAAATAGTGGCCCTAGTTTCATAAGTGGAAGCAATAAGGTCAATCAGGTGAAAGAAAATGAGGCTTCTGAGTATTAGTGAAATAGAAATATAAATGAAGCTAAATGGAGGCTCATATTAATGGTTCCTGCCTATGATTCCTCCAAAGGAGGGAGAAAGAAAATATGAAGCAAATACACCTCAGCATTCCATCTTATTTTGTATGTAAAGTATGTGTGTGTTTGTGTGGTGTACATGGTGTGGATGGAGAAGTTGGTATCAGATGTCTTTCTGTATTCTATTCCATCTTATTTTTTGAGAGACTCTATCTGGAGCTCACAGTCCAAACATACAGCGAGGCAGTAAAACCTAAACAGTCTTACTATCTCCTTCTCTCCAGTACTAGGATTGCAGATGCATGTTGTACCTTGATACAATATTAGTATTGTTTTGAGAACCTCATTAATGTATATGATGTATTTTCATGATATTCGCACCTATTCTACCCTCAACTCCTTACATATCCACCTTCATCTCCTACTCCTCCCAATATTCTCTTTTTTTTTTCTTTATAACTCAGGTCTAGTTTGTGGTGCCTATATAGTCATGGATGTGGAGCCACCCACAGTACTGGGTTGGATCACACTCTTAGAAAAAAATGAATTCTCCCTCCCTAGGGAACCTTCAACTGCCAGGCTTCTCTGCTAGAGATGGAGGCTTGTGAGGCCTTCTTCTATGTGTGCTGGGATGTTTACTGCACTGTTCTTGTACAGCTTTTATGAAGATAAACACACTTGTCATCAGTTCATAAGTACAGCAGTACTATAATGTCTAAAAGATGCTGTTTTGCTCCAGTCCTTGCTTATGTCTGGCTCTTTCTAACCCCTATTCCATAATGCTTTCTAAGCCTTTCAGTAGCATTGTGTGTGATATAGATGTCTATTTGTGGATGAACACTCCAGAGAAATGTATTCTCTGCAATTTGATCAGTTGTGAATTTCATTAACTATTGTCATTGCCTACTATGCAAAAGAACATCTTTGTTGAGGTCTGAAAGTGGAATTAATATATAGGTAGAGAAATATGAATTTAGAAGGTAGTTTTATACTATGTAAATTTAGCAGAATAATAGTAGTAGGTCATTACTCCCAGTATTTTTATGTGAGTGTTAAAAATTCAAACTCAGGTCTTCATGCTTGTGCAGTGAGCATATACTGACAGACCTATCTCTTTAGCATTCTACATGTAAAGTGAAATGAGTTGCCTGCCTTCTTAGATGTTCATAAAAATAATTAATAGCCATTTGTTGACAAGCTGTTCATATAGAAGTTTTCGCTTTCTCTCTCCTTCCTTCCATCCCCCGCCTAGACATGAAGACACCCATTCTTCTGTCAACAGAAATACCAACAACTATTTCCAGCTCTCAGCATTTCAACCTGAACTTCACCATCACCAATCTACCCTATTCCCAAGATATAGCCCAACCCGGCACCACCAAACACCAGCAAAACAAAAGAAGCATTGAATATGCGGTGAGAATGGTGTTGCTTGTCCACATCACTCCCAGGCACAAACGGACTATGCACACTGGGTCAAAACAAGTTCCTGAAGGCACATTTTTATTCCCCCTTATAAACTGAAAAGAATACAAAGAGACTCAGTAGCTAACAAAGGGTGCTACAGCAATGCCATACCCTGGAACAAAACATCCTATGCTTGGGCTTGCCTTTGTCAATGAAAGTGTAGTTTGGGAAGTATATGTAGTGACCATCAAATTTCTTTGGTGATGGAAGCTGGGGTTCTCACCTAGGAAACATTGCCCTGTTTTTCAGCTCAACCAGCTTTTCAGAAACAGCAGCATCAAGAGTTACTTTTCAGACTGTCAGGTTTTAGCTTTCAGGTAAGTGCCGATTCCAAATCCAAGTCCCTGAGGACTTATTGGCCTCAAACTCATTAGGAAACTAAATAGGACCTTGAATTTCTGATCCCCCTAATTCTACCTTTGATGTAGGGTGCTATGATTACAGTTGTATACCATCAAATCTGGGATATTATTAACCTGTAGAGTCTCTTTACAGTATAACAATGCAGCCCCAGGAAACAGTCATGGGACAGCATTCCCCTCTGGGGGCCTTATCAAGAATAGCAGCTGCAATGTGGATTCAAATGGAGAAGGGGTTTGGGCAGATGGTTTAGTAGGTAAAATGCTTACCTTGCAAGCATGCACACCTAAGGTTTAGAGCATTAGAACCTAAATAAAACCTGGAATGCCCTCATGTACCTGTTATCTCAGGGCGGGGCAGGAGGAAACTAAAATCATACATTTTCCATAATTTATTGGTTCCTATTTTAAGGAAAACAACACAGGGGATATGAACTTATTGCCTAAAAGCTAGCTTTCTCATAAAGGATGAAATCCATCCATCTAGCTTAGAACTTTAGCTGAGGTTGTGAAGCCTACCAAATATGATGGCGATTGCTAAGAGGGGCCATGAAATCCAGAATGTAGAACTACAGTATAATATATACATAGATTTAAAAAATAGCAATATTCAAACAAGTGAGCTTTTATTTTACTAACCTGGATTTGAACACAAAATATTTGATTTGTGGATGAACAGAATAGTTAAGAACCAACACACGGTGCATGTCTTTAATTCTAGTACTCATTTTCCAGAAGAATTGGGGTTCCGATTTGTGAGTTTAGACTCATTAACAAAACAACTGTTAAAAGAACTAAAAAAGAAACTTGAAAATTATTATTATTATTATTATTATTATTATTATTATTATTATTATTATTATTATTATTATTTTGGACATTGAGAGAAAAACAACAGGGTAGGTAAGGTGTAAATCCTGCTAGGAAGAGGGAGAAGATGAAAAGAAAATCTATACTTTTGGGGTCACTTTAAGCCTTAGAAGTCATCAGTCAGTATAGGAAGTGTGTGTGCCACAGTGGGTGAAGGAAGTCTTCAGAGAAAGAGAAAGAAGGCTCAGACTGCTAGGGAAAAGAAGCTTAACACTTTGGCAGACATTTAAAGAATGCATAGATATAAGTGAGTATATGCCATTTGAGTCTTTCTGCTTCTGGGTTAACTCACTCATTATGATCATTTCTAGCTCAATCCATTTATCCACAAATTTCGGGAATTCCTTGTTTTTAATAGCTGAATAGTATTCCATAGTGTATATGTACCACAGTTTCTTTATCCATTCTTCTATTGAGGGACACTTAGGCTGTTTCCATGTTCTGTCTATTATGAATAAGGCTGCTATGAACATGGTTGAGCAAATTTTCTTGCTGTGTGCTGGAGCATCTTCTGGCTATATTCCAAGGAGTGGAATAGCTGGGTCTTGAGGAAGCCCTATTCCCATTTTTCTGAGATAGCACCAGATAGATTTCCAAAGTGGTTGTACTAGTTTGCATTCCCACCAGCAATGAAGGAGTGTTCCTCTCTCCCCACATCCTTGCCAGCATGTGGTGTCGCTTGAATTTTTGATCTTAGCCATTCTGATGGGTGTAAGATGGAATCTCAGAGTTGTTTTGATTTGCATTTCCCTGATGATTAAGGAGGTTGAGCATTTCTTTAAGTGTTTCTCAGCCATTTGATATTCCTCTGTTGAGAATTCTCTGTTTAGTTCCATGCCCCATTTCTCGATTGGGTTATTTGGTTTGGTGGTATTTAATTTCTTGAGTTCTTTATATATTTTGGATATTAGACCTTTGTCAGATGTGGGGTTGGTGAAGATCTTTTCCCAGTCTGTAGGCTGTCGCTTTGTTCTCTTTACCGTGTCACCTGCCTTACAGAAGCTTCTCAGCCTCATGAGGTCCCATTTATTAATTGTTGACATTAATGCCTGGGCTGTTGGTGTTCTGTTCAGGAAGTTGTCTCCTGTGCCAATATGTTCCAGGCTCTTTCCCATCTGCATATTAGCCCAAGGGGCATGTCCCACGAAAGCCTTCACTTGCCAGGAAACTGAGACAGAGGGGAGGACATTCTAGTGGGACTCTAGATGAGAGAATCATGGGAGAATGGCAAAGTAGAAGGACCCAGAGGGTCCTAGAAGCCTACAAGTAGAACATTATGATAGGCAGATTTGGGCCCAGGGGTCCCGCTCAAACTAAGGCACCAGCCAAGGACAATACAGGCGGTAAACCTTAAGCCCCTACCCAGATCTAGCCAATGGACAGAACACTCTCCACAGTAGAGTGGAGAGTGGGATATTACTTTCTCACATACTCTGGTCCCTCACTTTTGACCATGTCCCCTGGACGAGGAGACCTGGTGGCAATCAGAGGAAGGACAGCAGGTTACCAAGAAGAGACTTGATACCCTATGATCATATAGAGGGGGAGGTAATCCCCCTCAGGAACAGTCATAGGGGAGGGGAATAAGGGGAAATTGGGAGGGAGGGAAGAATGGAAGGATACAAGGGATGGGATAACCATTGAGATGTAACAAGAATAAATTAATAAAGGAGGAAAAAGAAAAAAAGAAAAAAAAGAAAAAAATAAAGAATGCATAGAAAGGTAAAGGGTAATGGCTTTTAAATTAGAACTCAGAAAAGTAGACACTGAGACTCTGTAAGCAACTTCATCAAAACAGGGGATTTTGCTGAGAGAAATACACTATTTTATTATAAGGATAATTATTCCTATCTCCTTAGCATTTCTTCAGATCCTGACCAGGTGATTGAGAGGGAAAGTTGGAGTAAATCTTAGAGAAGATAGTGCTGTATAATATTATTACCTTTGAGGCAGAACAGAATGCCATGGTTCTACCCAAGGTCAGAGGTAGAACTCAGAATCCATTCCCTTGACCAGAAGGCAGTAATTTTGCCTCAAAGGACTTCAACAAAACCTCAATATTACCACCTGTTCACATGAATTTTTAAAATTTTAGGAATATAAACATAATATATTTCTAGTGTTAAGGGAATCAGCCTGTGGAATCCAAAGCTGATTATTAGGGTGGGGCCCATCCTTAATGGCTTCCACACATCCTAATGTCTGTCTGAGTATGGGAGACTGAGGCAGGAGAATCAACAGTTCAAGATGAATGTTGGCTATGCATCGACACTTATCTCAAATACAATGAACCATCATGTGTACTAAAGGTTTCTTTTCTTATCATATTAAACTAAAGTGCTTCCAAGATCTGAGAGTCTCTCAGTTGATAAGATTCTCTAGTAGACAAACACACTTGCCACCAAGAATGATGACATGAGTTTGATCTCCAAGATGCTAATGGTGGAAAAGAAAGAACTGACTCCTAATAGTTGCCCTCCGACCTCCATATGAGCAATGTAGCACATGTGAATACACACATACAAACACAGTACTTAAAAATTAATAATCATAATAAAATGTTTTCCAAAAAGATCTCAGAATCCTACCTGAGGAAAGATCCAGTAACCCATGGTACTGTAGACTCCATGTAATTATCATCCATTGCTGTGTATACTTCTGAAACTAGATTTCCAAGTAACTAAGTTCCTAGATAAATTTAGCTTTCCTTATGTCCTTTTCTGTAATCAAAGTATATGTTTTATTTTTATAAATATCAGCCTGTGACGAAGGGAAGAAAAATGATCTGCAACAGTTTTGTTTTTATCCTTTTTTTTTGTTTTGTTTTTTTGTTTTTTGAGATAGAATTTCTCTGTGATACCCTGGCAGCTCTCCTGAGCTCGCTTTGTAGACCAGGTTGGCCTGGAACTCACAGTGATCCCCCTGACTCTGCCTGCAGAGTGCTGGGATTAAAGGTGTGTGCCACCATGCATGGCTTTGTTTTATCTTTTGAGATGGAGTTTCACATAGCCCAAGCTGGTTTCAACCTCCCCATGTAATTAAAGATAATCTTGAACTCTGACCCTCCTTCCTCTACTTCCAAAATGCAGGAATTAGAAGCCTGAGTCACCATGCATGGGACTTGCTGAATGAGCATCTGCGCAGTGTGAACTAATGATTTGCTAAGTGGTTCTTGTTGGGATTAGGTAGCAGGGCTATGGAACAGATTTACAAATCACAGAATGCAGCAGGTGTACGTGAGAGGTTTTATTAGGGAGTTACAGAGATTATTTCTATGGAGACAAAAAGAGAGGTGTGAGGGAGAATGAGTCCCCTTATAAGGTGACACAGCACATGCACAACATGCACAGAAGAGCACATGTGGCTTAGGGGACCAATGCATCCTGGTGGCTGGTGATGACATGTTCCACTGTACCTGAGTCTCTGAGGTGGCCTCAGAGATTCCTGTTGACCTGTTGTCAAGTCACCTATAGCTGGCCACAGAGATGCCAGATTGCTAACATTCTAAATCTTTACTGTATATCAGCCTCACTCTATGAGCTTTTGAAAATAAAATGTTCATTCCAGGGATCTGACATTGTATTTAATTTATTTGCATTGAAGTCCAAGTAAGGATATGTTTTAAAAAGCTCCTCAGGAAATTTTGTTATAAAGCCAGGGCTTAGAATTTCTCTTTGAAGTAGCAAAAAGAAAGCAAGGAGATAGAATGTGGTAGGCAAGAATGAAATTATTGAGGTCCAGGGCCTAAGGAAGCTAACAGAGTCTAGAACAACATGATTTGGATCCCATCATCCTAGCCACATTGTTCAGTAGATAACTAATGAGGCAAGTTAAGCATCAGCTGTATTGTAGGACTACAAAAAGAACCTAGGGCCTCATGAAAGCTTGGAAGGTGCCCTACCATAGAGCCATGCCCAAGCATGGAGAGCAACTGGTTATCCTCATACCATTTGTACCATTATTGAATGTATAAGAAAGTCTTACCATACTGGTCATAATTGGAGCTCAGCTGAATCACAGCTAAGCAAGACTGCTAGTGACTTCCCCCCACCGCAGACACCTGCATAGCACCTCCCAATACTATGAAAGCTGACCATTTGAGAGGAATCTTCCTGATGAGTTCCAGCTTGATTTCTCTATGTCCTATGAAAAAGGTGTGTGGTGCCTTCAGCAATAAGGTCTTGGTCCTGTGTAAGCTATTTGTAGGCAACTACAGCAACTGTGAGTTCATGAATGTAGTGGCCTAGCTTTATCTGGAAAATACTGTTTCAGAGCCCTCTTCCATAGCCTCTGGCTCTTAACAGTTTTTCTGCATTACACAGTGATACAGAACCTCAGGAGGAGGAAGCGTATAATACAGATGATTCTTTTAGGCCTAGCCATATCTTCAGTATTCAGAAGGACCAGGATACAATTAATATCTATATCAGAAAGTGCAGGTGCAGAATGTCAACATCGTTGGACAAAATTGTCCAAGAAAAAGACTAGCAGACTCGCAACAGGGCATCTATACTCATGGTAGAGTTACAAACATCCATGTCTATACTCTGTTCCCTCTCAGGTCTGTCTCCAACAGCAACCACACAGGGGTAGATTCCCTGTGTAACTTCTCACCTTTGGCTCGTCGAATAGACAGAGTTGCTATCTATGAAGAATTCCTTCGGATGACACAAAATGGAACCCAATTGCTGAATTTCACACTGGATAGGAAGAGTGTCTTTGTGGATGGTAAGGCTCCCTAGTCATTGAAGGCAAAATGGCATTCCCAGCCACTGGCTATTAGCTAGATTTATCCTTGTCCTCCTCCTCCTCCTCTTCCTCCTCCTCCTCCTGGTAAAATTTGTGGTGTTTAATTGATTTTAAAATTTGAATAAAAATGCTAAATTAAGCAAGAGTAGTAAGTGACAATCATTTGTAAATATTATTTTAATTGGATAGAATATAGCTATTTTTATTAATTTATTCAGATTACAACTAAATTGTTATCCCATCACTTATATCCTTCCATTACTCCCTCCCTCCCACCCCCACCCTATTCCCCTCCCCTAAGCCCATGACTGAGGGGGATCTCCTCCCCCACTTTATGGTCACAGGCTATCAAGTCTCATCTTGGTAGCCTGCCTATAAATAGTTAAATTTAAAGTGAATTGTTACACTATTCTGCTTGTTCTCAAAAGTCTTATTTAAAAGAGTGGACAAGCATGGTGATGCATGTCTTTAGTCTAAGTTCTGTAGAGACAGAGGCAGATAGATCTCTGGTAGCTCAAGGCCAACCTTGCATAAATAGTGAGTTCCTGGCCAGCAAGGGCATATAATGAGATCCTATCTCAAATGAGCAAAACTTAAAAAAATAAAAACAAAAGAAGCATGGCTGAGGGTGCATCTCCATGGTATAAAAGTCTCTTCCCATGTCCAAGACCTTTTATACTTAGCTTCAAAATGTAAAGAAAACCAGATAGGCATAATGGCACATGCCTTTGTCCCCAGCACTTGGGAGGCAGAGTCAGGAAGACCTCTGAGTTGAAAGCCAGTCTAGTCTACAAAGAGAATTCCAGGACAGTGAGAGCTATACAGAAAAATCTTATTTTTTTAAAACTCAAGATAAATAAATGAATAAATAAGACATACTCACATGCATTCTCCATTTCTTGTATTTCCAGGGTATTCTCAAAACAGAGATGATGATGTGATGAAGAATTCTGGTAAGGTTCAGAACAATCCAAGCCTAGCGTATCACAGGGAGCACTTTCTCTGTAACACTGACACAGAGTGCTGTGTGCAGAGGGTCACACTGAAGGAGGGTCAAACCATGGCAAGGACAGACATAGGGTATCTGTTCTGTTTGAAGACCATTTAGGAAGAAGTGGGATGCAGAGTCATATGATCTTGAACCACTGAGCGCTCCACTCAAGCCATGTCCCAAGCCACACAGGCCTGAGAAATTATTGCTAGGAGGTGACAATGGGGCCTTCACTCCAGCATTTGTCTCCCTAGGTCTTCCCTTCTGGGCCATTATTCTCATCTGCTTGGTGGTCCTACTGATACTTATCACATGTCTGATGTGCTGTTTCCTGGTAAGCAAGAAAGTGCGGAGGGATGTTCTGTGTTCTCACTACTGAATTGTTAAGAACTTTTAAACAGGCAAGCCCTATACAACATTTCTTTGGTCTAAGGTGGTCTACATGAATGACAGTGTTGTCAAAAAATGATGTTGCCTGGCATCAAGGTAGCCATCTAAGCTTGTCTATAATGTCTATAATGTCTGTATAGTGACATTGTATTCATAAAATAAGCCTCTAAGGTTATGCAATACATGACTGTCTTATTATACACACACAAGTTCTTTGCTAGTGATATGATTTGTGAACACTTTATTCTAGATTGTATTCTAGCTAGATTTTTTAAAAATCTCTTTTCTAACTGTAGTGTTATTGATACTCAGATTCACTAGGTAGCCATGAGTTGATGAATTCAGAATCCATCCTCTACTTTCTGTCCTCTGAGTGATAGGATAACAGACATGTTGCACCATACCCAGTCTAGTATCTATTTTATTTTTATTTGGCAAATAATGTGTATTTGTATGAGTTCTAAGGCATTCATTAAGAAATGACTAAATCAAGTAAATATCATCATATAATTTTGTGAGGAGTAAACCCTACCTTGGGCATTTCTGAAAAATATTGTTGAATGATTATTAATATTTAATATTGATTTATTCATTTAATAAATCAAGTTGTTCCTTAAGTAACTCTATACCCAAATAACCACATAAAGAGACTAGGATCCATTAATTAGCCTTGAGCTCAATGCTGTTTAATAATTACTAATCCTACACTCCCAAACTAGTATAGCTTCCTCCCATGCAGATTTCCCACATTATACTTGCTTTTTACTCATCTCCAAGGCCTTACATTAATTGTAGTCAGCTTGTTATACAATAGCTCTTAAAATTCTAACTTTATACACAAAATGATATAGGGAAATGAATAAAACAATAACTAGAAGGCTGAAACTAGTAAGTGATGGTGAAGATATGAAGTAACAGGAACTCTGAGAGCTAGTGGGATGTAGATTGGTCATTTCTTTTAGAGGTACATTGACATGCCACAGGACACAACCACCCCAAACCTAAAACGTATGCAAGAGCATATCTATCTACAAGATGTGTGCAAATTCAAGCAAGACAAAATTCTAGCACTGAAAAGAGGAGGCTCATGCAAAGGCCCACTACTAATCAATTAATGCCTGCTGATAAAGGGAACAATCAGTTTTCTCCAATGGAGTATCATTAGGTACATCAACCACACTCCAAAAGAGGCTCTATGGCCATGAGTAGTTTCCCAACATAGAATAAACTCCATTTAGGATTTTGGTGGTGGTGGTGGGGTTGTGTTGTTTTAACATTCTTTTGTCTTACTGAATTTTTGTTTTGATCTTTGTTTTCTTTCCTTCTTTTTTCTTTGAACAAAGCAGAGCAAAAGACCACAAAATTGAGTGGGCTAGGGAGGTGGAGAAGATATGGGAGGAGTTGGGGGAAGGAAAACATAATCAAACTATGTCATATGAAAAAGATTTTTAAAAGACTATAAAAAGAAAACACCTATCCAAAGACTAGTGCACAAATGTGCATAAATGGAAGGAAGAGAGGAAGGAAGAGAAGGAAAGAAGGGAGGGAGGGAGAGAGGAAAGAAGGAAGGAAGGAAAGAGAGAGAGAGAAGGAACTCAGCCTGAAAACAAAAACCCCAGTTTCCTCTATGAGATATATCTCAACAATTGAATGCTATTCAGCAATAAAAAAAATAATGAATGGCTGAGCAATTAGCCCAGAGATTTCTTGAAACAAAGTTGTTTGCAAGTGGCATAGATGAAAGATTTATGATAAATCAGAGCACAGAGATGATGATTGTTTATCATCTCTTTTCTTAGTGATGGTTTAGGGAGTTGTACTAAAAACTTACCAAACCATTTATTTCTTTTTGACACAGAATTTTACTGGCTATCCCAGGCCAGTATTAACAATCTTCCTAACTCAACTTCCTAACAGCTAGGAGTACAGACGCATACTGCTGTGCCTGACTAAATCATTCACTTTACATGTGTGGACCCTATAGTATGGCAGTTATTTCTCATTTAAGCTTAAAGAATGACAGTGGTGAGGAAAAACAGAAATTAGGCTAAGAATGAGATGAAAAAAAATTGGGGAGAAAAATATAAGTAAATAAATCCTAGATAGTTAGATGAATATAGATATATGATGGATAGATGTTTGGCAGGTGCTAATTGACAGAAGGATATACTGTCATATATCAAATAACAAGATAATTGATAGCAGATATATAGATAACAGATAATACACTATTAATACATGACAGATAAAAGATGACAGAATCATAAATGATTGCAAGATATAGATAGTACAGATACAACTAATAATACAAGCAGAGACTATATTACTGATGGGTGACAAACAATTCTATATATTACTGATAAGTACCTAATGAATATTAATAAATTTAGAAAGAGGAGGAAATTAGAGACATATGATTGGAGTAATAATTGAGACTAGAGAGGACAGAAGGGGTTTTAAGGGAGAATCCCAAAAGAGAAAAGGAAGAAGATATAAGAATGGCCAGGCCTTTGGCTATGTTTTCATTCCTGATGTCTCCTACCTGTCTTGCTGACTAATTCATTATATTTTTTAAACTTTTTAATTAATTTATTCAGATTACAACTAAAATGTTATCCCCTCACTTGTATCCTCCCATTCCTCCCTCCCTCCCACTTTCACCCTATTCCCCTCCCCTAGGTCTATGACTGAGGGGGATCTCCTCCCCCAATATATGATCATAGGCTATCAAGTCTCATCTTGGTAGCCTGACTATTCTTTCTTTGAATGCCATCAGGTCTCCTTATCCAGAGGAGGTGGTCAAATATGGAGCACCAGAGTTCATGACAGAGTCAGTCCCTGCTCTCCACATAACTGTGGAGAATGTCCTGTCCATTGGTTAGATCAGAGTAGAGGATCGATGTTTACTACTTGTTTTGTCCTTGGCTAATTCATTCTTATGTCTTCTCCTGACACAGGTGACTGTCTGCAGGAGGAAAAAGGAGGGAGACTACCAGGTTCAACATCACCGCCTGGGTTATTATCTGTCTCACTTAGACCTGAGGAAGCTCCAGTGACTCCACTTGCCACTGGTGTCTTTTCTCTATCAGGGTTCAAAGAATAAATAAATAAACCACATTGGTCAAATTCAGTATCTGTGGCTTTCTTGATGTGATCCCTGGGAACAGAATAAGAAATGTTCCTCCTTTATTACACCCTGAAGGAGAATGTCAGTTATGCTGGTGGCCAGAGCAGAAAGGAAAAGAATTAAACTCAAGTTATTGATCTAGACAAACTATGTAGAAAAAAATAGGGGCAACTTGAGGTAGCAGCACACAGCTGTAATCCCAGCATTAAGATACTGAGGAGTGCATGCTCTAAGACAGCCTGGGATACACAGCAAGACTGCAGAGAAAAGGGGCAGACAGGAGGGGGAGAGAGAGAGGGAAAGGGATCCAGGTATACAGACTGATTCTAAGTTAATTTACCACAAGTCCTAACTAGAAGAATATATACCAAGAAGAAAAATGAAATATAAAACAGAAAACCATTGAAGTGGGAAAAATCAGTAATGAAAAATATATATCTAAATTAATATTAAAACACACACTAAAATGCCATAGGAATACCAAATTGTAAATGCAACACAGAGAAGACGAAGTTTTAAAATATTTCATTTTAGCAATTTCTAGGATTGCTATAAATAGTGTCTTCTGTTACTTTTTAAAAAGCAATGAACAACTCATGCTATGGCCAAGACTATAGGACGGTCTTCACAAATTGATGGCAAGGGCCCACTGTTGAAGGCAATACTTACACAATTCATTGAATTTAAACTGATGCCTAAATAGAGCCTTCACCCCTACTTGCTAGTACAGGAAGGTACTCTGCATGCTAACAAAGGAGTAAACACCAAACCAGCCATAAACCTTTAGTCTAAAGTAGTGTCCTGCCTGCAACACATAGTAGTGTAATGGTAGCACGAACTTTATGGGCATTACCAACCAATATCTGATTTTACTAAAGGCCGCTCTGTAAGATGGAGCCTATGTCTGACACTGCCGGGGTGTCAACAACCTCAGACTAGATAATGCACATAGGGTAAATCCAAATACTATTGGCGATAGTTTGAATAAGAATGGGCCGGGGAGGCTCATATACCTGAATGCTTGGTCATTAGTGAGTGACACCACTTGAAAGTATTAGGAGGCTTAGAAGTGGCCTTAAGGATTAGGTCATTAGGAGTGGCCTTGTTGGAGTAGGTGTGGTTCTTTCTTTTCTTGCTGCCAGCAGCTACCATGTCTGTCTGCTTGCATGCCACCATGCTCCCTGACATCAGGATAATAGAGTAAATGTCTAAAACTGCAAGCAAGCCCCAATTTCTTTTATAAGAATTGCTGTGGTCAGGGGCTGGAGAGACGGCTCAGAGGTTAAGAACACTGACTGCTCTTCCAGAGGTCCTGAGTTCAATTCCCAGCAACCGTGTGATGATTCACAACCATCTATAATGTGATCTGATGCCCTCTTCTGGCCTGCAGGTGTACATGCAGGTGGAGCACTGTATACATAATAATAAATAAATTAAATCTGGAAAAAAAAAGAATTATTGTGGTCATAGCAATAGAGCACTGACTAAGATGCTATTGTTTTTTTAATGTGTCATGATATTCAGCTATACTCATAGATGCATGTCTTGCTCAGCCATCACGAAAGAACCTTCCTCCTACAGCAGATGGGAACAAATACAGAGGCCCACAGCCACATATTATGTAGAGAGCAGGAAACCTTGAAACACTCAGCCCTATTATGAGATATCTCCATTGAATCCCTCTCCCCAGGGCTCAGAAAACCCTGCAGAAGAGGAAGTAGGAAAATGTAAAAGCCAAAGGAGACAGAAAACACCAAGAAAACAAGGCCCCTTAAATCAATACAGTTGATGAACATACAAACTCAAAGAGTCTTGCACAGGGCCTGCAGTAGTCTGTACCAGATAGGGTTCTAGAGCTAAAGGGAGAAGTGGACACATGCCCTATCCCTAAACCAGAAGCAATTTCCAATTGATAACCACTTGTAAATGATATTTCAGTTCTCTCCAAGAGAGTCTCACTGGGGAAACAAAGTACTCTTAAGGAAAGGCTGCCTTGTCCAGCAGTAGATGGCCAACAGGAAATGAACTCAGCAGCATCTTTGTAGGTTCCTTGTCTCATAGTCACATATATAAGTATATGTAATGTAAAATTTTTACATATTTTTTCATGTTACAAAATTTTTATCATGTTAATTTTTATTTTATTACATAAACATTTTTTTTTCTTTCTTCTTTTTGCCCTACAGGTCCTTTGCCGATAACTTTATGGATTCCAGTTTAGTGGTTTTTATGGGATTTCTAAGGGTGTAAATAAGTGGTTCTATCTCTCTTGTGTCTTCTCTTGGGCTATTTTCCTTCTGCTTGTTTTATTCAATTCTGATGTTACTTTATCTTATTTTATTATAATATACATAAAAAAGCATCACTCTAGAAACAGACAACACCATCAAACATGTCTGAGATGGACTCTGTTACCTGTTTTTGGATCCCTTTCCCCTAGCTGGGCTGCCTTGTCTGGCCTCAGCAGAAGAGGATGTGCTTAATCCTGATGAGACTCGATTGCCAGGGTGGGTTGGTACAGCACAGAGGGTGCTAATTATCTATCTATCATCTATCTATCTATCTATCTATCTATCTATCTATCTACACACACACACACACACACACACACACACACACACACACGACCATGTGTTGGATGTAGGATTGGTGAAGATGGTGAAGATCCTTTCCCATTCTGTAGGCTGTTGTTTTCTCCTATTAACAGGATCCTTTGCCTTGCAGAAGATTTTCAGTTCATGAGGTCCCATTTATTAATTGTTGATCTTAGTGTCTGAGCTGTTGGTGTTCTGTTCAGGAAGCTGTTTCCTGTGCCAATGAGTTCAAGGTTCTTCCCCACTTTCTCTTCTAATAGAATTAGTGTATTGATTTTATGTTGATCCACTTGGACCTGAGTTTTGTGCAGGGTGATAAAGATGCTGAGAAACACTTAAGTGTTCAATGTCTTTAGTCGTTAGGGAAACACAAATCAAAACAACTCTGAGAATCCATCTTACACCTGTTAGTCTGGCTAGGATTTAAAAAAAAAAGCTCAACTGACAGGACATGCTGGTGAGAATGTAGAGAAAGGGAAACACTCCTTTATTGCTGGTGAGAGTACAAACTTGTATAACCATTTTGGAAATCAATTTGGTGCTTTCTCAGAAAACTGTGAATAGTGCTACCTCAAGACCTAGCTATACCACTCCTGGGCATATACTTGAAATATGCTCCATCACATCACAAGGACATTTGCTCAGTTATACTAATGGCAGCTTTATTTGTAATTGCCAGAACTTGGAAACATCTCAGATGTTCTTCAACCAAAGAATGGATAAAGAAATGTGGTAAAGGCTGGAGAGATGGCTCAGAGGTTAAGAGCAATGACTGCTCTTCTGGAGGTCCTGAGTACACAACCATCTATAATGTGATCTGATGCCCTCTTCTGGCCTGCAGGTGTATGTGCAGGCAGAACACTGTATACATAATAATAAATAAGTAAATCTTTAAAAAAATCTGGCAAACCTCAGAGACCTACAGAACATGGGATTCAAAGATAATTTTTATTATTTTAAAGGGTCATTGACAATAAGACAGGTTAACTCCTGGCAACACCCAGCCTACCTCAAAGAAGATTATGAGCATCAAAGAACCTCCTTATGGCGATGGCTTCAAATGTGGCAAAGAAGCCACTGGGCAAAATGTCCTCGTTTCTACCACAGACAGAATTCTGCCTAAAAATGGGCAAGCTCGGATACAGGCAGAATCGACAGCCAAACTGCCAAGACAGGGTAAGCAAGTCCTCAATAGTTCCTGCCTCACAAATATGTAGGTCAGATATACTGGGCCAGAAGGCTGAAGATGATGCTCCAACATTATAGATATTTTGATGACTATTCAGGCAAGAAACTATCAATTTTTTCACTTTGGAAGCTGTTACCCTGCACTTCTTCTTTACTCAGATAATGAAATTTATTCCTTCTCAAGTTTCTGATGGGGTTGAACACCAGACAGTTTAGTCTTACAATTAAGCTTAGTTGTTTGGGAGTTAAGATGTTTTTAGGTCTAGATAGATGTTTAAAGTTGCTATAGATGAGATATGATAGATATTGACATACTTAGACTCACCAAGGTAGGAAAGATGTTTTCTTCAAGGTTGCAAAATACAAATAGCCAAAACACTATGAATGTAACAATATAATTCCTAATTTTTTTGTTTCTTCTTGCTTTATGAAGTTTATTTTATATATGTATAATAGTATAAATGCATATATTTAAAAAGTAAGAAAGTGTGGTACATTTATACAATGGAACCCTGACCCAGAAAGACATATAAGTTATGTACTTACTTATAAGTGGCTATTAGTCATAAGGTACAGGATAACCATACTACAATCCAGAGACCCAAAGAAGCCAAGGAGGGCCCAAGGGAGGGTACTTGAATCTCCCTCAGAAGAGGAAATAAAATAGACATCTAAAGTAGATGGAAGGAACTGGGTGGGAGATGGGGTGGGGATCAGGTGTAGGGATATGTGGAGGGATGACCTGGAGAGAGAATGGAAATCAGTGAAGGGTGGGCATCTCTGGGACAGAGGAGACTCTTAGGATTCTATGGAGGTGACCCTAGCAAAGAATCCTATGTAAAGGAATGTTAATTCAGAACATGGCTGTTCTGGCAAGAGATCACATCCAAAGATCTTCAAGGTCTGTGTGATCCAGCTGGAATACAAAGATGCCTTTATTTAATCCAGGAGACAGAGACAAACAGATCCGAGTTCAAGACCAGCTGGTATAGAACAAATATCAGGTAAAGAAAAGCTTAGGTCCAGGCATGGTGGTATGTGCCCTAAATCCCAAATAAAGGTAAAGATAGTTTGTAGAAGGAAGCACCCCTTTGAAAGTGATGTCTAATTGAGTGGCAGAAAAGGTGATGAATCAGAGAATATTTGACAGAATAGGATACGCCTAACTCTCACAAGAAGAGAGAGGAAAGGGAAGCTACTTAAGCAGTTTTACAGAGAGAGGAGGAAGATATTACCAGGACAAGAATAGAAAGATAGGTTGCAGAGAGAACTCAGGTGAAGATGGAATGATCCAGAAAATGAGAAGAAAATATTAGAGCAGATTGCTGAGTTAGTTTGAGGCCAAGCAGAGCAATTCCAGGCAGAAGCCAGATTAAAATCAGCTGGGAGAAGAGTTTGAGCCAAAACGGCTGAGTTGAACTAGTCAGCCCAGACCTCAGAAAGAACAAGTGTGAGCTCATTTAAGCAGTAAATCTCAGAGGCTGAAAACATTCCAGGCCTCAGTTAGATTGTATGGAGGCTAGAACCTTCCAAGACTAGGCCTAGGCCAGCAGGAGGAGGTAGTAAGCCTCCCAGACAACTGAGCCAGGAGAATAAAAGTTACTTTTATACTCCTAGTAGAGGGGGATATGGAGCATTAAATTGCCACCGCCTAGAGCCAGGTGAGACTTCCAGTGGAGAGAGGACACCAGCCCACCAATAAAACCTTCAACTCAAAAGTTATCTCACCTACAAGAAGTGTAGGGGAAAAGATGGAGCAGAGATTGAGGGAATAGAAAACCAATTACTGGCCCAACTTGAGACCCACCCCATGGGAAAGAGCTAACCCTTGACACTATTAATAATACTCTGCTATGATTGGAGACAGGAGCCTAGCATAACTGTCTTCTGAGAGGCTTCATTCAGAAGCTGATGGAAAGAGATCGCAGAGACTCACAGCCAAACAATAAGCTGAACTTAGGGGGTTTTGTGGAAAAGTGGGAGGAAGGATAGAGGGAGCCAGAGGTGTCAAAACATCACAAGACCACTTATAAAATAAACTAACCTGGGCCAGTGTCAGCTCACAGAGACGGAACCACCAAACAAAGAGCATGCATCGGCTGGACCTAGATCTAGACACATACGTAGCAGATATACAGCTTGGTCATCATGTGTCCCATAACAATGGGAGTAGGGGCTCTCTCTGATTCTACTGCCTGCCTTTGGATCCCTTTCCCCTAGCTGGACTGCCATGTCTGGTCTCAGCGAGAGAGGACGCGCTTAGTCCTACTATGACTTGAAGTACCAGGGTGGGCTGGTACTTGGATTGAGGGCCTCCCCTTCTCTGAAGAGGAGTGGGGGCAGGGAGTAGGGAAGCATGACAGTTGGACTGGGAGAATAGAAGGGAGGAGGCTAGGATCAGGCTGTAAAGTGATTAAATAAATGGGAAATAAAAGAAATACATTATGTTTATGCTTTTCTGTGTAACTCTGTACTCTACGTGTTTGTACATGGTGTCTACGGGGACCAGAAGAGGGCATCCCCTTAGGATTGGAATTAGACATTTCTAAAGTGCTTCGTGGATGCTGTGAATTGAACTTGGGTCCTCTGGAGAGCAGCCAGGCACCTCTCCAGCTCCTAAAATAATTAAAAATAAAAATTACTGGGCTAGATGATGTAACACTATAGTAGAACATTTGTCTAGTATAAGTGGGAAGTTGGGTTTGATCTTCAGCACAGAGAAAGAGAGGTAGAGTAAGATCAAAAGGTAGTAAATTCTCAGTTGTCTTTTTTTTGTGTTGCATGAAAACTTTTAATAAATCATTGTCATGTTTAAAGTTTCAAGATCTCAGAACAACAAAAGACACCACAAAGAGGTGTTCAAACAAGGCCATTCCCCGATCTCACCTGTAGTATCTCCCCAGCAAGCCCCCAGAATGTTTATAAGTTTGACTTTCTTGGCCCCCTCACTTTCTCTGCCTCATTTGCTAACCTGTGTATAATCAATGCAACTGCCAGTCTTTCTCTTGCTATTTTCACTTTCCTTTCCTGGTTGCTAATATCCTCTTCAGTGACCAGAAACTGTTTGCCAAGTATCTGTGGGATATCTCCTTCTGGAACCGTCTTCGCTGAATGTGAAGTTGCCTCAGGGGTGGACATGGGCCTCGGGTCAATACTGTGGGCTTGAGTCCCTGAAACAGATGCATCTGTGTCTCTAGGTGTAAGGTCTTGCAGAGCTTTGCCAATATCTGAAGTGCTCAAAAGTTCTCCTGCACTGCTCCAGGCCTGAAGTCCTTGCAGTCTCTTCTGCCAGCAGGCTTGTTCAGGCTTTTCCAAGGTCTCCTCCCACTGATGGTATCTTACCTCATTGCCCAGATGGGATGTGATTCTAGTGACTGGCCTCTTGAAAGTATAACTGGACATCCTCAAGGGGATTGAGGTGTTTAAACAAGGCTTTGGAGTTGTTGGGTTCTCACAGTCACGTTGCTTCCTCTGTGAAGTCTTGCCCATCAGACTCCGTTCTTAACCCTATAAACATAAGTCATGAAACTGGATCATGTGATGAAGGCTGCCTTCTTTTATTCTTCACATGGTACTTATGAATCATTAATACTGCTTTTAGTGTCCACCTTCCCCTTCTCCCTCTGATGATAGATTTGATCTGTTTTCAGGAACATCAAATGGATCTAAATTGAGCACAGAAAGCTCAAAGTTAAAACTCTCCTACTACTTTGCAAAACTCCCTCCTTGCTTGAGTGTATTTATATTTTTTTTCTGGCTCAACCGCCATCTGCTTGAGTCCTCATATTTGCTCTCATGATACAAGTCCCCAGTTGTCCCGTAAGTCCCTAATGTTGCCAGTCTTCTGTGTTATTCAACAATGAAATTGTTGCGAATCACCTGATTTTCATAGCTCCTTTAAAACTTAACTGAACAGTAAAATTAGATTTAAGAGCCAGAGGTTGGGAAAGAGTGCTATTAATACAGTGTCTCCTGGGCATAATAGGACCATCACAATTGAACTCAAAGTAGCTCTAATTACTTGCACAAAACCTGTGCAAGATCAGGCCAGCCAACATTACAGCACAGATGTGGGAGAAGCTCATGACATTTGATGGCTGCTGAGGGAGCAGCAGTGAGTTTTCTTCAGGGATGTAGCCCCTGGTGGGCTGCTGCAGTGATGGCCATGCACCCATGCACATACTAGAAGCATTAATAACTTTCAGTAGGTTAAAAAAGGACACGGGGTTCGGAGAGAGAAGTGATGAGGGTATTTGGGTAAAGATGGCAGGTAAAATGAAAGAATGGTATTATCAATACAGTTTATACATATATGAAACTTCCAAAGAGTAAATATTTATTTTAAAAAATCATAGTAAAACTACCAACAAGGGGGCTAGAAAGATGGCTCAGAGATTAAGAGCACTGGCTACTCTTCCAATGGTCCTGAGTTCAATTCCCAAAAAACACATGGTGTCTCACAACCATCTATAATGAGATCTGGTGCCCTCTTCCGGCATGCACACATACAAGCAGGGAGAACATAAATAAAACTTATTTAAGGAATAAATCTTAGAAAAACAAAACAAAACAAAACAAAAACTACACTCTGGAAGAATCACTATAAGACCTGAGACATATTTATCAACCCAAATAGTCATGTTCAAAGTATTTATTATAATAAAATAAATTAAATTTAAAAAAGAAAAACAACCAAAATAAGTAATTTAGAATATCTATTCATATGGGAACAAAAGAGGAAGGAAGGAAGGAAGGGACGAATCAAGGCACCTACTACCAGATTTTGATTTCTAGTAGGTTTTGATCAATTTTCTGTAACAGATAGCACTATTAACATTTCTCAAGATCAATAGTTCACCCCTGACTACTTATTTTCACGTTATTCTCCCCTTTTAATTTACTTACTTTTACTAACATACATTAGCTCCGCAAAGGGGCTTCACTGTGAATTCCCATATTCATGACTATGCGTGATCATAGCCATTGCTGCTATTGGCCTTTAGTATGCTTCTTCTCACTCCTCCTTTTCCCATTTCCCTCCTATATCTCCCTTTTTCATGTCATATTCCTTTCATTTAAAAACACTTTCTGTGTGAAGGTGGCTCTGAAGGTAAGGGCCCTTGCTGCTGAGTTTGACCCACGAGACCCACATGGTCAAAGGAAAATCATCAGCTCCCATAAGCTATCTCACTGACCTCAATATGCTTGTAATGACATATGTAGACCCCCACCCTCCACCAAAAAGAACACAAATGCTCAAATTGTTTTGAAAATATGGTATTTATCATGTCTTATGCATGCATATATGTAGCATGTGCTTATGTGCTTGCATGTGTGTGTGTGCACATGCATGTGTGCCTATGGAGGTGTCTTTTGTAATAGACTTCTACTTTATTTACTGAGGCAGAGTCTCACTGAACCTGGAGCCTACCAACTCTCACCAGGCTAGCTAGGCCGCTTGCCTTTGAGATCCATTATTTGTCTCCTTAGTGCTGGGATTACAGGTGCCCACCACATTTGCCTGGTTTTTGTTTTATTTTATTTTTATATTAATTATATCATTTCTCCCTTCCATTTCTTCCCACCAAGGCCCCTGTATGTCCCTCCTTGCTCCTTTTTAAATGCATGACCCCTTTTTCTCATTACGTGTTGTTACATGCATTCCAGTATATCCATAGATCCTAAATACTGGCTGTTATGTGGGTTCTGGGGGTTCACACTCTAATCCTCATAATCGCACAGAAGTGTTTTATCCGCTGGACCATCTCCACAGCCTGATATTTGTCTTTCATGCAATATGATCTCTAGTTCTAGCCACTGACCTACACATGGCATAATACCATTCTTCTTTATGGCCAAGTAACAATCCATTGTGTAGGGGATGAACATGGAGGTCAGTTCATAGAGTGATTGCCTAGCATGCACAGGAGCCTAGGTTTGACATCCATAAAACTGAGTGTGCTTATACAGGTCAGTAATGATAGCAGCTGGGATATGGAGGCAGGAAGATCAAAATTTTAAGGGCCTCCTTGGCTACACAGTGAGTTTGAGGCCAGCCTGGGCTACATAAAACCCTGTTTCAAAAAAAAAAATCTATTGTCTATGTATATCACATTTTCTTGACCCATTCATATGATGATGGACATCTGGGCTGATTCTACAATTCGACTTCTGTGAAAGCTGTTCTTTTAGAGTAACATATGAACTACAAATATTTACAGATGAGTATGAGCATGCATACATGCACTGCATTATGATTAAGCCAAGATAATTAGCATTTTAACCATTTTGACATTTACCATTTCCTTGTGTCGGGAAGCTTCAAATTTCTCTTTCCTAGTTCTTTATGATGTGTATGAGATACTGTGAACTACAATCACCTGCTGTGTTATAGACTATAAGAACTGATTTTTCCAGTGTAACTCTGGTACCCATTATCCAGGCTCCCACTTGCTGATCCTAGATCTGTAATGGATGTTTTGGCTTCTTTGTAAACTCAGTTACGTTATGTAAATATGTGTTATTTTAATCCCAAGTGTATGATTTTAGTTTGGGCTTTGGTATGTCCACAGCTGATAACTGCCTCCTGCATAGAGTGGTCTTTGACAGCTGGTAGCGGCCTGCCTTGGGCAGTACGGAGAGGGGCATTGTCTAGGACTCTGGGGGAGATAAACAGCAGAGCTTGGAGAAAGAAAGGTGTGGCATGTGGTGGTAGCATGTGGCCTATAGCAGTTTGGAGAGAGCAGAAATGGACTGTGTGACAGTTTAGAGATAGACAGGGAGAGAAATGTTTTTACACAGCAGCTCACAGGGGACTGTTTGCTGCGTTTGCTGTTGATGGAGACTGGTATTGACCCCAAAGAGCCCAATTAACTCTAAATAGCCTGGAGAAATAAAGGGGTATGCAAAGGGAGGTAGAGGCAATAAATACCCCCAAATAAAATAGAGGTTTAAGAAATAAGCATCAACACACATCAATATCCAACTTTATGATCTGTGATCTCAATAGTGCTATTGATATTACTGGAAAATTATTTTCCACTTATCTTACCTAACTTGTAAACCTTCAAATCTGGAAGACTGCCCTCATCACCATGCCACAGCTATTGCCAGCCTTATGGAAGAAAAAAAAAACACACACACACAACATACTATTTTGGTACTACTATAAATACAAAATACTAACACCGATGTGGAAAAAGTCATAGTGCTTGGGCATTTTCCTTTCTTGTTATGTGCTAATCTACTGACTCACTGAATTTCCCTTACGCCTGTTTGATACTTTTCCCATTTTTATTTCTTGTTATTTCCACTTTTAGTTCCACTTCTTGTTGCTATAATAAAATATCTTGAAAAAAGTAATGGAGGGGAAAGGAGCTTATTTGGTTTACGATTCCAGATTATAGTCCATCACTACTGTTTACAACCATAGCCAAGAGCCAAGGATAAAACCCTTACCCACTTACACCCCAAGTTCCCTTAAAATTTTCCCAGTAGTTCATGAGAAAAGCATAAACTAGACTGAAGCTTTAGGGGTCTAGTTCACATCCTTACAATCTTATATTGTTTCTAAATTTCTTCCACTTATGTTGATATTTTCTTTATCTCCCAATCTGAGATTTTTCCATCTTCCTGTTTGGTAACCTTATGCCTACAATACAGTAAGAAGTTTTCCCATTTTCAGCATCTCTTTTTCTATGGATTCCTCCCTTCAGCATTTGATCAAGTTTACATTTCTCTGAACTATATAAAAATCACTTGTCTACCCTTCTCTGTCTCCTCCTCTATATATGTCTACTCAGAAAAGGACACCTACATTATACCTTTCTGTAACATCTTACCTTCACTCAGCGCCTCGGAGTACTTGGAACCTTCATATGCTGTCATCATTCTGTGGCTCTTTCCCTTGGAAAAGTCACAATGACCCTTTGTTATTACATCCAAAAGGAATGTTTCACATAAACGTTAAGTGGAAAGCATTTGAAACAACTCAGAGATGTGAACCTTATTTTACAACTGTGTGTATGTGGGAGGTTGTTTATCTTGTTTTTCTCTTCTTTCCTCTTTTCCTTCTTCTTTCTTTCTTCCTTTCTTTCTTTCTTCTTTCTTAAGATAGGTTCTGGTTCCATATAATTATTGTTGGCCTTCAACTTGCTATACAGTCCAGGCTGGCCTCAAACTCACAATCTTCCTGTCTCAGCTTCAGCCTTTCAAATTAATTACCCTACCTAACATAATCATAAATAATGTATTAATACAGAGCATGTATATCTGATAAAATTCAACTCATTTATTGATAGATGCTATTAACAGAAAATAATAATAACTAACGTATGAATACAGAGCATGTACATATGATAAAATTCAACTTATTTATTGATAGATGCTATTAACAAAATGCAAACAATTTCTAGAATGTATTCTTGAAATATGTATATAACTATAGAAAAACTATGGCTGTGTATTGAAAAACTTAATAAGGTTTTTATATTTTAAGCACAAGTGATAAGTCTTTAGATAATCAGTATACTTAACATATTTAAAATGATTTCAACATTTTACAATGCACATACATACCAAAGCATCACATGTTCACACGGTACCTCCATGGTTTGACTGTCCCCCATAGGCTTATATTTTGAATTTTCCATCCCTAGCCTATGACAATATTTTGAAGGTATAGAGCCTTTATCAGGAGGGTTCTGGGTAGCAGAAGTAAATCACTGGGGACACTGAATACATTATATCTACCTTTGGTTCCAGATTAGCTGTCTCTACTTTCTAGTCTGCTCAAATGCATACAACTGCTTTCTCACAACAATCCCAATGCCATGAGTCATACCCGGATAGACTATAATATTCTGAAACTGTAGCTAAAATGGTCCCTGTCTTAAATCATTTCTATATTTTAATCACAGTGATGTAAAAGTAACTAATACATTTATAAATATGTAAGTTTTTGTGCTAACAGCTGAAAACAATTTTAAATTTTATAAAAAGAATATTAATCCAATGACATTGTATATAAAAAGTAACTATTATGTCTATAGAATCCTTTACATTGTTGGTAAATTTTATTATTCTTATGTCTTTTTAAATTTTTGACAAAAAAATTAAGTATATTTGTGAAGTTCAATGTGATGTCCTGGTGTATTTTCTGTCATGAAATCCCAGTCATTGTCTTAATGACTACAGTTTACATGGTCTACCATGTAAGGACACAAAAGATACAGGGAACAGAAATAAGGACTAAAACTGGGATTTTCTAACAGAAAAGAAATAATCTGGGGTTATGAAAAAGAAAACAGATGAAACAAATGAGGAGGGTGAGAAATAAGTAAATAACAGAGGAAGGTGAGACCAAGGTTTAAATGGGAAGGAGGAAAGAAGGTGGAGACTGAGGGAAAGAAGATGGAGGAGGAAGATGAGCAGGGATGGGAGGAGAGGTGGAGGAAGAGGAAGGACAGACACAGACACAGAAAAACAGATTGCAACCGCAGGGTAGCTACAGATCATATTCTGTTGATTTAAAAATTATCATAAAATTTAGAAAACATAAATATATCCTCTGTCCCATTTTTCAATGCCTGGCTCAATGGTATTAGTATCTTCATATTGTTGTGCAACCATTACCATCATCCATGTGAAGAACTGTCTCATTTCCCAAACAGAAATGTTTTTCCTACTACATGCTTTTTATCCTTCTTCCCAAGTTAGGGGGTCTACTATTCTATTTTCTACTTCTGCACATTTTAGTGCACTAGGGATGGATGTAAATAGAAACAGATAGCATTTGGTTTTGATGACTAACATACCTTACTCAGCAAAATGTTTCATTCATGTTGCATTATGCGTCAAAATTCCCTTCCTTTTTAAGTCTGATTCGTATTCCAGCACAGTTAATTTAACAATGTAAAGGGTGAAGTGGCTGGCAACTCATTGCCCAACTGGTCCTTGCAATGGTCTCCACTGAAAGCTGATGATCACTTACAGCACATTCAAGATGATCGCAGGAGACATGGAACCAGGAACAGAAATCCATCTGTGCCTGGCAACTGAAGTCACCAACCTGGCTCCAGTCAGCCCCGCTGGTCACACTCAGCACTGTGGTCCTTGTTTTCATTCCTGAGAATAGATTAAATTAAAAATAAAACCATTTCAACCAAGAGAACACAGAATGTGACACATACACACATATATAAAGGTTGAGTCAATGACCTCCAACACAGTTTAGGATTGGTCTGTCTGGCATAAAAACTTTGATTTATGAGATTAGCATATATTAGGCCTGAAAGATAGCTCACAGGGTAAGGGTGCATGCAGAAACACACACACACACACTCACACACTTTTAAATTAGCATATGTTGGTTGCACAAAGACATTTCCCTACTATATTTCCCCCTATATTCCATGTATGACAGAAAACACACAATGTTTTTCTTTGTAAGACTAGTTTATTTCTTTTAATATAATGATTTAGTACAATAATCCCTCCTCATGCATTTTTTTCCACAAATGACAAATGCATTATGGCTGGACAGAATTCCTCCGTATATATTTATCACATTTTAACCATTAATCTATAAATGGGCATATAGGTTGGTTGCACCTTAGCTACTGTAAAGAGTGAAGTAACAAACATGAGTATGTCAATATGTCTGCAGCAAGCTAATAGACATACGCTAGAGTCACCTGTAGACATAAACCCTCAACTGAAAAAATGCCTCCATCAGATTGGCCTGGAGCCATGACTGTGGGGTCACTTTAACACTTACAACTGATATGAGAGAATCCATACTACTGTGGGCAGTACCACCATGGGCAGGAAATCTTATGTTGTGTGAGGAAGTAAGGTGAACAACCTAAAGGAGTAACAGTAAGGAGGGTTCCTCCACATCTCATGTTTTAGCTCATGCTCAGATTTCTCTCAATGATGGACTGTGATCAGGATGACCTTTCTTCCTCAAGTGGCTTTTTTTTTTTTTTTTTTTTTGGTCAGAATGTTCTATCACAGCAGTAGAAAACAAACTAAAACACTGGCTGATTCTTTGTAGTATATACCCAATAGTAAAGCAGGATATTTTATCTCCCCTGTTAGAATGTCTTTAATCAAGTAAAGAATAATAATAATAATAATAAAACATGTTGTTAAAGATACAGAGTAAAGGAAATATTATACACTGTCTATGAGAATATAAAATAGTGTGGCCAACATGGGAATCAGTAAGGAGGTTCTTCAAAACAGCACTACAACCAAATATCTTAACACTCATTATCCCAGGAGGCCCCAGCAATTAGTATCATGAAGTGAATCATTTAGGTCATCCCTACTCATAATTGCTCATACCTGCAACTATCTTACCACAATTCACTATATAGCTATATGTGAAGTTGTCAAGACATAATTAAAATAAGCAATGTTTGCTTTCAAGAGGCAAGTTGCAGAGAAACGTGTACAATGCAATTCTAATAGGCTGTATAATCACTGAGAACAGACTGAAGAAACGTTACTTTTGAGTGATGTGTTACCAGTCTTGTTGGCAGTGTGAGCGGAGAGATAAAAAAAAAAAAAAAAAGCCTTTAAATGAGGTGGTCTAAAGTCTCATGCAACATCCAACTTAACTGGGAGCATCAAACAATTTATATCCTGTGGGTATTCTGAGGGTTGAGCAAGCACAGTCACAAGGGCAAGGTGTGTTCACATGAATTTCGGCTGTCTACCTGTGGTTCTCAACCTTTTTAATGCAGCTGTGACCCTTTAATACAGTTCCTCATGTTGTGGTGACCCCCAAACATAAAATTATTTTTGTTGCTAATTCATGACTATAATTTTGCCACTGTTAAGAATTTCAGATAACCTTAGGAGACGCCTGTGAAAGGGTCATTTGACAACCACCACCCCCACTCGGCGGTCGTGACCCACAGGCTAAGAACCACTGTTGTATACAGTCATGAGAAAAACTTGTGCTTGAAAACGTCATCTGAATAGTAAGATTTACCCACTCCTATTTACTACACCTGGGAGGGGCATGAAAGCACACTCCAAGAATAATTTTGTGCTTGGAGGGCTGATGTCACAGAACTCTTGTATTCTCTTGGAGTTTTCTCACAAGTAATCAGAATTCTCCTTAGAGTTTCATTTCACGAACCGTGTTCTGACATAATCCATGGAGGGTAATCTCCAGCAGCATCCACCCCGCATAATCTACGCCCATCCATATTCCTAGCTCTGCAACTAGTTTCTCAAAGTCCTTGGGACAGAAGCCATTGTACCTCAAACCCTACACAACATATGCGCCGCCCCCGCCTCTCCCCCCGCCGAAACTATCTCCACCCACAGTCAATGCACTCCACTCTTACGTTTTGTCTCTGACCATCATCCTGCCCTGCAACTAACTCCCATCGCAGTCACTTCCTCAGGACTGTTTCCCCATTACCTATCCTGGTCCTCCAAGCTCGACTCTTCCGGGTTCTGTAATGGTCCGTTTCTCCATCTCTTCCCAGCCGCCCGGGCCGCTCGTGGTCTCCTTAGCTGACTTATCCCAGAGCCCAACAGTGTACACAGCCATTAAACAAACTGAGAAGAACACTCAAAATCCACAGGGGCCCACGGATCCCAAATCTGCCCTCTAAGCGCGCTTTGAAACCCGGACTAACTTTTGGGCGGAAGTGAACCGCGAAGCGCTTGCGCCGGAAGTGGAAGCGCAGGGCGGAACTGAAGGCGGAGCCTGGCTCCTGGGAGGTGGTGCGGTTACTCCTTTAGGTGGGCGTCTTCGGCGGCGGGAAAGGGCCATGTCGTGTGTGCAGACGGGGTTTTGGTCGGGTTGAGAGAGATCTCGGGCCACTAGCGTCCTCGGCCCAGAGTCACTAGACTCCTGCTTCCTCCTGGAGGTCTCAGGCTGCTTCCGCAACCAGAAATAAATCCTGGGCTCTTGCACCTCAGAGCTCTGGGGATGCTTTTTGTTCTCACCGACGGAGGCGCGGCGGATAAAGCGACTGCCATCCAGTAGGTGGAGGCCCAGGACGCTGCTGTTCTGTATCCTACCGTGCTAGGAGCAAGCCCTGCAAATTAGCAGTAGTGCTGACAGTAGAAGTCCCTCATCTCTGTGAAATTCAGCCCTGTCACTTTTAAGCCTTCTAAACAAACGACAAGGCATGTTTACCGGACGTGGAGGCACCAGAAGATCTCACTCCAGGCAAATAAGTTGAGGAATTAAATAGACACATCATTTCAGCTTCTGCCTGTCCTTTTGAGCTTGTGCCTGCATAGAGATCAGGTAATTACGTTTTCCTAGCCTCTTTTTACATGTTAAATCTGTAAATACACGAGGAGGAAGGGGTAATGAAGGTTTTTTTTTCTGTCACAATGTTAGTGCTGTCTGAAAAAGGCCTCAGTATCAGTGTTTGCACCTTTTCCCCCCAGACAAGAAAAACATCATTCAAATTCAGATTTGTGTAGAAACGTCAATGTTGTGTTGAAAACGCCTCACCGGCCCTCGTTACTCTATGAATTTCATGTAATCAGGTGAGTACCATATAAAACGTTAAGCAATAGCGTTTTTATTTTCCTTGTAACAGATTGTAAGGATGCAACTACTTAAGAATGGGGGTTATTTCAAGAAGCTGTATTAATGTATTAATGTTTGATGGGTTATATTCAAGGGATGAATACTAAGGTGTGTGTAATAAGTAAATGTAGCTATGTGCAAATTACAGAAAATAAGTATAATTATCCATAAAGAGGAATAAACATAAATGCAGGATTTTCTTGTGTACTCGCTGCCAAAATTTTCAGGATTTTATATTAAATACAAATATAGAAGATATATGTATTTTTAATACTTACAGGCCTTCCCAGTAAATGCTAAAACTACTCAGTGGCATTTTTCAAGCCCATTCTATGTGATTTCTAAAAACCTGTACATCTTCATGAAGTTTTAGAATAAAGAGACACGTGAGAAAAAGATGTTTTGAGTTTTCCTATGTTAGGAACAGAAATGTAAAATTGAGTAGATTAGCTAGTAGATGTTGGTTTATTAGAAACATGTGGAGGAGTATCGAACCACAAGTTTCAGATTAAAGAGTAGGATACAAAATTGTCCTTCCTCCCTTGCCCCCAATAGGATTTTAACATTCCTGAAAAAGACAGTATGCTTTATATAATATAGAAGCTATTTATTAGCTATACATGGTTGATTTATTTTAGTCAGTGCTGGAAGTCAAATACTTCTCTTGGACAAGATAGGCAAGTGCTCCACCATTGAACCACGTCCCTACTCCTGCCATTTTTTATTTTAGCTTTCTGTAATCATGTTAAAGAAATATTTGGTTAGTATGTAATTGATAGTCATTATTACACAGGTTAGGATGATCAAGATCCTCATTTTAGTCAAGGCTGAATATTCTGGATAGAGGACATTGAGGATTCAGAACAGTCCTAGACAATCTAGACAGTTGGTCCCTTTCATGAGCTGGGCTCCGGCTCTGATTAATGAAATCCAAAACTGGCTGTGTCCTGTCTCCATGAAGTGGACAATAGAAGAGACAGTAAAGATGAGAATACTGAGGAGTGAGTCTGGCAGAGCCATTTGGAAAGGATTAGTAATTGGTTTGTAAGCTAATAGTGGCTGGTATCTCAAATTACTATAAACAATGGCTTCATGTGGCATAGAAACATTCTCTCAGTTCTGGAGCTCAGAATTTCTAGGTGCCTCAGGCAGCTTTCCTTCAAGCTTTTAAAAAAGCCTTTTCCGTGTTACACAAATTCCTTGACTTGTAGTTCTTTGCTCCAACACACACACACACACACACACACACACACACACACACACACACACTACAGTCTCTTTCTGTAGAACCCTGCATAACCTCCAACTCATGGATCCACCTACCTCTCTGCCTTCTGAGAGCTTAAAAGCACACACTATACTTGGCAATCTTCCTCTACTTTTAAAAGCAACAGGAGGCATCTTCAGCTTTCTCTGCCGTTCATCCTATTTTTATTTCCTTTTGTTTCTATGCCCTCCTATCTCTTGCTGTTCTATCTGCCTACCTCCAGCAGCTTCTTTCACTCCTATGCTTTCTGTTGACAACTCTTAGATAATTTCTGTCAGTACTTGGAGATGGATTCAGCTTTGCTTTTTTTTATTTCTGGCTGTCTGTTTCTTCATTGTAAAGGTAGCCTACAGTTTTATTTAATCTTTCTCATTTGATGGTTTTACTTATGTGTGTATTTTATTATGATGTATTTATTTCTGTTCAAGTTAATGACCTTTTATTTTTATGTGCGCTCCCGTGGAGGTGAGAGGACAGCTTGCACAGTTGGGTCTTTCCTGTGATGTGGGCTCTGTTTATTTTATTACATTTGTGTGTGTGTGTGTGTGTGTGTGTGTGTGTGTGTGTGTGTGTGTGTGTGTGTTATGTGCCATACTATGTGGCAAGAGGACAGTTTGTTAATTCCCATCGTCTACCAAGTGGGTCCCTAGGATCAAGAAAAGTTGGGAAGTTTGCGATAAAGTGCCTTTACCTGCTAAGCCATTTCCCCAGTCCCACCTGTGATGATTTTAAGTATTTTTCTATTAAAAACACTGTCAGTGAACTTACCCTAATCTTTCGGTATTTGAATGGCATCAAAATAATTCTTAGAAATAGGTTTAAAAGGATAAATTCTGAAAACTTATGCTCTTTGGTCTAACGTTGACAGATTCATCTCATAAGAGCTATGCCCAGCTGTGTATGAGAAAGCTTTTCCATGTGTCCTCAGCAAAGGCTGTAGTCTTCTGTGGTGTTGCTCATGGAACCCATGGGACATAGTGTCAGGAGACAGTGCTCTGTGCCTCTGCTACAGTCATCATCATGATTCAGGGGTATTGTTCTAGAGATGGAAGTGGTGGACAGTACATATTACCTTGTGAAGCACGAGTAGAGCAAGAGGAAAGGCGGCATCCAGAGAAGTAGTGGCTGGTATAGGGAAGCAGGTTGGAGAGTAACTAGAAAGAAAACATCCTTAGCACATGAGAATATTGGTGCTACCCTGGCTTGAATAGCAAAATGGAGAATTTGAAGGAAGAGATGTATGGGACCACCAAGAGTGGGCGCATCAACAAAAGCCGCGCAGATTTCCGTAATTGCTCACCAATACTGGAAACCTGGAACGCAGTGCACTATTTGCAGGCAGCTCCATAAGTCAAAGAATGTCTCATCCACACCGCTTAATGGTCTGTGTCTTCAGTCCTTACTGCTTCTATAACTTCGATGAGATGTGAATCTTGTGAATACAGTCAGTTTTACAGGTGTCCAGGGTCTCCTGAATTGTTTACTTCCTGTGACTTAAGGATCCTCCTTTTAGAATTTCCAGAGTCATAATAAGCCTTCTTTAGAAGTGCGTGAGTTTTAACAAGCCAAGTTATAAATTTCCTTTCAAGCAAATTAGTCAAATCTGAGAGCCCCAACTTTCAGCTACTGGGACAAGAACATAGAAAAACCCAACTGAGGACAATTGGCATCTAGAGCTGGGGCATAGGGACACCCTGGGAACTGATCCTGCATCCTTTGAATATTTAATCCTCATAGTGTATTCAAGCAGATCATACTAGAAATGAATTGAATTAGTAGACTTCTCGATGGTGAGAACTTATTCCAGAATTGTTTGGTTGCTTGAAATGAGGAGAATTCTTATTGATGGTGATGTGAAAGAAGAAAACAGACCCCCCACCCCACCCCCAATCCCTCCAGCCAACTTGAAAGGCCCAGTGCGAGAAACAGAATATGCATTTTGAAGAAGGCCAAGATGGACAAGTTGACAAAAAGCTTATCCTCTACACCCATGGGAATGAGCATGGCTGTCCAGACTTCCTATCTTCTGTTGATTCTAGAGTGCTGTCCTTGGTGTCTTTGGGTGTCAGAAGTGTGGCGGGCGCACCTACTGCCCTGTGTTCAGGAGTTCTGGTGTTGGAGTCAGTATGACAGCAACTGTCATTCCTCTAATATATGGTAAGTCACTGGGTCCTAGCAGCCCTTAGAATAAGATTCAAAGGCCCTCAACCCCACACAATTCAAAAAGGGGGTAGGGACTGGGTAGCCATTGAGGAGGCTCAGGCCTAGCAGGTAAGGTAAGGGTGGAGCCCAGTGGTTCTTGGATGTGATAAACAGCTCTTGGGACACAGTGGCTGTGTAATGGATGTGGCATCTTCATGGTAATTTTGAAGATTTTGGTCTTTTTTGAAGTATATCTTTCATTTTCCTGTAATAAATGGTGATGACTGAAGACCATCAATTTCCTCCTCTGTGAATACGTTCTCTTCCTCACAGGCAGTCAGTCCCAGGTGTCCTATATATTAGCATAGTTGAAACAAGGTTATGTATGTTTATGGGAGTTGTGACTGAGTGTCTATGCAGGGGTAGAAGAATATGCTGTGGATGTGTGCATGTGCATATCCTTGCTGTAGGTGTTGGTAGTTGTATATAATCAGCCTCGGGTGGATAACTAAACCTCAGAGCATCCTAGGGTGTGCTAGATTCTTATGATTTATTTTTTCTTCCCTAGTTCAGTCTTCTCTGTACTCACTGTCTCCTGAAAAAGGACATATGGGCAAAGAAATCCTAGCCAATGAGTTCCTGACAAGCTTGTTACAAGTGAGTAGATCTTCATCTTTTTCAAGTCATTCTTTGCATAAACTTGCCACTATAGAGACTAATAAACAACCAGTATCCTCAGGCATCTGGCAAGGGCTAGGAGATATCCCGGAAAATTCTCTTATATCCACCACATGTGTAGGCTTTGATATTTTTTAAACCTACTCTATTTGCAGTCCTTTAATGCCTCTAGCTCCCTTCCAATGCACCTATTCTAGATAGGAGAGAAAGGGTTAATAGGTACAATGGAAGGAGACCTTTTTAGACTGGGTTCCTTGGGGGAGAGTGCATTCTTTGTCTTGAGGATTCCAGCAGGCTTGTTGAACAGCAAGCCAGAAATTCAGCAAAAGGGACCACAACCACAGCAGCAGGAACCTCACATCATTCTATAGAGCATTTCTCTTTAGAACACCTCAAACTGGGGGGGATGAGCAGCCAACAATAGGAAGCGATGCAAAACTTGTGAAGCGAAGTCCATTTTTTAGGCTCCTGTTTATCTCCTCTCAGAGTTCATGGCAGGATGTTTTTCAGCTGGCAAATATCATTCGCCTACCCTCACACAAGTCTGTTTCCAGCGAACAAACATAACACGCCCTCACACAAGGCAGTTTCACATCCCGTACTTGGGATCAAAACAAAAAGCATGTTTACATCCACTACACACATGCACTGATTCTGCAAAGCTCCTTCCAGAGCATCTGAGGACATCACATACTCCCTAAGAGTTTGTGGTGAGGTCAAATAAAGGTTTGACTCTGTCTTATTTGCAGGCAGTTTATCACAGCCATGGGGGAATTATTCATTCATGTAACAATCGTTTCTCCTCTTTGTGGATTGTCCGGGCCTGTGCTTAGCCCCAGGAACTGAGATTTCTGGAGCAAGCAGAGTGGAAACAGGATGGGACTTTGGGAAGTAGTGCACTCTACAGGAGAGGAGCCAAGGCGAGAAGCCAAGGAGGACAGTATTTAACCTGCCTACATGTCTTATGCTCTGAGTCCCCATGTGTGGGTCTACTACCTTGGGCTCTCTTCTCCTTGGGGAGATCTTTGACTAAGCTCTGCTGTGTGAATAATTTAGGAGTTGGTGTCCTTCGAGGATGTGACTGTGCAGTTCACACAGGAGGAGTGGGCATTGTTGGATCCTTTACAAAGAACTCTGTACAGGACGGTAATGCTAGAAAACTGGAAGAACCTGGCATCCCTCGGTAAGCCACCATCAACCCTGCTTTTGTTTAATGACTCAAGCAACACTTCTTGGTCCAGTTTGTTTCTTGATATAAAACAAAACAGAGTTTGGATCAATTTAAAATACACAATCGAATGGCTTTTAGGATATTCACCATGGTGTATACAGCAATATAATTTCAGAACCTTTCATTACTTCTGCTGTGATTTGCATTAGCCACCAAGGATTTATGTGCTAGAATCTTAGTTTGCTGAGAAAGGTAGTGTTAAAGTAGTGGAAACTTGTAATGGTGGAGCATGTTAGAAGGTGTCGGGATCCAGAGACCATCAGCAAAGATTCATGCTGTTTGTTGGGAGTCAATCAGGTATCATGGGACCAAGTTAATTCTCTTAAGAATGGGCTGTGGTAGAGGCAGACAAGCCACATCCTTAGTCCCTTCTTCATACTTTCTACTTCTGTTCCATATTAATGTAAAAATGTATTCACTTTTTAAATTATGTGTACAGGTGTGGTGGGTGTATATGATTGCTGGTGCCCGCAGCGGCCAGGGGTGTCACTTCCTTCTGGCGATGAAAATGTAGGCGGTTGTGAGCTGCTAGGTGTAAGTGCTGAAAAGTGAACCTGAGTCCCCTCCAAGAGCAGAATACACTTGTAACCACTCCCCCATCTCTTTATCCCTCCTCTGCCATATTTGGATATATTCAAATGCAAGTGCCATGCTGTTTGGACTTTGTGGACCACAAAATCTTGAACCAAAATAAACTTCTTTTCCTTAAAAAGTTAGGGCTGGAGAAATGGCTCAGAGGCTAAGAGCACTGACTGCTCTTCCAGAGGTCCTGAGTTCAGTTCCCAGCAACCATCTATTATGGTGTCTCACAATCATCTATTATGAGATCTGATGCCCTCTCCTGGCCTGCAGGTGTACATGCAGGCAGAGCACTGTATACATAATAATAAATAAATGAATGAATGAATAAATGAAAAAGTACTTTTTTTTAAAAGTATATGCAATATTTTGTTACAGCATAAGAAAAGGGAGAAAGACATCTCTATATGTTTATGTGTGTAAGTGCATATGTTTTTGGAAAGTTCCCCACATGTACTCAAAGTATATTGCCAATGTCCATCTATTACTACCTTCCTCCATCTTCCCTAAGTCACCCCACCTCAGCTCCCTTTCAACCTTGTCATCCTTTTGGTTTCTTGGTTTTGTTATTAATAACCTCCCAAAACTAAGTAGTACTACCTGTATGCACATGGGTGTGTGGCTGTCCACCCCAGCATGAACAAGCCAATTGCCAGTAGCTCATCCACTAGAGGTAGGGCTTTGGGGACCCTAGCTATGCTGTAATTTTGACTGGCTTGATCTTGTATAGGCAGCATATCTGCTATGAGTTGATGCATGCAGTAACCATGTTATACCCAGAAGTCAGCATTTCGTCTTCACCTCTCCCCCCCCATTTGCCAGGTCCTACATTATTCTGGTATCTCATCTACTTGAGTGCCAGGAGCTTTGATGGTGTAAAGTTGAATAAGATGACCCGTTCCTCAGCACTCTAACCACTTGTGGTTCTCTTCATTAACTACTGCCCAAGGTAGTAGTCACCTGTGTTCAAATAGTTTCTGTAAATGAGGGTTTTACTGCCTTGGGTTGGAAGACTATACGTTTTCATAAAGCTTTTTGTTGTTGTTGTTGTTTGCTTGATTTGGTACAGTCTCCCAGTGTAATAAGGCTACCCTGGAACTCTTTATGAAGACCAGATTTGTTTCAAACATGCAAAGATCTTATTTGCTTAAATATATATTATATATAGATGTATTATATATGCCATGTCCTAGTAAAAACCCAGGGTTGGGAAGGTCATAAGTTCTAGAATGGAACCTGTTATTGTTATTTTGCTAAAGAGTTATGTTATCAAAGTACCTTCTAAATATTAGTGTTTACACTCATAGACCTAGGCTACTTCCAACCTTGGTTAAAGAAGCTGCTTGTTGCAGTGGGCAGCAATCAATAGAGAGATGCATAACTGGTCAAGTGCTGAGACTTAAGACTCAGTACACAGTTATAAATGGGAAATTTATATTACCATTGCCCCCTAAGACTTAAGGAACATCACAGAAGAGGAGGTGGGAAGAATCTAAAATCTGGAGCTGGAGAGGAACGCTATGAAGTATGGCTTTCTGGGGATGACATAGTTGGCACACTCTAGAGCTCACAGCAACTATACTTGAACCAAACGTGTAAGATGAAGCCAGCCCATTCATAGTTGAGATAGAGTATATCTAGGTCCCACCACTTAGTAGGGAGCTAATGGTAGTTGCTAGAAATTGAGGCACATGAATTTGAGAGAGGGTCATATTGAGGAAGATGTAAATTTGTTCATGCCTCATTGTATTTATGTATGCAGCTCAATAATAAAAGTTTAAAAAATGAGGCCTGACTTTTACAGTGTTTTGAACTTTTCATTAGGTTATTAAGTCCGCAGCAATTCTGCAGCCCAACTTTTCTCAACTTTGGGGTTATCATATCATTGCATGTAACATAACTGATATTTCAAAACTAATTTCCAGTATCTGTATTAATCAGGTGTGGGCATAGATAATTTGTTGACTATTTCATGTCCTAGAACCAAAAAGCTAAATCTCTTAATCTCTTCAAAATGAGCTTTGTATTTATGTATGTATTTATTTTATATGCTAAATATATGTATTTAGCATGTAGATACTAAAACTAAGCAAGATGGTTCCTAACACTGCCTTGATCTTCTGCTTCATGCAAAGCTGGGGGGTCAAACTAAGAATATGAGCCTAGTGCCTTATAAGGTCTTTTCTGAGTGTATGCTATTGCTTGGGTTATGTCTGTAACAATCTTGATTGTGGAGAACATTATATATCTTTGCAGTAGCCTTCTTGGCAAACATCTTTTGTCTGCTTTTCCTCCTGAGTTCTTTTTGATTAATGCTTATTTGTGTCTACTGATTTTTCTTATACATTGGCCTTTAAATGTATTTATCACACACATCTCAGAGTGTGGAGTTAAACAAGTAAGCCAAGACTTGCTGGAAGTCCCTGGAGGAAAAAGAAAACATAAACTGTGCTCTGTTCTGTTCCTTGTAGGAGCTTGGTGCCCTCTGCAGATAGGCAGCAAGAACAGAGAATAGATGGGTGTGAGTCAGTTAAAAATAGCCTGAAATCCCTTTGCTCAGATTTAGTCAAGGTGTGCTATTTAGATTTTATTTCCATAAATAAACATTCTACTAATAGATTGTCTTTTAAAATTTGTAGTTCCAGAATGGTGATTCATTTCTGTAAGTTTACAGAAGTTTTTGTCTTTCGGGGGAGGTGAGCTTCCATTCCCCCATTTTCATTGTCATTTTTATAAGTCTTTAGCACTTTTATGTCCTTAAATAGGAACAGGGAAGGCACAACGTTGAAAACGGAAGTAACCCATATTTTCGTGGAACCTTTCTGTTGAGTGTCTTACTTAAGAAATTATTATCTCTCTTTCTCCAGCTTTATATTCTCCATAGTTAAAACTTTTAGGACCCTTTGAATGTATATTTGAATGTAAGCATGCATATCTGATATTAATAATCCATTACTTTGAATATTGAGGTAGAGATACTAATATTTTTGTTCCTTATGAAAGTTACTATGTTCTTTTGAATTTAGACAAAATTATACCGCTGCTTCTAAAGTCACAGTTTTTTCATCTTCAAAAGTTTGGCTTCATGTTTGTAGAGTTAAGCATCCTTTGAATAATCTCCCTAATATTACATGTATTTTCTCCATCAATAGGGCATCGCCTTGATAAACCAAATCTGATATCCGAGTTGGAACAAGAAGACAGGGCTATAACAGAGGACAGAGAAATTATTCCAGGCATCTGTCCAGGTAAGCACAAGTAGGTCTGGCCTCTCCTGGGAGGTGGCTATGGCCTGAGAAGCAAAGTCTCATACTTTGACCTGTGGAGAAAAAAGCAATGATGCAGTTCTTTGCATTTTCAATTTTAAGTCGCAGGCTGGAGAGATGGCTCAATACTGCTCTTGCAGAGGACCAGAGTTCAGTTCGTTCCCAGCAACCACGTAGGAAGACCCACACCTGCCTATAACTCTAGCTCCAGCAGAACCCAATTCTTCTGTTTTCACAGACATCAGCACACACATGCACACATAAATGCAATCAAAAATAAAAAAGAAATTGTAAATTTTAAGTCACAATTTCCACTCCTGATCATTTCTCTTGTCTGTGTCTTACCAATCTCAATATATGCCTAGAATATATTTTCTTTAACTCTCAAAATGTCCAGAACCAACTGTCCTTTCCAGTCTTTATCAAGTATTCTGACCTCTAAGAGTCTGCCTTGACCCATGTATGCACATCACCATTTTTCTTCTCTTGACTTATATTCTTTTCAATTTGTTTCAGATTTGGAGACTGTACTTAAAACCAAATGGCTAGCTCCTAAGAAGCATTTTTTTAGAAAAGAACATGCTAATGCTGGAAAAGCAGTAAAGCTGGAGGTATCGATTTCTCATTTTCCCATGTTAAAACAGATAGAAAACCCAGGGAGTAATTATGAACAGTCACACTGAAACTTGAGGAAATTATGTCTCTGGGAAGGTACTATGAAACCATATTTTTAGAGAAAAGATTAAGCCAACTTTAAATATATTTCTTACTTGAGAATTCCTATAAGTTTGTCTTTCATTAAGTCTGAATCAAGTGTTGGGTTTTTCAACATAAGCAGTCCTAAATTCATCAGAAAATATTTTTGAGTATAGGGATTTATAATCAAATATCTGTGCCTTTGGACATGCTCAAACTAAGCAGAAGTCATATAAGCTGTGAAGAGAGTCAAACTGTTAATGTCAGATTTTATTTTGGGCAAAGGGAATCTCATTACAGCATCATATATTAATAATATAAATTATCATTTATTTCATAACTAACAGGAGAAAGGTCATCATGGAATGAAAATCAATGAATGCAATCAATGTTTTAAAGTGTTCAGCACGAAATCTAACCTTACTCAGCACAAGAGAATTCATACTGGAGAAAAACCCTATAATTGTAGTCAGTGTGGAAAATCCTTCCGCAGCAAATCTTACCTTACAGTTCACAAAAGAATCCATAATGGGGAGAAACCATTTGAATGCAGTCACTGTGGGAAAGCATTTAGTGATCCCTCATCCCTCAGACTTCATGTGAGAATCCACACTGGAGAAAAGCCCTATGAATGCAACCAGTGTTTTCATCTCTTCCGTACCAGTTGTAACCTCAAAAGCCACAAGAGAATTCACACAGGGGCTGAAAATCACCATGAGTGTACTCAATGTGGAAAGGCCTTCAGTACAAGGTCCTCGCTCACTGGACATAATAGTATTCATACTGGAGAGAAACCATTTGAGTGCCAGGATTGTGGGAAGACCTTCAGGAAGAGCTCCTACCTAACCCAGCACTTAAGAACTCACACTGGAGAAAAGCCCTATGAATGTAAGGAGTGTGGGAAGTCCTTCAGCAGTAGCTTTTCTCTAACTGTACACAAGAGAATACATACTGGAGAGAAACCATATGAGTGCAGTCATTGTGGAAAAGCTTTTAATAATCTCTCAGCTGTGAAGAAGCATTTAATGACTCATACTGGGCAAAAGCCCTATGGATGTAACCATTGTGGAAAATCTTTCACCAGTAACTCTTACCTCTCTGTGCACAAAAGAGTACATAACAGGTGGATATAAATTGTGCTGAGAAATTACTAAGGGAACTTCTAGTTTTGTTGATTCTAAGGTAACTTGAGAGAATTTACATCAGGCGTATATATTATCAATTACTATGTAATATGCATCCCCTCCCCCGGAAAAAAAATCTGTGGCTTCAAACAAATACCTCACATGTATAGGTTAGAAATGTTAGGGCACCTTAGTTCTATAGTTCTTTCTCAGGACTTCTCATGAGCTTCCATTCAAGACATCAAACAGACCTGCAGTCTTCTGAAGCTGTTATTGAAGGAATCACTTCTAGGAAGGCTCCCTCACATGCCTAGAAATTTTTTTCTGGTTACTGACAGGAGACTTTCAGTGCCTCTCCATATCTTATAATATGGCAAAACAACAGCTCCCAACCCCCAATTGAGTGTTTTAAGAGAAGGCAATCAAGAAATATCACTTATGACCTTGCCTCCATAAGGTATGGTTTCACTTCTTACATTAGCCACAGACCAGGCTTGATACAGTGTGGGAGAAAAGTACAGAATGTGTGAGGGCCAGGAGACAACTCTCAGAGAACCATCTGCAAAACTTGGCTGTGAAATTAATGAAGAGAAGTCTTCAATAGACAATAGATCTGCATCCTTTTAGTCATCTGTAAATTGTTAAGTCTCTGCAAAGACATCTGTGTGGTAAAGCTTTTTAGTTCACTTTTTGTAGTGTGCTCCAAAGATGATATGTTACGGAAAACCTTGTGAGTAGAAGAAGGAGCCTGTGGTAATGGCCTTTAGTGATACCAATCTTTTTAGTCTTGCGGAATACAAGAAATTCAGAAAACTGTATAGCAAAATGTTCATATTCCTGACCACAACTAATGAGGTGCTCTGCAGTGATAATGGAAAACCCTTGACTGTTTTCCTTTCTTGAAAAGGTCTGAGAATACTTTCTGAAAAGCCCCCTTGAGTTTTCATAGGCATTAGCAAGTCTTTGAGGAATCCTCTGATATAGGAAAAAATTGAAAGTGATTCTTTCTAAGCATATAAGTTAGAGGACACCTTAGGAAAGTGAATAATACATGTCAGGACGTGTCAGCATCAGCTCTCTGTTGAGGAACTGTAATAATTTATAGTGGGAATGAGATGGATCATTGTGGGGTATCTCTACAAGTATGTAGTATCTGTAAGTTCAGATTATTTTCAATTTTTGTTTTATAAACATGTATTTTTATGTGTATAACCCCACCTTACCCTAAAAAACAGCCCTTAGCATTTCCAAAGTTTCAATGCAGTGAGCTTGCAGCTTATCTTCCTAAGAGCTAGGTGTGGTGGCACACACTAGTCATCCTAGTACTAAGGAGACTGCCAAGGTGGATCATGGATTTGATGCCAGCCTAAGTGGCTGGCATAGTATTTTTGTCAGAGTATGGGACTTTTTGATATTGACCCTTTTTCTTCTTTCTGTCCCGCAAGTACCCAGTGTCCATCTTACACTGTGTAGTGTGAACAAAATGGCTCAGTGGGTAAAGGTATTTGCACCAAACCTGATCACTTCAGTTCAGGCCCCAGGACCCAGACAGTGAAAGTAGAGAACGAACTCCCAGAAGTTATTCTCTGACACGCCCACACATGTCAGCCCAACAATTTTTTTTTTAATCTGTAAGCAGTATTAAAGTAATATGCCAGGATTTCTTGAAGCCTGAACACTGATACCAGGAAATTTGGAAACTGAAGAGAAAGCCTAACATCTCATTTATTTTCTCTTCACATACTTTCCCTTGTCAAATAGCGGTAATATCTGGAGTGAGAAGAATTTTTTTGTTTTATCTTGTTTTGGCAGTGGTGACATAGACAATGGAGCAGTAGCTTTAGTTTCATCAAAAACTTCTGACCAACGTGATTTGCTGTTCGGTTTTGAGTTGATGTTAAGTTCCAGCTAGACTGATAAATATATTTGTCCTGATATCCACAGTTGTTTGAGGTAATTTATATTCTCTTACATGTTGATATAGGATATGTATGCACATTAACATAGCCTATTTTAATGATATGTACAAATTGTTTTCTTTTAAAATAGTTTGTGTTAGAGCTGTCTTCTACTGTGATTATGGGTTAACGTTATTGTGGTTTTGCCTTATTTATTTATTTATTTGTTTGTTTGTTTGAAGTTCTGTAACTAGGTGCATACAAGATTAGGTGTATATATTTTGTGTGAAGTGTTCCTTTATGCAAGAACCACATTTTTTATAACAAAGTACAATGCATTGATAATAAATGATCAAACACTATGTAGTGCTTCTCATAGACAAATAGGAATGTCTTATAAGTAACTGTCAGGTACTCTGGACAAGCATCAATGTGTTCAGTTATTACCAGTTTACCAATGAAGAAGTTCATATGGCCCACATCAGTCACTTGCCTGAGTTCTCTGGCTAATAATAATACAGTCTTGATTTGAACATAAGACAGTCCATTGTCTTAATACTACCTCATTTGTTGAGTATGTTCTGGGGGATTATTGTGAATGTATTTACTGAATTGAAATATTTTCTCCGAAAGGAAACAAGAATGCCCTAAATGACATTGGAAGAGGAAGCTGATGAAACAGGAAACTCATCACACCTTCAGGACTCAAAATGTTCACGAGCCATCCCCTCAGATTAAGAATAGTAAATAATTACTGCTAAAGAGGAGGTTGTTATGTGGAGCTGCCAATAAATTGGGAAGGAAGCCCCAAGGATGCAGCTATTTTGTTGTCTTTTATGCTGGGGTAGGGTTTTTGGTGTTATAGCTGCCTCTGAGTCATCCATGTTTCTATAAGTAACATTCAGGAATCCATTAGTTTCCAGGCCTGTGGAAAGACCTGTCTCGTTGTCTTCAGCAAGGATCAGTTCCCAGAGGTCTGTGTTTTGAGAATTACATTATAGACATCCAGGCCTCAAACTCACAGAGATCCACCTCTGCCTCCTTGAGTGCTAGGATTAAAGGTGTTTGCCACCTCACTCAGTTAGGAAAATTAACTTTACAAAAGTTAACAACGAGCCTTCAGAGATCTCTGTTAGAAACAAATAAACTTTTGTGTCACACAGAACATACCAGCAAGGCAAAAGTATCTCAGCAAGACACTTGTTTTGTTTTTTTAAAAAGCCCACCAATCCCAAACCTCACTAGCAAGCGCACTTGGCCAGGATGGCCTCTGTCTACCATCCTGAATGAAACTACTGACTGAATCTCTTTAGAATATATTCAGTATATATGTTATTATTATTTTATTTTTTACATATACATTTATATTATTACACATATATACAATAAACTACCTACAGCAAGAACCATGAAACAATCAGGAATTATATAAATGTTACATTCTTCGTGTTTTGGCTATTTGTATTTGGCAGCCTTGAAGAAAACATCTTTCCTATCTTGGTGAGTCTAAAATTCTGAATGTAAATCAATATCTATAATAGTTTTCCATTATCAACTTAAAACATCTATCTAGACTTAAAAACTTTTTAACCCCTAAACAACTAAGCTTAATTATAAAACTAAACTATCTGGTCTTCAACTGCATCAGAGACTTGAGAAGGAATAAAATTAATTACCTGAATATGCTGGAGTGCAGGTTAGCAGTTTTCCAAAGGAGAAGATGACAGAGACAGCTTACTACCTGAAGTCACCCAAAACTCTAACATTGAAGCATCATCTTTAGCCTTCTTTCCTAATATATCTGACAGACATACTTGTGAGGCAGGAACTATTGAGGACTTGTTTACCCCACCTTGGCAGAGTTTAGTTTTTGATTCTGCCTGCATCTAAGTTGCACATTTTTAGGCAGAATTCTGTTTGTAGCAGAAAAAAAGACATTTTGCCCAGTGGCTGGTTCGCTACATTTGAAGCCAACTCCATAAAAAGGTTCTTTGATGCTCATCATCTTCTTTGAGGTTGGCTGGGTGTTTTCAAGAGTTAACTTGTCTTGTGTCAAAGAAACTTTAGAATAATATAAAAATATTTAATTGCCATGTTATGTGGGTCTTGGAGGCTTTTTAAGACTATATATAACCATATCTATCTGTTAGACTTAGGAAATATATTCTTGGGCTAAAATCTGACTAGTATTTGACATGCCCATGATTTGCAACAATATATGAAATTCTATACCAATAACTTAGAAATAACTTTCATTATGAGTAACAGGCCTTGAGTTAAGAAGTAGGTTCAATCACCTACCTTTGCTCTATCCTCCCTCTATATTTCTATATCCCCCTTTCTTTCTTTTCAGCTCCTATCTCCTTACCTATGGATGAAAAAGAAAAGAAAAGAGAGATGTCCCTGAGTTCAGCCTAGTCATAATAGAACTTGCCTGAAAACTGAGGGAATGAAGCTGGTGGTGGAGAACAAGTTTAATCCCAGCACTAGAGAGTCAAATCACTCTCAACTGAATGGTAGCCTCTTCTACACATCAAATTTTAGGACAACCATTGCTACATAGACTCAGAAAGTAAAGGTAAATGACTTGCACCAGGTTGGAGAAGCTTTGATGAAAAATAAAGACAAAAAACAAGGGATGGAAAAAGATAGCAAATAGAGTATGTCTAAAAGAAAAAGGACACTCACATTGCCTTACCCTGTGCATGACTGCTATCTGGATGGAGGACTCATCCCTGTTAGAGGCTAAAGTTCTAAAGGAAGAATTTTTTTCCCCAAAACAGGGTTTCTCTATGTCATCTTGGGTGTCCTTGACTAGCTTTGTAGACCTGGCCAGCCTGGAACTCACAGCGATCTGCCTGTCTCTGCCTCCCAAGTGCTGAGATTAAAGGCATGTGCCACAATGCTCAACTTGAAGAAATATTGAGAGTATAAAATCTTCCTGTCACAAAATAATCAAAACACAACATGTACACAACAAAGAAAAAGCGTTAAAAGCCTCAAAGGAAAAATGCCAAGAAACCTATGTCAAAACTGTCAGACACACACCTGACTTTTCATAGGACACCCTGAAACCCAGAAAGACTGGAGAGAGGTCTTGCAAACCCTAAGAAACAAGAAATGCCAGTCCAAACTACTACACCCAGCAAAACTATGAAAAACCATAGATGGCAAAAATAAGATATTCCATGACAAAAGCTCTTTCAAACATTACCTATCCACAAATCCAGCCCTACAGAAGAAAATATAAGGAAAACACCAGCCCACAGAGGCTGACTACACCCAGGATAGCACAGGAAATAGATAACTTCACTTTAGCAGAACACAAACCAGACAAACACACAAATACACTACCAAAACCAACATAAAAATCAAAGGAACTAACAGTCACAGGTCATTAATCTCTGAACATCAATAGTCTCAAGTATCCAATAAATAGTCACAGACAACAGAGTTGATGCATAAACAATCTCCAACATTCTGCTGCATTGAAGAAACCATACCTCAGCCACAAAGATAGACATTACCTCATTGTAAAAAGCTGGAAACATGTCTTCCAGTCAAATGGACACAAAAAACAAGCTGGAATAGCCATTCAATAGACTTTCAACTAAAATGAATCCAAAAAAACAAGGAAAATCACTTCATACTCATCAAAGGAAAATTCAACCAAGATAACATCACAAATAATGGAGAATAAGACTGAAATTTATTTTTAAGTATAACAATATGAAGATTATAGATCTATCCATTACTTAAAAATTCAAAACAAAAATTATTACATTAGTTGGATCTAAATAGAAACCATTTTTTAACTTTTTATTTTATTTATTTGTTTTTTATTTTAAAATACATTTTATTAACTTATTCATATTACATCTCAATTATTATCCCATCCCTTGTATCCTCCCTTTCCTCCCTCCCTCCCATTTTCCCCTTACTCCGCTCACCTATGACTGTGACTGAGGGGGATTTCCTCCCCCTGTATATGCTCATAGGGTATCAAGTCTCCTCTTGGTAGCCTGCTACCCTTCCTCTGAGTGCCACAAGGGATCCCCATTCAGAGGACGTGGTCAAATATGGTGCATCAGAGTTCATGTGAAAGTCAGTCCCCACTCTCCACTCAATTGTGGAGAATGTTCTGTCCATTGGCCAGATCTGGGTAGGGGTTCAAAGTTTACAGCATGTAATGTCCTTGGCTGGTGCCATAGTTTAAGCAGGATCCCTGGGCCCAGATCTGCCCATCGTAATGTTCTTCTTGTAGGTTTCTAAAACCCTCTGGATCCTTCTATTTCCCCATTCTCCCATGATTCTCTCACCTAGAGTCCCAATAGCATGTCCTCCCCTCTGTCCCAGTTTCCTGGTAAGTGAAGACTTTCATGAGACATAACTCTTGGGCTAGTGTCCAGATATAAGTGAGTATATACCATTTGAGTTTTTCTGCTTCTGGGTTAACTCACTCATTATGATCATTTCTAGCTCAATCCATTTGTCCACGAATTTCAGGAATTCCTTGTTTTTAATAGCTGGGTAGTATTCTATAGTGTATATGTACCACAGTTTCTTTATCCATTCTTCTACTGAGGCTCTTTGCATGTTCTGGCTAGTCTCAGGTTTAATGTTGAGGTGTTTGATCCACTTGGATTTGAGTTTTGTGCATGGTGACAAATATGGGTCCAATTGCATTTTTTTTTTTTACACGCAGCTATCCAGTTAGACCAGCACCATTTGTTGAAGATGCTATCCTTTTTCCACTGAATAGATTTGGCTTCTTTGTCAAAAATCAAGTGACCACAAGTGTGTGGATTCATATCTGGGTCTTCAATTCGATTCCACTGATCAACCAGCTTATTGCTGTGCAAGTACCATGCTGCTTTAATTACAGTTGCTTTATAGTATAGCTTGAGATCAGGTATGGAGATTCCTCCAGAGGATCTTTTATTGTACAAGATTGTTTCAGCTATTCTGGGTTTTCTGTTTTTCCATGTGAAGTTGAAAATTGAGCTTTCAATGTCTTTAAAAAATTGTGTAGTTATTTTGATAGGGATTGCATTGAATCTGTAAATTGCTTTTGGTAAGATGACCATTTTTACTATGTTAATTCTCCTGATCCATGAGCAAGGAAGATCATCCCATCCTCTGATGTCATCTTCAATCTCTTTCTTCAGAGTTTTGATTTTTTTTCAAACAAGTCCTTCACTTGCTTGATTAGAGTAATTTCTAAATATTTTATATTGCTTGTGGCTAACATGAAGGGGGCAGTTTTCCTAATATCTTCCTCTGCATGATTATCATTTGTATATAGGAAAGCTACTGACTTTTTTGAGTTAATTTTGTATCCAGCCAATTTGCTGAAGGTGTTTATCAGCTGTAGTAATTCTCTGATGGAATTTTGGGGGTCACTTATGTACACAATCATATCATATACAAACAGGGATAATTTGACTTCCTCCTTTCCCATTTGGATCCCCCTGATCTCCTTTCATTGTTTTATTGCTCTGGCTAGAACTTCCAGGACTATACTGAAGAGATATGGAGAGAGTGGGCAGCCTTGCCTCATTGCCGATTTTAGAGAAATTTCCTTAAGTATCTCACCATTTAATTTGATTTTGACTATTGGCTTGCTGTATATAGCCTTTATTATGTTGAGGTATGTGCCTTGTATTCCTGATCTCTCCAAAACTTTAAACATGAATGGGTGTTGGATTTTATCAAATGCTTTCTCTGCATCTAAGGAGATGACCATATGTTTTTTTTTTATTTTCAGTTTGTTCATATGGTGGATTACATACATGGTAGCTTGTAGAGTATCACTATTAGCACATCCTTGAAGGTCTGGTAGAATTCTGCATTGAAAACATCTGGCCCTGAGACTATCAATGATTGCTTCTATTTCTATATGGGAAATGGGACTATTTAGCTTGTTTATCTGTTTTTACTCAATTTTGGCAAGTAGAATTGATCAAGAAAATCATCCATTTCCTTTAGATTTTCAAATTTTCTGGCATAAATGCCTTTGAAGTAGGATCTTATGATGGTACTTCTTCAGTGTCTGTTGTTATGTCTCCCTTTCCATTTCTGATTTTGTTGACTTGGATATTGTCTCTCTGCCTTTTAGTTAGTTTTGCTAATGGTTTGTCTATCTTGTTGATTTTCTCAAAGAATCAGCTCTTGCTTTTATTGATTCTTTGGACTGTTTCTTTGTTTCTAATTTATTATTTTTTGCCCTGAGTTTGATTGTTTTGAAACATCTACTCCTCTTAGGTATTTCTGCTCCTTTTTTTTCATAGGGCTTCTAGCTGTGTCATTAAGTTGCTTATGTGGGATGTTTCCAATTTTTTTTAAAGGCACTTAGTGCTATGAATTTTCCTCTTAGCACTGCTTTCACTGTATCCCACAAATTTCGGTATGTTGTTCCTTCATTTTCATTGAATTTCAGGAAGTCTTTAATTTCTTTCTTTACTTCTTCCCTGACCCAGGTGTCATTAAGTAGAGAGTTGTTTAGTTTCCATGTATGTGTAGGCTTTTTGTTATTTCTGTTGTTGTTGAAGTACAGCCTAAGACCATGGTGATCTGATATGATACAAGATATTATTTTAATCTTCTTGTATCTGTTGAGGCTTGCTTTGTGATCTACTATGTGATCAATTTTGGAGAAGGTTCCATGGCGTGCAGAGGAGAAGGTATATTCCTTCTTGTTTGGGTGAAAGGTTCTGTAGATATGTTAGGTCCATTTGATTCATGGCATTGGTTAATGATGTTATTTTTTAGCTTAATTTCTGTTCCAATGACCTATCCTTCAGTGAGAGTGGGCTGTTGAAGTCTCCCACTATTATTGTGTGGGGATATATGTGTGGTTTAAGCTTCATTAATAGATCTTTTATGAATGTGGATGCCCTTGTATTGGGAGCATAGATGTTCAGAGTTGTGATGTCATCTTGGTTGACTTTACCTTTGATGAGTATGAAGTGTCCTTCCTCATCCCTTTTGATTAATTTTAGTTGAAAGTCTATTTTGTTAGATATTAAAATGGCTATGCCTGCTTGCTTCTTGTGACCATTTGCTTGGAATATTTTTCCAGCCTTTTACCCTGGGGTAATGTCTATCTTTATGGGTGAGATGTGTTTCTTGAATGCAGATGAATATTATATCTTTTTTATGCATCCATTCAGTTAGTCTGTGTCTTTTTATTGGAGAATTGAGATCATTGATGTTGAGAGATATTAATGACCAATGACTGTTAAGAGTCTTAATTTTGATGTTGGTTCCAGTCGAGCGTTTGTGTCGTTGTGTTTTTGTGATGGTGTCGTTATCTATTTACTGTGTATTTTTGGTTGTAGCTTGTCCCTTTGGGGTGGAGTTTTCCTTCTAGTACTTTCTGTAAAGCTGGATTTATGGATAGGTACTGTTTGAATTTGTTTTTGTCATGAAATATTTTTTTTTCTCCATCAATGATTATTGATAGTTTTGCTGGGTAATGTAGTCTGGCCTGGCACCTGTGGCCTCTTAAGGTTTGTAGGATCTCTGTCCAGGCCCTTCTGGCTTTTATGGTCTCTGCTGAGAAGTCAGGTGTAATTCTGATAGGTTTGCCATTAAATGTTATTTGGCCCTTTTCCCTTACAGCTTTTAATATTTTTTCTTTGTTCTGTATATTTTATGTTTTGATTATCATGTGACAGGAAGTTTTTCTTTTCTGGTCTATTCTATTTGGTGTTCTGTAGGCCTCTTTTTGTATGTTTATAGGCATCTCTTTTCTTGGATTGGGGAAGTTTTCTTCTATGATTTTGTTGAGAATATTTTCTGGGCCTTGGAGTCTGGCATCTTCTCTTTCTTCAATGCCTATTATCCTCAGATTTCTTCTTTTCATGGTGTCCTTTATGTCTTGGATGTTTTGTGTCAAGATTTTTTCCAGATTTAGCATTTTCTTTAATGATTGCTTCAAGATCTGTGATTGTATCTTCTAGACCTGAGATTCGTTCCTCCATCTCTTGGATTCTGTTAGATAGGTTTGCCTCTGTGTTGCTTGCCTTCCTCTCTGAGCTCCATATTCCCATTTTTCTTCTGTCTGTGTGTTTATCATTGAATCCACTTTCACCTTCAGATCATGGACTGTTTCCTTTATTTCTTTCTTCTGATTGTTTGTATATTCCCAAGTTTCTTCCATTGCCTTTTTATAGGCCTTCAGAGCTTGAAGAGTTTTATTGATTTCCTTTATCTGGTTGTTTGTATTTTCCTGAAATTTTTCCATTACCTCTCTATAGACTTCTTTTATGTCTTCCACCTGTTTGGCTGCATCTTCCTGCATTTGATTATGAATTTTATTTGTTTCCTCCATTATCGTCCTCATTACAAAGGATTTGAGGTCATTTTCTTGTATTTCCATTGTGTTTGAGTTCTCTGGGTTGTTTTCTTTGGAATAGCTGGGATCTAGAGATGCCATATTGTTTTGTTTTGTTTTTTCTGCATATGATTTTATGTTGTCCTTTGGGCATCTTGCCATCTCTGTTTTTGGCAGGGAGCTTCGAGAGTTGGGTGGAAGAAGCTGGGAATTGATTCACCCAGTTGTCTCATGATTTCCCCAGGCCAGAAGCACTGATGCTTCACTGGTCTGGATGATATTTTGGGTTTCTCACAGCCAGTGATCACCAGCTCCAGTGTACTGTGGGTCCTGTAATTGTTCTGGTTCTCTGAATGTGCATTGGGTGAGGCCAAATTGTCCACAGCCTTCTGGGTCCGCTTGTAGCACTGGAGCTCTCCAGGGACTGAAGCAGTTTGGGTGGAGGGGGTCTAATTGCCACTCTACTCCCTGTCTCCCCGAGATTTCCTTAGTCCCTGAGCTTTGATGCTCTGCTGGTCTGTGGTTCCTGGTAGTGTTTCAGGACCCAGACCGCTCACAGAGTCCAGGTTATTGTCATGGGGCCCAAACCTCACACCTACTGAGTCCAGTTCGCATCTCTGGACCCAAACGGGTCTCTGGGCCTAATTCATGCTCTTATTCTAGTTAGTGGTGAGTCCAACCAGGGTCTCGGGTGCAAACCACACACTGAGCTCGCTGAGTTCAGCTAGAGTCTCAGGGCCTAGACTGCATGCCAAACTCAGCGTCTCTAGGCTGAAACTGCCCGCCAAGCTCAGCTAGGGACTCTGGACCCATGTGTGCACCGTGCTCAGCCAGAGTTGTAGGGCCAGGAGCACCCGTTGAGCTCAGCCAAGGACTCTGGACCCAAAGTGCACACCAAATTGAGTTAGGGACTCTGGACCCAATCCACACACTGAGTCCATCTAAAGTCTCAGAGCCAGGACCGGGCACCAAGCTCAGCTAGGTTCTCTGGGCCCAAACTGCTTGCCAAGTTCAGGTAGGTTCACGGGACCCAAATTGCCCCCCAAGTTGAGTGAGGGACTCTGGGCCCAAACCTCATGCCGAGCTCAGCAAGAGTCTCAGGACCCGGGTCACCCGCTGAGCTCAGCCAGGGACTCTGGACCCAAACTGTGCCCTGAATTCAGCCAGGGACTCTGGGCCCTGGACTGCACGCTGAGACCAGCCAGAATCTCAGGGCTGGGACCATGTGCCAAGCTCAGCTTGGGACTCTGGGCCCAAACTGCATGCCAAGCTCAGCTAGAGTCTCAGGGTCTGAACCATACTCTGAGTCCTTGTTGGATCTCAGGGTACAAGCTGCGCACCAAGTTGAGCTTGGGTCACGGGGCCTAAACCATGTGCTGAGTTCAGCTAGGGTTGAAGGCCCAAATCTTGTACTGAGTCCCCTCTCCAGCAGCAATTCCCACCAGCTGCCATGACAATTGCCTCTGCTGGAGGGGTCCCAGCTGCAAACCTCAGCTCCCATCGCTACCACTGTGGTCCAAGAAAATCTGCACTCCTCCTGTGTGCAGGGGTACACAAGTTTTCTGTATTTTGGTCCTTTCAAACTGTGGAGTACTCCCACTGAAGTGGGGTGTGGAGCTTGGTGTTTCTGGTTTAGAATTCCATGCAATTTCCTGAATCGTTTACTGGAACTTCTAAACATGGGCCACACTGCTCGCTGCCATCTTGGATCTCTCCCTTGCTTTTTATTTTTAAGAGTGATTCTTTTCTGAAAGATTAGATATATACTTTCCACAAAACATAATATTCAGGAAATACACAAGAGAAAAAAGAAGCACAACAACCATTGTAGAGCTTACTATTTAAGCTAAAAAGTTGAATTAATGCATGATGAACATTGCTTCAAACTGTTTCTGTACATGCTTCATGTAAAATGCATTCTATGTAAATATACCTACAGTTAAATGTCTCAGTCCCAACTCACAATTCTCTGCCCCTGTGCCCCTGTACTGTGGACACGCTTGAGGACAAGGTGTAAATGAACCAGCTCTGTGTTCTCATATTCAGTTGTGGGAAATGGAGATGAGCCAAGTATGACCTACAGATTGACATGTGCTTACCTGATATTCAGATATGGGAGAGTCAAGGTGAGTTTTCTTCTCCACATTTTATTCTATTAGTTCGACTTTGTTAGGATTTCTGGAGTAGTTTTAATATGGCCATTATGTCAATACAAGTGTCTCCTTAGCTCGGACATTTTAAAGGCACACAGTCTTCCACAGAGTCCTTTTGCCTTCAGGAGTTTATTATTACAGCTCAGATTTTGTTCCCCAAGTAGGATTGTCCAGTAGTTTTTAAGTGGACTGTTTTTTTTTAACAGTTCAGTGGAATTATATTTTCCAAGCTCCCTCATATCAGAAAACAGCCATGCTGTTCCCCATGTCGCCTCTAAATGACAGTGTACTTAGAAGCACTCTGATTCTCACAGAAGTCTTGTTGCCTTGTCTCTGGGTATTGCCTAGACCAAGGCACCACAGGCTTGTTTCATATGCAAGATTCTTCTGCCTCAACCTCTCAAGTAGCACCCAGCAAAACTAAGTGGTTTCCTTTAATTTTTATTAAATTTCTTATGCTAGAGCTAGAACACAATGCGTGCTAGGCAAGTTGTTCATGAATTGAGTCACCAGCACAAAGAGGTCTTTAAAAGTGTAAGGTCATTAAACAAATGTGTCATAAAATAAAACACCCATAAAATATTCATTAAAAAGGTGAAAACATATTTGAGACACAAGAGTATAACTTCTTTTATTGTAGAAGATCTCATATACATAGCATTATGTGATTTTAATCTTTGCCAAGGCACCAAGGCTGCTATAATGAATGTACTAATTACCAGGCTTCTAAGACATCAAGGTCATGTGACTAGGAAGGAAAAAAATCTGAGGGTGTCTCTACATGTTGCAAGCAGATACTGTCCATCTTCCTTTTATGGGTGATATTATCAGTATTTTTCTTATGGTCACTGATGATCCAAACCTACCCTCAATGACACACAGGCATCATTAGTGCAGAAGTCCTCCATTCATGTTGGTAAGGAATACTAGCTGTCCATACGAGGACAGAAACCATCCAAATAATCATTTCCTAGATCCAAGTTGTCATTATGGGCATCTTACATTTCTTTCAACAAGTATCAACAAGTTATTGACAACGTTCCACAAGGCACCAAGTTATGCTGTTGTTTTGTTTTGTTTTTCTGACATAAAGTTATGCTATAGTATAACTGTGAACTAAATTAAGGAGGTTTAAATATAAGGAGAGAGAGAGAGAGAGAGAGAGAGAGAGAGAGAGAGAGAGAGAGAGAGAGAGAGAGAGAAAACCAAACATGAGCATTCCACAGCTCCTGTGAATTATGTACTCACTAGCAAAGGCTGGCTTGGAACCAAGTCTCCTGAAGGCCCCTCCCTGGTTGTAGAGTTTGTCTTAAAGGATCCACTACAGAGATGCAGTCTGGGCTCAGATTGGTGGAAAAGACATTGTCTGTACCTTCTTTTTAAAATATATTTTATTAATCTATTCACATTACATATAAATTGTTATCCTATCCCTTGTATGCTCCCATTCCTCCCTCCCTCCCATTTTCCCCTTACTCCCCTCCCCTATAATTGTGTATGAGGGGGATCTCTACCCACTATATATGCTCATAGGGTATCATTTCTCTTCTTGGTAGCCTGCTATCCTTCCTACAAGTTTCACCAGCCCTCCCCATCCAGGGGACATGGCCAAATATGGTTTACCAGAATTCATGTGAAAGTCAGACCCCACTCTCCACTCAACTGTGAAGAATATCCTGTCCATTGGCTAGATCTGGGTAGGAGTTCAAAGTTGACTGCACATATTGTTCTTGTCTGGTGCCATAGTTTAAGCTGGATCCCTGGACTGGATCCACCAGTCATCATGTTCTTGTAGGTTTCTAAGACCCTCTGCATCCTTCTATTTCCATTTATATAGGAAAAGAAATAGGTACATTAATTATCAGATAATCCAACCTTCAGATAAACAAATGAGTGTTATCCACCCAGAGAAGCTGGGTGTGGTGGCACAGGCCTTTAGTCCTAGAACCTGGGGAGGCAGAAGCAGGCAGATCTCTAAGAGTTCCAGGCCAGCCTGGTCTACAAAGTGAATGTGGCACAGGTATTGCTCTGTTGCACAGAGCAACCCTGTCTTAAGAAAGCCAGGTGTGGTGGTACACAACTTTAATCCCAGCACAAGGGAGACAAAGACAGGTGGATCTCTCTGAGTTCACTTCCAGCCTGTGCTATCTAGTGAGTACCAGCACAGCTCCTGTGTGCTTTGTAGAAATAACACAAATGTATGTGTTCATTAAAACAATGCTTAGGTATTAAAACAGTTTGCTATTTTGAATATTGAATTGTCATGTCATTACTGGTAAATCATACTTCAAAAATTACCAGTTATGTGCCCCTTGGTTCATTTTCCTTTAATCCTACTCATAATTATAAAAATATTTGGTTTTTTGACACAGTTTCTATTTGGTAATTGCTGTTCTAAAAATAACTCTGTAAAGCATGCTGGCCTCAACTCAGAGATATGCCTGCCTCTGAGTACTGAGTCCTTGGATTAAAGATGTGTGCCACCACTGCAGAGCTAGAATAAATACTTTATTCTAATTTCCTTTATATAAACTTGCTACACTTATATACACATCTATCTTGTTACCCTAATAACTAAGCAATTAATCCTTTATACACCCTAATACAAAAGTGCTATTCTTTAGGAAAAAATTAATTCTATTTATTTATTTACTAATTTATGTATTTATATATTTGTTGATTTTGTTTTTTTAAGACAGGTTTCTCTGTTAGGCATGGCTCTCCTGGACTCACTTTGTAGACCAGGCTGGCTTCAACTCAGATGTGTGTGCCTCTATCTTCTGAAAGCTGGTATTTAAGGTATGTACCACCACTTTATAGCTAGCCTTAAATATTTTATTCTATTTTCATCTATATAAACTTTCAAAATTACATACAGATCTGAGTTCTTTCCCTAATAGTTAGATAGTTAGGACATTAATCTTTTACACATCCTAATGAAAACATTCTCTACCTTAGGGATAAAAATATTTCTCTCTCTCTCCTCTCTCTCTCTCTCTCTCTCTCTCTCTCTCTCTCTCTCTCTCTCCCTGTTTTGATTTTTCAAGAAAGTGATTCTCTGTGTAGCCTTCCCTGTCCTGGACTTGCTTTGTTGACCTGGATGGCCTGGATCACAGTGATCCACCTATCTCTGCCTTCCAGTGCTAAATTAAAGGCCTGTGTCACTTTGACCAGCTAGGTTTTTTTTGTTGTTGTTGTTTTAGTTTAGTTTAGTTTTTAAAGCAGGGTTCCTCTGTATAGCTTTCCCTGTCCTGGAATAACATTATAGACTTTGCTAGCCTCAAAGTCACACAGATCTGGCTGTCTCTGCCTCCCCAGTGCTGGGATTGATGGCATGTGCCTCCATGACAGGCTATATTATTAATTAAAATATAAATTAATTCCAAAACACCACTTTAACTATGGCTTCATAAAATAACATTCAGATCCAAGATGGCAGCAAGCAGTGTGGACCGTGTTTGAAAGCTCCAGCGAACAATTCAGGGAATTGCACAGATTTCTGAGCCAGGAACACCAAGGTCCCCACACCACAGCAGCAGAAGTGCTCCACGGTTCGGAGGGACCAGGGTGCGGAGGACCTGCCTGCCCCTGCACACGGGAGGAGCGAGGACTTTCTCGGATCAGAGCGGTGGCGGTGGGGACAGCAGGGCCATCAGCGGCTCCGGCAGCGCCAGAGGCTCCAGCGGCGCCAGCGGCGGTGGCTGAGGTTTGCAGCTCAGAGCCTTACAGTGGAGGCGATTAGTGTGGTGGATGGTGGGAGTTGCTGCGGGAGAGGGGACTCTGGACAGGATTTGGGTCGCGTGGTGCCTTGAGACCCAGGCTGGACTCAGCGGACGGTTCGGCCCGGAGTCCTGGGTTTGCTCAGTGAGCTGTGCTGTGGAGAGGCTGGCTCGGCTTGGTGGGCAATTCTGCCTGAGGCGCAGCTCCCCTGCTGTGACGCAGGCTAGGCGGAGTGCCCGCTTCCACCCTGGGCTCCGGCTCAGCGCAGACGCAGTTTTCCTGCTGTGACTCGAGCAGGGCGGAGTGCTCAGTTATACTCTGGGTGCTTGCTCAGCAAAGACGCAGTTTTCCTGCTGTGACTCGAGCAGGGCGGAGCGCTCAGTTATACTCAGGGTGCTTGCCCAGTGCAGACGCAGTTTTCCTGCTGTAACGCAAGCAGGGCAGAGCGCTCAGTTATACTCCGGATGCTTGCCCAGCGCAGACACAGTTTTCCTGCTGTGACGCGAGCAGGGCGGAGCGCTCAGTTATACTCTGGGTGCTTGCCCAGTGCAGCCTTGATTTTCCTGCTGCGACGCAATTTGGGCGGAGCGCTCACTTCTACCCTGGGTGCTTGCTCAGTGCGGTCTCAGTTTCCCTGCTGTGACCCAAACCTGGCGAAGTGCTCACTTCTACCCTAGGTGCTTGCTCAGTGCTGCCCCAGTTTTCCTGCTGTGACACAGGCTGGGCAGAGCGCTCAATTATACCCTGGGTGCTTGCTCAGCGCAGCCTTGGTTTTCCTGCTGTGACACAAGCTGGGCAGAGTGCTCACTTCCACCAGGTGCTTGCTCAGTGCAGTCGCAGTTCTCCTGCTGTGGCAGACGGTTCAGGCCCTGAGAAACTAGCTGAGCTTGACGCGTGGATCGGGCCCAGTATCCCTGGCTGGACTTGGCAGGGGACCCAAAAGGTTGTGGATACCTTGGCCTGACCCAACGATCATCCAGAGACCCAGAATGATTGCAGGACCCACAGCAAAGGGGAGCTGAGGATCACTGGTGGTGAGAGCCCAAAACTACAGGAATAACCTCCTGCCATCCACACCAGTGAAGTATCAGGGCTTCCAGCCTACGGAAATCGTGAGAAAACAAGTGAATCTATCATCAGACACCCTCCACTCAACTCTGGAGGTTACCCAACAAAAACAGAGACGGCAAGATGTCTAAGGGACAGCGTAAAAGCATTCGCAAAAAACCCCAAAACAACATGATGTCTCCAGTTCCCAGCTATCCCAAAGAAAACAACCCGGAGAACTCACATACAACGGAAACACAAGAAAATGACCTCAGATCCTTGGTAATGAGGATGTTAATGTAGGAAACAAATAAAATTCGAAATCAGATGCAGGAAGAAGCAGCGAAGCAGGTGCGAGACATAAAAGAAGCACATAAAGTGGAACTGGAAAATTTTCAGGAAAATACAAACAACCAGATGAAAGTAATTAAAAAATCTGTTCAAGATATGAAAATGAAAATGGATTCAATGATAAACACACAGACAGAAGAAAAATGAGAACGTGAGGCCTCAGAGAAGAAGGCGAATGACACAGTGCTGAGCTTTTCTAACAGAATCCAAGAGATGGAAGAATGAATCTCAAGTCTAGAAGATAAAATAACAGATCTTGAAGCAACCAATAAAGAAAATGCCAAATCTGGAAAACTCCTGACACAAAATATCCAAGAAATTAAGGACACCATGAAAAGAAGAAATCTGAGGATAATAGGCATTGAAGAAAGAGAAGATATCAGACTCCAAGGCCCAGAAACTCTTCTCAGCAAAATCATAGAAGAAAATTTCCCCAATCTAAAGAAAGAGATGCCTATAAACATACAAGAGGCATACAGAACACCAAATAGAATTGACCAGAAAAGAAAAACTGCCCGTCACATAATAATCAAAACACAAAACATACAGAACAAAGAAAAAATATTAAAAGCTGCAAGGGAAAAGGGCCAAATAACATTTAATGGCAAACCTATCAGAATTACACCCAACTTCTCAGCAGAGACCATCAAAGCCAGAAGGGCCTGGACAGAGATCCTGCAAACCCTAAGAGACCACAGATGCCAGGCCAGACTACTTTACCCAGCAAAACTATCAATAACCATTGATGGAGAAAACAAAATATTCCATGACAAAACCAAATTCAAACAGTACCTATCCACAAATCCAGCTTTACAGAAGGTACTAGAAGGAAAACTCCATGCCAAAGGGTCAAGCTACAATCAAAACTACTCAGGAAATAGATAACTATACCATGGCAAAAACACAACTACACAAACACTCAACTGGAACCAACATCAAAATTAAGACTCTTAATAGTAACTGGTCGTTAATATCTCTCAACATCAATGGTCTCAATTCTCCAATAAAAAGACACAGACTAACTGAATGGGTGCATAAACAGGATCCAACATTCTTCTGCATTCAAGAAACACATCTCACCCATAATAATAGGCATTACCTCAGGATAAAAGGTTGGAAAAAAATATTCCAAGCAAATGGACACAAGAAGCAAGCAGGTGTTGCCATTTCAATATCGAACAAAATAGATTTTCAACCAAGATTAATCAAAAGGGATGAGGATGGACACTTCTTACTCATCAAAGGTAAAGTCAACCAAGATGACATCACAATTCTGAACGTCTATGCTCCCAATACAAGGGCACCCACATTTGTAAAAGATCTGCTAAAAAGGCTTAAACCACACATCGATCCCCACACAATAATAGTGGGAGACTTCAACACCCCACTCTCACTGAAGGACAAGTCATCGAAACAGAAACTAAGCTGAGAAATAACATCATTAACCAATGCCATGGGTCAAATGGATCTAACAGATATCTATAGAACCTTTCACCCAAACAAGAAAGAATATACCTTCTTCTCTGCACCCCAGGCAACCTTCTCCAAAATTGATCACATTGTAGTTCACAAAGAAAGCCTTAACAGACACAAGAGGATTGAAATAATATCTTGTATCCTATCAGATCATCATGGGCTTAGGCTGCAATTCAACAACAACAGAAATAACAAAAAGCCTACATGTATGTGGAAACTAAACAACTCTCTGCTAAATGACACCTGGGTCAGGGAAGAAATAAAGAAAGAAATCAAGGAGTTTCTGAAATTCAATGAAAATGAAGGAACAACATACCCAAATTTGTGGGATACATTGAAAGCAGTGCTAAGAGGAAAATTCACAGCACTAAGTGCCTTTAAAAAGAAATTGGAAGCATCGCACATAAACACCTTAACGACACAACTGGAAGCCCTAGAAAAAAAAGAAACAGAAACACCCAAAAGGAGTAGACGTCTGGAAATAATCAAACTCAGGGGTGAAATTAACAAATTAGAACTAAGAAAACAGTCCAAAGAATCAACAAAACCAAGAGCTGGTTCTTTGAGAAAGTCAACAAGATAGACAGACCATTAGCCAAACTAACTAAAAGGCAGAGAGACAGTATTGAAATCAACAAAATCAGAAATGAAAAGGGAGACATAACAACAGACACTGAAGAAATACAAAGAATCATAAGATCCTACTTTGAAGGCATATGTGCCACAAAATTTGAAAATCTAAGGGAAATGGACGATTTTCTTGACCAATTTCACTTGCCAAAGTTGAGTGAAGAACAGATAAACAAGCTAAATAGTCCCATTTCCCCTACAGAAATTGAAGCAATCATTGATAGTCTCCCAACCAAAAAAAGCCCAGGGCCAGATGGCTTCAGTGCAGAATTCTACCAGACCTTCAAGGGCGAGCTAATACCGATACTCTTCAAGCTACTCCAAAAGATAGAAAGGGATGGAACATTACCAAACTCATTCTATGAGGCCATAGTCTCATTGATACCTAAACCTCACAAAGACTCAACAAAGAAAGAGAATTTCAGACCAATTTCTCTGATGAACATCGATGCAAAAATACTAAATAAAATACTTGCAAAACGAATACAAGAGCACATCAGAGATATCATTCATCATGACCAAGTAGGCTTCATTCCAGGCATGCAGGGATGGTTTAATATATAGAAATCCATCAACGTAATCCACCACATAAACAAACTGAAAAAAAAACACATGATCATCTCTTTGGATGCAGAGAAAGCATTTTATAAAATCCAACACCCATTCATGTTTAAAGTTTTAGAGAGATCGGGAATACAAGGCACTTTCCTCAACATAATAAAGGCTACATATAGGAAGCCAATAGCCAAAATCAAAGTAAATGGTGAGATACTCAAGGAAATTCCTCTAAAATCAGGAACAAGGCAAGGCTGCCCACTCTCTCCATATCTCTTCAATATAGTACTCGAAGTTCTAGCCAGAGCAATAAGACAACATAAGGAGATCAAGGGTATTCAAATGGGAAAGGAGGAAGTCAAATTATCCCTATTTGCAGATGATATGATAGTCTACATAAGTGACCCTCAAAATTCAACAGAGAACTCCTACAGCTGATAAACACCTTCAGCAAATTGGCTGGATACAAAATTAACTCAAAAAAGTCTGTAGCCTTTCTATACACAAATGATAAGCTTGCAGAGGAAGAAATTAGGAAAACTACACCCTTCACATTAGCCACAAGCAATATAAAGTACTTAGGAGTTACTCTTACTAAGCAAGTGAAGGACCTGTTTGAAAAAAATTTCAAAACCCTAAAGAGATTGAAGATGGCATGAGAAGATGGAAGGATCTACCTTGCTCATGGATAGCGAGAATTAACATAATAAAAATGGCCATCCTACCAAAAGCAATCTACAGATTCAATGCAATCCCTATCAAAATACCTACACAATTTTTTAAAGACATTGAAAGTTCAATTCTGAACTTCATATGGAAAAACAAAAAACCCAGAATAGCTAAAACAATCTTGTACAATAAAAGGTGCTCTGGAGGAGTCTCCATACCTGATCTCAAACTGTACTATAAAGCAATAGTAATTAAAACAGCATGGTCCTGACACAGCAACAGGCCGGTTGATCAGTGGAATCGAATCGAAGACCCAGATATGAATCCACATACATATAGTCATTTGATTTTTGACAAAGAAGCCAAATCCATTCGATGGAAAAGGGATAGCATCTTCAACCAATGGTGCTGGTCTAACTGGATGTCTATGTGTAAAAAAATGCAACTGGACCCATATTTGTCACCTTGTACAAAACTCAAATCCAAGTGGATTAAAGACCTCAACATAAAACCAGAGACACTAAATCACTTAGAAGAAAAAATGGGAAAGAGCCTGGAACATATTGGCACAGGAGACAACTTCCTGAACAGAACACCAACAGCCCAGGCATTAATGTCAACAATTAATAAATGGGACCTCATGAGGCTGAGAAGCTTCTGTAAGGCAGGTGACATGGTAAAGAGAACAAAGCGACAGCCTACAGACTGGGAAAAGATCTTCACCAACCCCACATCTGACAAAGGTCTAATATCCAAAATATATAAAGAACTCAAGAAATTAAATACCACCAAACCAAATAACCCAATCGAGAAATGGGGCATGGAACTCAACAGAGAATTCTCAACAGAGGAATATCAAATGGCTGAGAAACACTTAAAGAAATGCTTAACCTCCTTAATCATCAGGGAAATGCAAATCAAAACAACGCTGAGATTCCATCTTACACCCATCATGATGGCTAAGATCAAAAATTCAAGCGACACCACATGCTGGCGAGGATGTGGGGAGAGAGGAACACTCCTTCATTGCTGGTGGAATGCAAACTAATACAACCACTTTGGAAATCTATCTGGTGCTATCTCAGAAAAATGGGAATAGGGCTTCCTCAAGACCCAGCTATTCCACTCCTTGGAATATACCCAGAAGATGCTCCAGCATACAGCAAGAAAATTTGCTCAACCATGTTCATAGCAGCCTTATTCATAATAGCCAGAACATGGAAACAGCCTAAGTGTCCGTCAATAGAAGAATGGATAAAGAAACTGTGGTACATATACACTATGGAATACTATTCAGCTATTAAAAACAAGGAATTACCTAAATTTGTGGATAAATGGATTGAGCTAGAAATGATCATAATGAGTGAGTTAACCCAGAAGCAGAAAAACTCACATGGTATATACTCACTTATATCTGCATATTAGCCCAAGGGGCATGTCCCACGAAAGCCTTCACTTACCAGGAAACTGCGACAGAGGAGAGGACATTTTAGTGGGAGTCTAGATGAGAGAATCATGGGAAAAGGCAAAGTAGAAGGACCCAGAGGGTCCTAGAAGCCTACAAGTAGAACATTATGATAGGCAGAGTTGGGCACAGGGGTCCCGCTCAAACTAAGACACCAGCCAAGGACAATACAAGTGGTAAACCTTAAGCCTCTACCCAGATCTAGCCAATGGACGGAACACTCTCCCCAGTAGAGTGGAGAGTGGGATATTACTTTCTCACATACTCTGGTGCCTCACCTTTGACCATGTCCCCTGGACGGGGAGACCTGGCGGCAATCAGAGGAAGGACAGCAGGTTACCAAGAAGAGACTTGATACCCTATGATCATATAGAGGGGGAGGTAATCCCCCTAAGGAACAGTCATAGGGGAGGGGAATAAGGGGAAATTGGGAGGGAGGAAAGAATGGGAGGATACAAGGGATGGGATAACCATTGAGATGTAACAAGAATAAATTAAAAAAGGAGGGGGAAAAAGAAAGTAGAGTAAATCTGTCTTTAACTCGTTTGGTAGACATAGAGATGCTCAGATTTTAATCCTTCCTAGTCAGTTGTCCTGGATGGCTTCAGCCTGGTGACTAGAACCTACATTATAGCAGCCTTGGTGCCTTGGCAAAGATTAAAACCTGCTGCTTCACCCTACACATTTTTGGGTTCAAATACTTGAGTTTTAGAAACTTTCACAAATAACTTTGGTCCCTACATTGATCTGAGAGCTTTTTCGTCTGAGAAAATTCATGATAAACCATCCTGGACTTTAGAAAAATCTGTATAACTAGTAGTATATGTGATCCTGTGCTGTTTACATTTCTCTTAGTTTTTAAGGGGAAACCGATGTAGAGAAAACTATGTAGAGAAACCCACCCTAAACAAAACAAAACAAAAAAGCAACTAAGGCATTGTGACATTGGCTTTTAATCCCGAACTTGAAAGGCAGAGGCAAGTGGATCTCTTTAAGTTGGAGGACAGCCTGGTCAGCAAAGCTAGTCCAGGACAGCCAAGGCTACAGAGAGAAACACTCTTTTGAAAAACAACAACAACAACAAAAACAAAACCCAAAACACAAACACACATGTACATGTATACAGGAAAGTACACAAATGCTCATACATTCACACACCAAAACAGAATGTAAAAGAGACAGAGAAAGAGAGAAAATGAGAGAGAGAGAATTATTTTTTTCTCTGTGATAGAAAATGTTTTCAGTAGGTTGTGTAAAGGATTAATATCCTCACTATTAGGGACAAAACATAGATATGAAAGTAATTTTGCATGTTTATATAGAGGAAAATAGAATAAAATACTTAATTCCAGCTATTAAATGTCGGCAATTACCTTAATCCCAGCTCCAAGGAGACAGAGGTAGACACATCTTTGAGTTGAAGACATCCTGGTCTATAAAGTGAATCCAGGACTTCTAAGGCTAATAGAGAAAACCTGTCTCAAAAACATTAAATTTAATAAGTATATAAATACATAAATTATTAAATATAAAATAGAATTTATTTTTTCTTAAGAATTATCACTTTTGTAGTACTGTATATAAAGGATTAATCATTTAATTATTAAAGTAAGAAGATAGATCTGTATGTAAGTGTAGCAATTTATATTAGAATATAGTGTTTACTTCCAGCTGTGCAGTGGTAGCACACACTTTTCCTCCAAGGACGCATCACTCAGAAGCAGGTCAGCCTGGTCTACAGAGTGAGTTTTAGAACAGCAAGTGTCAAATAGAAAATGTGTCAAAAAAACCAAATCTGTGCATAAAAATGAGTAGGATTAAAGGGCAATTAACCAAGAGGCACATGAGTGGTAAATATATAAGCATGATTTACAGGAAGCCATGACACTTCTGTCTTAAAATTAGCAAATTCTATTTCAACACCTATGCATTGTTTTAACAACACATCAATTTCTGTTATTTCTACAAAGCACATAGTACTGTGCTGGAACTCACTAGATAGCCCAGGCTGGTGGTGAACTCACAGAGGTCCTAATGCCTCTGCCTCCCCAGTGCTGAAATTAAAGCATTTTACCACCACTCCTGGCTTTCTGGAGACAGGGTTGCTCTGTGTACCAGAGCCCATCCTGTCCTGGAATTACTTTGTAGACCACACTGGCCTGGACCTCATAGAAATCTGCCTGACTCTAAAGGTGTGCCCCCTCAATGCCTGGCTTACATAGGACAGGTTACTCTGCACAACAGAGCCCTAGCTGTCCTGGACTCACTTTGGAGATCAGGCTGCCATTAAACTCACAGAGATCTGGCTGTCACTGCCTCAGGGGTTGCTGAGATTAAAGACCTGTACTACCAGGCCCATTTTCCCTGACAGTCTGAGCACAATTTGATTTATCTGTGTGCTGGATTGCCTAATAATTAATGTACCTATCTCATTTGCTATATAGAAGGAGAATTAGATGGGAAAGACATTGCTGTTTGTAGCTACCCAAGCCCTGTCTGCATCTCTGTAGTGGAGCCTTTAAGGACAAACTCTACAACCATGGAGGGGCCTTCAGGAAACTCAGTTTGAGGGCAGCTTTTGATCCTGAGTACATAATTCACAGTAATTGTGGAGTGTTCATCATTGCTTTTCTCTTTATATTTAAGCTTCCTTAACTTAGTGCTCAGATGTACTCTCCAATAATGTGAGGTCAAAAAACTGTAATTTAATGTATTGTGACTAGCTGTTCACTACTTGCTAATACTAGTTGGTAAAAATGTCAGACAATTCCTCAGAGTTCACTTCTGCCCATCACCCAAGGTTGGAAGAGGAACAAGGGGTCCTCAGCAGCCACTATCTTTCTATAGTCCAGAGGGAACAATGCCTGTGTCTCTTCAGCTGTCACCATCTTATTACAGACCAGCAGTCACCACTGCAGACATCTGTAGACAGGGCAGGAAGGTGAAGAGAACAAGGAAGGGACTGGCTGAGGCCTTGGATTCACCAGTATGTTTCTGTCCCTACACCATGTACTTTTTTTCCTCTGCTGTTGCATTTTTGTACATCTCGAGATCAGGGATGCAGAAACCTTTGGAAGATATTTTATTGTTTCCATTTGAATTATCTATTCTAAGATTGTTCTTTTGATTTTCCATGAGAAGTTGAGAATGGTTCTATCAAGGTCTGTAAACAACTGTGTTGGTATTTGGATGGGAACTGCATTGACTCTGTAGCTTGTTTTCAGGAAATTGCCCATTTTTACTACATTAATCCTACTGATCCCTGAACATGGAGGATCTTCTCATGTACTGACATACTCTTCAGTTTCTTTCTTCAGAGACTTGAAGTCTTTCCCTTGTTTGGTTAGAGTTAAACCAAGACACTTTATGTCTTTATTTTCTTCTGGCTGTCGTAAAGGTAATATTTCCCTAATTTCTTTCTCAGCCCATTTGTCTTTTGTAGACATGAGAGGTACTTTTTTATTTTTGGTGAATTTTTTTATCCAGCTGTTCAATTATATCCCAAAAAAGAACATTCAGCACTATTTAAAGGAATTGGACATTTCTTTACACGTTTATTGACCTTTGTGCTATCCTCTTTTGTGTAAGGGCTTAGAAATTTGCAAACCATTCTCCAAATCATTTCTGTTCCTTTTGGTCAATGTGTTCTAATGGATGTATGCAAACCAAAACACTCCTCACACATTGTGGTTTTCTCCTATTGTTTTAAATCCAGTTTGATTAAATATTAGAAACTATTATAATTAATGTGTTGTACATATTATAACTTTCCCTATCTACTTTTAAGTTGTGGTGCCAAAAGATTATATTTTCTCATACCTGTAAAGTTCTCTATCTTCTGTTATTAAATTAAATTTATTGATTATGTAAAACCAAAATTCCAAGAAAGAATGTATTAAGTGTTGAGCTGAAGAATAGTTTGGAAGGTTGAACACACTAAAATATTCCAAAGTAATGAGTGAAGGACATTTCAAAGTAAGAGCTGAGCCACTTCAGCATATTCTGTAAGATGTGCTTAAAATTAAAGCCTGAGTGTCAGAAACAAAAGTATCCAAGCAAGCTGGATGTCAGACTACTTGGTATTAATCTGAGCACATGGGCAGTGGAGGAAGGAGTATAGGACACATAAGGCTTTCCTGACTGTAGAGGAATTGTAGCCAACTTGAGGGGAGCCTAGTACTAAACAAAATAAGAAAGAAATAAACTCTCCCATCACTAAAACAAAAACAACCAACCAAACAAACAAACAAACAAAATTCAAGTCCTTACATTTAAGTATGATTCACAAACTTATATCTAAACAATTCCACAATTTCTAATCTAAGGAGTCTAGGCTAACATTACTAGACCATTTACTGTTCTACAAATGAAAGCTGGAAACAAGGGTCTGCAATATTTTTTATAAATCCAAGAAGACCTGTCTTCTTCTTTTTTCTCTTTCTTTCTTTCATTCTTTCTTTCTTTCTTTCTTTCTTCTTGTTATATCTCAAAGATTATCCCATCCCTTGTATCCTCCCATTCCTCCGTCCCTCCCATTTTCCCCTTACACCCCTCCCCTATGACTAAGACCTGTATTCTTTAATCATTACCATCTTCATCATTATCTACTTAGGCATTCTAGGTAATATAAGAAAGCATAGGTCATATAAGAACCAGGAATGGCAGCTCGTAGTAGATACGATGAATGAGACATAATTTCTCAGATCAGAATTCTATACCTAGTGGCAATACTGAACTCAAACATAGATACATAGGAGCCGGTTCCTAATACACACACAGAGATAGTGTCTACATCAGAATTGCAGGCTGAAACTCCAGATAGACCAATACAGCATGGGCAAAATCATTGGCCGGCATACCCTAAAGCTACCACAAAAAGAAGTGCAGTCAGCATTTTCATTGGACTGTGTGCTGCACACATGGCAATTCTAAGACTAATGTAAGATAGCATCACCTCAGCACTAACAGGTGATCTTGGGTGTTGTTCTTTGTGCCATTGTGGATAGTGTTTGAAGACTCTAATCACCACACTGGCTGCAGAAGGACTAGAGTTTTCTGGGTTTTGTTATGTTTGTGTTTTCCATTGAATCCATGTTTCCCTTACTGATTGCAGAAAAATTTCACATTCAGAAAACAAATGTAGAAAGCAGCTAAGATTTATAACTTGTCTATCTAGGATTTAAAAGTACTAATGGCTGTGGTGTGTGTGTGTGTGTGTGTGTGTGTGTGTGTGTGTGTGTGTGTGTGTGTGTGTGTGTTGCAACAGCCTCTCTCAGCTCTTTTTTCTTGGAACTCACGGTGTAGATGAGGTAGGTTTCAGTTTCACAGAGATCTACCTCCCACAGCCTCCTGAGTGCTGGGATTACAGGCGTGTGCCACCAAGCCTGGCTCTGCACAGAGAAGCAGAACAGAGAGAAACACTGAGCAGCTTGGCGGAAGAAAAGGTGAAAAAAAAGTTGAAGTTAATATTATTTTATGAAGTCATTGGCATGTTTTTCAGTTAACTTATATTAGAATAAAAATTCATAGCCTGTCCTGCTGGCCCAGACCTTTAATCTCCTCACTGGGGAGGCAGAATTGGGCTGATCAAAGTCAGCCCGGATACCAAAGTGTCTCCAGGACAACCAAGGCTCTACAGAGAACCCTGTCTACTAAACTAAATCCAATAAATAAACAGGGAGCATTCATTTTTTTTACTAAAATGTAATATATTTGTATTAAGGCTTGAAAATAATTAATTTCTTATCAATTATGGTAAGAACTATGATCTATATGTAATATTTCAAGTTTTTATATAGGAAATTAAAATGAAATATTTAATTCTACTTGTACACTGAGGAGAAATTGGCAAGCAGATCTCTATGAGTTTGATGCAAGCCTGGTCTTATTTGTTTTTTAAGAGGACTTTTTTTCATACACTTAGTATTACTGACATTTGTATGAAAACTGAATCTTTATCATACACTAACCTGGGATTGAAATTTCTAATCTTTCTTTTTTCGGTTTTATATTATTTTTCAGCCGGGTGTTATTTATAGTGAGATATAGCAAAGATGGAGCTACAAGAGAAAACTGCTCTGAAAAAAAAAAGATACCTATCCTAAAATCAAAATATGTAATTTGACTTAAAAAAATTAAATACATAATGAGTGTAAAATTAGTGCTAGTAAATTGTGGAAAAGGAGGTTTCATTTTGGAATCACGAAGTAGCCTGGGTCTCTAAAAGAAAAAACCTGAAGAGATGAGTGTAAAACAAACAGGCCACTTATTAGATAGGATTACAGGATATGGTATAAGTAGTCCAACAATGGCTGTCTCACAACTAGAAGACTGAAAATGCAGTGACTGTTAATCCCTTAAGGTTGGATGACCCAACAATACACATACATATCTGGAGGATTTCTGGATAGCTGATTGTATCCAATCACTGCTGGAATCCTGGTGAGGTTGGATTTTGTATTGATCCCAGCAGTAACATACACAAAATGGAAGTCATGATGGAGGGCAAGCAGGAAAAAGGAAAAACTTCTTCCATTCCATGTGGACTGTCAACAAAAGAGTGGCCCCAACTGAAAGTGAATCTTCCTACTTCAAATTGTCCCATAAAAGAAATGTATTTTTCACCCAGGAGTGGTGGTACATGCCTTAGATCTTAGCTCATGGGGGGCAGAGGTAGATCTCTGTGAACTGGAGGGCAGTTTGGGCAACATAGTAGGTTTTAGGATAGTTAGAGATACATAGCAGAGACCCTGTATCAGAGAGAGGTAATTACAGATGAAGAAAGAGAGAGACTGAGAGAGAAAGGGAGAGAGAGAGAGAGAGAGAGAGAGAGAGAGAGAGAGAGAGAGAGAGAGAGAGAGAGAGAGAACTCCTTATTGGGTGACTAAAACCTTAGAATTTTAATGTAACCAAATCTCATCATCACAGTACTTTCTTCAAAGTTATTATCACCCTATCAATGGAATGGTCTGTGATAAATCCTGCCTCAGCCATCTCACTACACCCAAATACCCAGAAGGCAAAAGCAATCTTTAGGGTGTGCCCAGGGCTTTAAAGAAGGAGATTATACAAGTTAAGTTAATTATGCTAATATCGACATACTCTGCCTTAGGGTGGGGTCTTCAGATCTCTATATAAAATCTCAAGAAGAGTAAAACTCAGTCAGTTCAGAGGCCCTAGGAGGTGGTTACACAGTGAAGTCCTACTTCAAGTCAGGGCTGTTTTCCAGAGAGATCAGAAGGCACAGCATCAGTGAAGCAAAGGGCAAGCTTCCATAAGACCAGGTATCTGGAGGTGAGTGGAAATCCTCAGTCCATGCATTTATACTTTCTCTAAGTCCAAGAATTTTCATGAACACCTTGCCTACCAGGCTTTTTGTTCTAGTCATAGGACTAAGAAAGTGAATAATAAGATATTGGAAACCACTCAGTATTGTTGGGTGCTAACTGGGAAGTTTGAGGCAGTAGATCGTGAGAAGGAAGCAAGTCTGTGGTTAATAATCCTGTTTTAATGGATACTTGATACTACTGACCTTGGGGGAGATTAACCAATGACTATTAGTTTATTTGGTTTTTATATGGGTTGTGGTAGTGTGTTTGTGTGTTTGTCTGGTTTAGATTTTTTTAAAAGTGAAGTTAACTGTGCCCTGTGTTATCCTTGGTGTAGTGTACTTAGCCTCTGTGAGTTGGCATTTTCCCTCTATTATCTTGTGTAGGGATTGACTTGTGGATAGGTACTGTTTTGATATTGCTTTTCATGGAATCCCTTATTTTCACCATGTGAAGTAATTGATAGTTTTGCTGGGTATTATAGTCAGGATTGGCATCGGTGGTCTCTGGCTATGTCCAAGGCCTCTGTTCAGGCCTTCGGCCTTTTGTTCTCTTCAGAAATGTCTGTTGTGATTCTGATGGGTTTGCCATTACATGGTACTTGGCCATTTACCTTTGTGGATATAATAAAGTTTTCTTTGTTCTGTATGGTTTGTGATTTGAGCATTTTGTGACAAGAGGATTTTATATTCTCAAGATTTCTTAATGCCAGTCTTGGTGGCACACACCTTTATAGCCAACATTAGGGAGTCACAGGCAGGAAGAACACTCTGAGTTTGAAGCCTGCCTCATTTAATGTGACAGTGGTTTTTTTTATCTTTTCTTCTTCTTCTTCTTCTTCTTCTTCTTCTTCTTCTTCTTCTTCTTCTTCTTCTTCTTCTTCTTCTTCTTCTTCTTGGTTTTTTGCAACAGGGCTTCTCTTTTGTCCTGACTGTCTTGTACTACCTTTTAAAAGGCTGGCCTAAAATTCACAGAAAACTGCCTGCCTCTTACTCCCAGTTGCTGGAATTAAACTGCTCTACCAAGCCTGTCTTATTTAACCCAGGGATCATCTGTATAACAGAGCCCTAGCTGTCCTGGACTCACCTTGCAGATCAGGCTGGTCTTGAACTCACAACATCTGGTTGCCACTGCCTATGGGCTGCTGGGATTAAAGTCCTATACAACCACACCCAGTTTCCTTGACAGTCTGAACAGGCTTTGCTTCATTTGTGGGAAGGATTTCCTGGTAATTAAGTTACCTCTCTCTTTTTCTATATAGAAGGAGAATTAGTTTGGAAAGACAGTCATTTGCAGCTACCCAAGCCCTGTCTTTGTCTCTGCAGTGGAGCCTTTAAGAACAAACTCTACAACCATGGAGGGGACTTCAGGAAACTCAGTTCCAAGCCAGCCTTTGATCGTGAGTACATAATTCACATTAATTGTGGAATGGTCATCCTTGTTTTCTCTTTCTACTTAAAGCTCCCTATATTCATGCACATTGTACTTTAAAATAAAATTATCTCAAAAAATATAACTTGGTTCCCTGTGAAAGCTGTTATTTGCTAATACTACTTGGAAGAAATGTAGGACATAATTATTCAGTCCATAATGACAACTTTAATCTATGATAGGTATTTCTGCAAGTTTTTGTCCTTCTCTGGACAGCTAGTGTTCTTGCCCAAACTTGAGTGGAGGGCTTCTACACTAGTGATGCCTGTGTGCCACTGAGGGTAGATTTGGAACATCAGTGACCATGAGAAAGAAAAGCTGAGAGATGCAGCCTGATAGGAAGACAGAGGAAATCTGTTTGCAACTGGCTTAGTAGAGACAGACATGCCCAGATTTTAATCGACCCTAGTCACATGACCTAGATGGATTAGAAGCCTCATAACTAGAACCTTCATAACACAAGCCTTGGTACCTTGGTAAAGATTCAAAATATGTTGCCTCTACCTCCACATTTTTGTGTCCTAATATTTGAGTTTTAGAAACTTTCACAGAGAAGTTTAATCTATACCTTGATCTGAGAGTTGTTTCTCTTGAGAAAATGGAGGAATGACCAAACAAAAACTCTGACAATTGTGTATAACTAGTAGTATATGAGATCCTGTGCTGTTTACATTTCTCTTTGTTTTCAAAGGGAACACTGAGAAGAAGCATGATACCCAAGAAACTACAAAAGATGAGAGAGGCTTTGGAAGCCAAGAGAAAGTTCAGGGCCAAAACCAAAACCAGAACCCGACTTGGGGTAACTACCAGTGGTCCTATGAGGTTGACCAGTTGCATCTTCCAAAAGCCTGTGTCTAGAATAACTTCTTACCCTGGGAATATCACCATGAGAAGGAAAGACCAAGAGAACCTAGAGAAACCCAGAGGCTGTCTGCTTTGGAGAGGTTGAATGACCCTCAGTCTGGAGACAGGAAAGTGAACATTTTATATCCACTGGATCTTAATACCCCTGTAAACCAAAGCACACTGGGAATGCAGGATGAAGCAGTGGTGTTAAGGATCTGCACACTTCCTCAGAGTTCAGCCCTGCCCAGCACCCATCTTTGGAAGAGGAACAAGAGGCTCCTCAGCAGTCACTATCTTTCTACTGTCCAGGAGTAACAAGGCCAATGTCTCTTCAGCTGTCACCATCTTATGAGAGAAAAGGAGTGACTATTGCAGACATCCAGAAACAGGCCAGGAAGGTGAAGAGAGCCAGAAAGAGACTGACTGAGGCCTTGAAGGAAGACAGGCTTGCCAGGCTGGTGGAGAACATGAGGGAGTGAACAGAGATAGGTTTTCAGAAATCTACATTTTAAAAGTTTTCACAGGACATATTGTGGCCTTTGTAAGTTCTACTTGAAGTATCGTTATCTGACTTGTATTTAATTTTATATTGGCTTATTAAAAAATACTTGCTCTAAGAACCAATCAAGCCTCTTTGCCTGATTTCTTTCTTTTTCCCACATGCCCTCCCTCCTCTCCCCTATTTTCTTTCCCTAGTGCTCAGAGAGGGAGAGCTCTTCTCCCTTATCAATTAACTCCAGCCTACCAATTCTCATCAGGACTTCCTGCATCCTCTTTCTCGGTATCCTGGTAAGGGATCTTGCAAGGAGGAGGTGGTCCTACTGCAGGCAACTGAGTCCTTGGCAGTGAAATACCTGATCCCTTAACAAGGGACACTTATGGTGATTGAGCTGCCTATTGACTACATCTGAGCATGGGTCTAGGTCCTCTCCATGTATTGTTCTTGGTTCATGCATCTGCCTTTAGGTACTTCACTGGTACAGATTTTTTGGCTCTCTTGGTACCCTGTGGAACTCCTTTCCTCTCTGGGTCCTGCTATTCCTGGTTTCATCTGTGGGACTTCCTGTACTCTGTCCAAATTTTGGCTGTGTGAGCAAGATTCTGCTCTTTTTCCTTTGTGGGTGGAGTATTTAGGAAGACAGCTATGGAAGACTCCTCTTCTTGTCCCTATATTCTACTGCACACATTGTTTATTCTACTTTCCCATCTGAATGACAGTAAAAGATCTTGCAAGGTTCCTCCTTGTTACTTAGCTTCTTCAGGTGTGTGTGTTGCAACATGGTGATCCTTCAACGTATGGCTAATATCTGCTTATAACTGAGTGTATACGATGCTTGTTCGTCTGTGTCTGGTTCACTTCACTCAGCACCTTTTCTAGCCCCATCCATTTGTCTACGGATTTCATGATGTCCTTATTTTTGGCAGCTGCAAAGCTGTAGGTCATTGTGTAGATGGACCTCCTATAACAATATCCATTTTGCAGTTGACGGACATCTAGATTCTTTCCACTTTCTGGCTATTTCCAGTAATTCAGCTCTGAACAGATTTGAACAAACATTGTATGGTAGAGCATCTAGTGGGTATATATTCAGGAGAGGCATAGAGTTATCTTTAGCTTGAGTTATTCTCAATTATCTGAGAAACTTCCAGATTGATTACAAAATTGTTTGTACCAGGTTGCACCCCACCAGGAATGGGGGAATGATCCCCTTGTGCCACATTCTCCTCCAGCAAGTGCCCTAACTTGAGGCTTCTATCTTAGTAATTCTGATAGGTGTTAGTTGGAATCTGAGAGTTGTTTTGATTTGCATTTTCCTGAAGGCTAAGGATGTTGAGCAATTATATGCTTCTCAGCCATTAGATAATCTTCTGTTGAGAATTTTCAGTTAAGAAACATACCACATTTTTTTTTGTTTTTTTTTCCAAGAAAGAGTTTCTCTGTGTAGCCTTGGTTTTCTAGGACTCGCTGTGTAGACCAGACTGGCCTCAAACTCACAGCAATCTGCCTGGCTCTGCTTCCCAAGTACTGGGATTAAAGGTGTGTGCAAACACATCCAGCCATACCATATTTATAATTGGCTTAATTGGTTTGTTGTGGCTCTTTTGAAAAAATTGTTTTTATATATTTTGGATATTATCTCTCTTGGATGTACTGTTGGTGAAGATCTTTTTACCAGTTTGCAGGCTGTTTTTTAATTATTGGCTTTGCCCATTGCTTTATAGAATTTCTCCATTTCAAGCAATCTCAATTACTAATTGTTGATCTTAGCATCTGAGCTGATGATGTTCTGTTCAGGAAGTTGTCTCCTCTTTCAATGAGTTCAAGGCTCTTCCCAAATTTCTCTTCTACTAGATTTACTGTTTCTAGTTTCACATTAAGGTCCTTGATCCACTTGTACTTGAGTATTGTGCAGTGTGACCAATATGGATCAATTTGCATTTTCTACAAGTAGACAAGCACTTAGGCCAGTATCCTTTCTCTAAGATGCTACCTCTTTTCCTTTCTATGGTTTTGCCTTGTTTCTCAAAATCAAGTGTCCTTAGGCGTGTTTCTTTCTTGGGTCTTGAATTTGATTCCATTCCCCCACCAGTCTCTTTGTACGATAGGCCCTTGCATTTTTTTTATGACTGTTGCTCTATAGTACATCTCCAGATCAGCGGTGCAGATTCCTCAGAAGTTGAGAAGTGTTCTATCAAGGTCTCTAAACAACAATTATGTTAGTTTTTTGATGGGAATAGCATTGATTCTATAGCTTACTTTTGTAAAATTGTTCACTTTTCCTACACTAATCCTACTAATCCCTTTGTTTGGGAGATCTTCCCATGTACAGACAAGTTTTTTCGTTTCTTTCTTCAGAGTCTTTCACCTGCGTGGTAAGAATCACACCAAGGGCGTTATTTCATTTGATTTTATTTTTGGCTATTGTTAGGTGTGCTATTTCCCTAATTTCTTTCTCAGCCCATTTGTCTTTTGTACACATGGTAGCTCCTGCCTGTTTTTAGTTAACTTTGAATCCAGCCACTTTCCTCAAGGTGTTTTCACCCATAGGAATTCCCTGGTAGAATTTTTGAAGGTGCTTCTGAATACTATCATCCTGAATAGTGATACTTGGACTTCTCCTTTTCAATTTATATTCCCTTGATCTCCTTTAGTTGTCAAATTGCTCCGGTAGAATTTGAAACACTAAATTGAAGAGATTTGACAGAGAGGACAACTTTGACTTGTCCCTGATTTCAGTGGGATTGCTTCTCTTTTCTCTCCATTTAGTTTGAAGTTGGATAGAGGCTTGCTGTGTATTGCCCTCACTAATTTTAGGTATGTGTCTTCTGTCCTTAATATGTATTAGACTTCTGACATGGGTCAGTGCTTGTTGCCTTTCTAGTATGCAAGGAAATGATCATGTTTTGGTTTTTCCTTTTCCCAGAATTGTTTGTATGCTGGATTACTTAGATGGATCTCTGCCTATTTAACCAGTGTATCATGACTAGTTTACATGCTGATAGGTCAAAGTGCATGATATTTTTTCTGTTTCCTTTGGTTGGGCTTGTGAGTATTTTATTGAGTATTTTTCCATCCATGTTCATGAGGGATATTTGTCTGATATTCTCTTTCCTCTTTGGGTATTTGTTTGGTTTAGGTTTTTTGTTTTATTTTGGTGTGCCTATTTGTTGTTTCTGTATCTTTATTTTTGAAGGTTTCAGACCAGGTTTCTCTTCTTCAGTTGAGTGTTGTCGACTTCCGTTTAGATCAAAAGTGTTCAAACTCACAGAAATGTGTCTTCCTCTGTCTCCCCAAGTGCTAGGAACAGTTATATGCCCCTATACCAGGCTGCCTTTTGAATTGTCAAGACAAGGTCTGTAGAGGTAACGTTGGTTGCTCTGGATCCATGCCTCTGCTTCAGAGTGCTAGGTTCAAAGACATATACCAGTATCACCCAGAATTTCTTATATGTTTAAAATATAAATGTACAGTGATAATGATATACCCAACTCGCTCCTTTTCCAGCTCTTTTTATAAAAAAAAAATTGAGGATTAACATTTTTTATTTAATTAATTAATTTAGGGTTTTTTTTTGGTGCAGGGTTTCTTTGTGTAGCTTTGAGGGCCCTGGACTCCATTTAGCAAACAAAGCTGGCCAGAAATCATAGAGATTCTCTACCCTCTGCTCCCCAAGCACTGGGTTTATAGGTGTGCACCACCACTCTCCAGCTTGAGCACTATTATTTTTAAATATAGTGTTTTTTACTTTTGACAGAAATATTCTTAAATAAACTTCATGTGAAAATTAACTTAAGGTCCACTGTGATCCACAATAGGACTCTAGGATAGATGCAAAAGCAACCAACAGAGCAAAGGAAATGCCTTCTTTTACAGCATTTAGATGAGAAGGCTCTACATATTTATTTAGCAGTTAAATTAGTGGTGATACTAGGTGGGTTACAAAGCCTTAACTCAGGCTAGATAGGCCTGGCCAGCTTGAATCTAATTGTTTGGCCCTCCCTCCCATGGTATTACTACTTGATAGGTGTGTGACTTCCTAAGGCAGGTATTGAATATCATTTAAACTGGAGGGCTGGTTGCCAGGGGCCGGGAAGCGAGAGAAGCTGCAGCATGTTTGAAATGAAAATCCCAAAGACTCTATTTTATCAATAAAGACAAAGGAGCCAGATTCTTGGGTGAAAATATCCTAATTGAGAGGGCAGAGAAAGTATCAGGAGATCCCTATTCCATGCTCTTTTCTGTGGAAAAGACCCTACAGGCTCACTAGGTCAGCAGACAGCCCAGGAGGACAAGACCAGAAAGACCCAAGCCCAGAGGCTTGCTAGATCAAACTGCAATAAGTCAAAGACCAAAGAGGAAAAGACCTCAAAATCTAAGAGCTAAAGCTCCTTTTCCTTCTACACCATGTCACAAATAACTGTTCACTTCAAAATCCATCCTATTCTTCATCCCTGTCAGCTGATTTCTTGCTCTGCCTCTTGACCTAGGGCTAACTTTATTAAATCAAATGTGTTGAAAACTCTCAGATTAAAGCTGTGTGCTAGGGCTCAAGTGTCCTCAAACAAAACTGGCTTTTACAGTTCACCATCTCAAGGATCACACTGAAATAAAATATCCTGCAAAGGCATCAGGAATGCAACAACCTGGTAATGCTATATCTACCATTTTACTTGTACTATTGGAATATTAGCTTGCATGGAAGAAAAAAGGGAGCACTTTAAACAAAATTGTTCAATTTCAAGTCATAATTTCATTTATTTTTAAGAGTATATGATTTAAGTGAGCATGAGGAGGGAAGGAAAGGGAGGAGCAGTACCCCAAGGGAGAAGGAGACAGAGACAGAGAAAGAAAGAAAGAGGTAGGAGAGTAAGAGATCAAGAGGCAAGAATCTCCAACCCAAATCTAATTATGGTTTTGCTCTGTTGGTCTCCAGGAATAAGGTACACTGAGTGGTTAACTGGGGTTTGATACTAAGTCTTTAAGTGGCTAACATGTGTGGTCATAAAAGGAGACCAACATGCTGCCGCTGTCTACAGCATTGCCTTGCACTTGTCTTGTTTGTTTTTCTGGAACTCAATAAATGTTTCTATTTTAACAACAATCCAAGATTTCTCTTAAGTGATGGTCATTTGAAGCCATACAGGTATTATAAATGTTGTCATATCTATCACGTCTTTACCCTTCTATACTAGCTGTGCCCTGAGAAGGATGAGGCAGGCACATCTCTAAGCAGAGGCCATCCTGGTCTACAAGTGAGTTTTAGAACAGGCAGGGCTATAGATAAACTTTGTCTCCAAAAACAAAATATGTAAATAATTCTAAGATGGATTAAATGAAATTTGACCACAAGGCTCATAAGTGGTTATTATATAAGCATGTTTACAAGGACAGACATGAGTTTTCAATTTATGAAATAGCAATTTTTGTTTTAATATGTAAACATTTACTTTTCTTTGGTTTTGTTTGTTTTTTGAAAAAGGGTCTCACTATGTAGTTCTGGCAGGTCAATTAGAGATCCTACTTTCTCTCCACAATGCTGAGATTAAAGGAGTGCACCACCACAACCAGCCCTGATGAACAGATTTTATCCTCTACATTTTTATCTTCTATAGAAAATAGTCGGTTAGGCATGGTTGTAGAAGCTTGTGAGTTCTAATCCAACATAATCTCCATAACAAGACCAGTCTTAAAATTTATTTAAAAAAACTATATTGGAACAGTTTTTCTACTTTTATAGATATTTGGAGATGTTGAACTATTGATAAAAATGGATGCACTTAAAATGCTGAAATAAAAAATGTATTGAGATAATGGCTCTTCTGATTAGAGTAGTAGTGTCTTTATATTAGATACACAGACCAGAACATTCTATTATTCTTTGTAAACAATTTTAGGGTTCTTGTTTGGTTCCTCTTTTTGTTTTGGAGACAGAGTTTCTTTGTGTAATGCTTTTGACATTTCTCATACAAGCCCTGTTGACCAGTCTGGCCTCAACTCAAAGAGATCCACTAGCCATAGTGTTCCCTGTGCTGGGATTAATGGAAAGCTTATCTTAAATGTAAAGTATATAATTCACTCTCAAGGAAATTAAATACATAAGATTTTTAAATTATCACTTGCTAAATATAGATTTGTGAGTTTCACTGTGAAATTCCGAATCATAAATTAGTCATGATCTCTAAAGAAACAGACCTGGGAAGATGACTGTAAAACAAAAGGGACACTTATTAGATTGGATGACATGATGTGGTCTAATTAGTCCATCAATGGCTGTCTCAGCACCAGGACGACCAGAATCCAACAACTCTTCATTCCTCGAGGATGGATGACTCTATAGTACTAATATTGGCCTGGAGTCTTGGAGGATTTCTGGATAGCTAATTGCCTCCAGTGTGAGAGAGAATTCTATGAAAGTGAATTTCACATTGATCATAGCATTAAGATAGACAAAATGGCAGGCATGAGTGAGGACATGCAGAAAAATTTGAAGCTTCTTAAATTTCATGTGGACTGCCACCGAAAGAGGGACCTAGATTCACAGTGATTCTTCCTACTTCACTTCACTCCATTAAGAAAATATCTTTCTCTGCCATGTGTGGTGGTACATGCCTTGGATCTCAGTACATAGGAAGCAGAGGCAGATCTATGAAGTGGATGCTTGTTTAGTCTACACAGCTAGTTTGACGATAGTCAGAGATACATAACAGAGTCCCTGTCTCAGAAAGAATTAGTGACAGAGAGAGAGAGAGAGAGAGAGAGAGAGAGAGAGAGAGAGAGAGAGAGAGAGAGAGAGAGAGAGAGAATTTCTTACATGGTTATCCAAAACATTCCATTTTTAATTTAACCAATACTCTCCATCACACTAAGTTTCTTTCAAGTTATTATCATCTCTTCAATTGAAGAGTTATGATAAGCCTTGTCTCACTGATCTAACAACAGCCAAATAGACAGAAGGCTTAAACAAAACAGGAGATATGCCCAGTATTAAAGAAGAAGATTGTACAGGTGAATTTAATTATGCTAATATTAAACATTTCACCTTAGGGTGGGGTCTTCAGATCTCTATATAAAAGCTTGGGAACTGTAAAACTAAGTCAGTTCAGAGGCCCTAGGAGGTGGCTACACAGTGGATCCCTTCTTCAAGTTACAGCTGTTGTCCAGAGAGATCAGAAGGCACAACATCTCTGAAGCAAAGGACAGACCTTCCTGCAAGCTTTGATAAGACCAGGGATCTGGAGGCAAGTTGAAATCCTCAGTGCATAGATTTACACTTTCTCCGAGTCCAGGAATTCTCATATAGAAGTCCTTGTGATAGTTAATATAGAGACTGCTCTTATTTTCAGTTCTCCTCAACTCAAAAGTCTTTCCTGCTTTTTTAAAATTTATATTTTATTAAACTATTCATATTACATCTCAATTGTTATCCTATCCCTTGTATCCTCCCATTCCTTCCTCCCTCCCATTTTCCCCTTACCCCCTTCCTCTATGACTGTGACTGAGGCGAATCTCCTCCCCCAGTATATGCTCAAAGGGTATCAAGTCTCTTCTTGGTAGCCTGCTATCCTTCCTCTGAGTGCCAGCAAGCAACCCCATACAGGGGACATGGTCATATATGGGGCACCAGAGTTCGTCTGAAAGTCAGTTCCCACTCTCCACTCAACTGTGGAGAATGTCCTGTCCTTTGGCTAGATCTGGGTAAGGGTTCAAAGTTTACTGCAGGGATTGTCCTTGGCTGGTGCCACAGATTGAGCAGGACCCCTGGGCCCAGATCCACTCATCATAATGTTCTTTTTTTAGGTTTCTAGGGCCCTCTGGATCCTTCTATTTCCACATTCTCCCTTGCTTCTTTCAACTAGAGTCCCAATGGGAAGACATCCCCTCTGTCCCACTTTCCTTCTAAGTGAAAACTTTCAGAGACATGCCTCTTGGTCAGCTGGTTTCCCCTTCTGCCTCTTGACAGAGGGTTAACTGCATTCAATCCTGTGTACTAAAGCTCTCCTTTGAAAGTTGTGTGCTAGGGCATGCTGAACCACACACTAATCACCTGTCTATAATACACAGAAAGTTATTGGATTCAAGGTGTGTATTAGGGCTCCACCACACTAAACAAAATATAGATTATTACAGCCCACAATCTCAGGGATCACAATTGGATCAAGATCCTGCAGCATCACAGTTTAACTTCTTTGTGGAAATAAATATATTTTCTGTGAAGGCATAAATAGTTTTTGCTCTTTTCTGTATAGTAAGACATAAATACTCGACTATTTTTCTTCAGTGGGGTATTTATTGAATACAAGATACTCTTAAGTACACTCTGCTATGCTTGCAGTGCTAGCATAGCTGTCCTGTTAGAGGCTCCTCCAAATATTAGATCCAAACAGATGCTGAGATTCCCAGCCACACTTTAGGACCAAAGTCAGGGAATCTCTGGAAAAGTAAGGGGAAAGATAGCAGGGCCAGGAAGGAACTGGAATTCCATAGGAAGTCCAACACAGCCATGGAGGTCACCTGGACACAAGGGCACCTTTGGAGACTGAAGCACCATACAACAAAGGACTAGGCATAGACTGGACCCTTTACACTCCTGGAATTGATGGGCAGCTTGGATTCCTAGGAGTTGAGCTTCCAAGTTAAACTTCTTTATAGGACAATCCCAAACCAAGGACCTCAAAAGCAAATATAAGAACAAACAAACAAACAAGAAAACAAACATTATAAGTAAGGCTTTGGAGTAAGTTAGTCAATGGACCCAGGATCTGCATCCTTTGTGGTGGTCCTGTTGTGTTTGCCTTGACACAGAAAGCTTGAATTCAATCTAGAGAATGGGAAAATGCAAACAGGGCTTAAGTGTCCTGACTCAACAATCCAATCCCATGACAGGTGTGGTTGTGGGTGTGGCTGGATTAGGGACAGAGTGAGCAGAAGCGTATATAAAGGCTTCTTTGGAACCAGAGGAGCCATTTTGTGAGCTGAAGCAGTCCCAGCCTGATTCTGCTGGCATCCAGAGTCTCTGCTGTGTGAAACCCTCTTCAAACCCAGTAAGTCACTTCTCTATACTGGGCCACCCACCTGAAAAAGACAGAAAGATCAGACCCAAGATGGGAAATTTCTTTCTTATGCCATGCTCAGTTGGTTACTTGGTTTGTTCCCTAATTATTTATGTTGGCCTCTAAAGGCTTAACTTCTAGAGGTCTCTCATTGAAAAATCCTGTTTTATTTATCATGCAACTTTGTACTTAGTTGACCTAACACTAAGTAATGCACAATGGAGAAAGTATCACATGTCCTAGGTGGTCTCAGTTTTTCCCAGGTAGGTTGTCTGTTTTAGAGAAAATATAGGTAGGGTGGCTGTGTGAACTTTCCATTTTCTGTTGTTTGGGGACTGTTGATAAGATCTAGGTCTTGTTGCCAGCCCAAGATGGTATCAAGCTTTCTTTCAGACTGCTGTTGAAGCTTTCCCAGTGGGAAAGGGATTTGGTAGGCTTGGATGGAAACCCTAGGAAAATGTCTTTGCCACTGGAGTGTATTTGTTAGAGGCTCCACATGCTGTGAGGGAGAGAGTTTGGCTTGAAGAGCAGCATTGAGGGCAAAGGTTTCAGCTGATGAGCAACAACTGTGATCTGGAGTAGCTCTGGGGCTGGGGAGGAAGTTTGCTGAGCTTTTTCTTGACAACACTTCCTTGAATGCTTCCCCTAGGATCCTTGTGACTGGGGGCCTTGCAGGAGGAATGTTGACACCCCAGCCACAGTCCTGAAGCTGGCAAGGCAGGCTCTGCTGAGAGATGAGGCCTTGGTCATTGTGGGTCTGGAGCAACAGCCTAGGGAGTTCCTCCCAGCTCTGTTCAAGGAGGCCTTCACTGGCAGACACACACAGGTTGTGAAGGCCACAGTGGCAACCTAGCCTTCCCCCTGTCTCCCTGTGGGGACATTGAAGCAGAGAAGCAGAACAGACACAAACACTGAGCAGCTTGGGGTGGTGGTGCACAAGCATGTAGATCTGTGTTCGACATCAGCGATAAAAAGTGAGAGGCTTACTCAAAAAATAAGAAAGAAAAAATGAAAAAAAGAAGTTGAAGTTAATGTTATTTGATGAAGTCATTGGAAAAGCATTTTAAATTTAGTTATTTTAGAATAAAGATTCATAGCCTGTCCTGGTAGCCCAGGCCTTTAATCTCAGCCCCAGAGAGGCAGAAGGAGGCAGATCTCTGAGTTCAAGGCCAGCCAGGATACCAAAGTAACTCCAGGACAACCAAGGCTCTACAGAGAACCCTGTCTAAGAAACTAAAGCCAATAAATAAATGAAGAGCATTCATTTTTTCCCTCAAATATAGCATGTTGGTATTAGGGTTTGTAAATATTAATTTCTTATCTATTATGATAAGAACTATGATTTATATGTAATTTTAAAAGTGTATATATAGGAAAATAGAATGAAATACTTAATTCTATCTGTCCACTGAGGAGGAAGAGACAAGCACATTTCTATGTTGAGGCCAGCCTGGTCTACAGACTGAATTCCAGGATAGCCACTTTTTCACAGAAACTTGGTCCCCAAAAACCGAATATGCATATAATTCTCAATTTCATTAACAGAACATTTTCCAGGAGGCTAGAAAACAGGATATTTTATGGATCTAGATTACTGGGACTGACCTGAGATTTCAATTTATTAACTAACATATTCCATTTTAATATCTATGCATTGTATTAACTAACATATTCAATTACATTATGTCTAGGAAGCACAGTAAGGATTTAGATATTTTATTAATAAACATTTACTTTTCTTTAGTTTTGTTTGTTTGTTTGTTTTCTGAGGAAGGGTCTCACTATGTATATCTGAATGGTCAACACAGAGATCTGTCTCTCTCTCTCTCTCTCTCTCTCTCTCTCTCTCTCTCTCTCTCTCTCTCTCTCTCTCAAGAGCTGAGACTGAAGGAGTGCACCACCACACCCAGCCCTGGAAAACACATAAAAATTCTCCAATTTTATCCTGTAGAGAAACTGTTGCGTTTGGTCTGGTCATGCAATCTCTGTGAGTTCTAATCCAGTCTGAGCTCCCTAGCAAGAAGCTGTCTTAAATTGTATAAAAAATAAATGAATAGGAACATTTTTTCTTCATTTATAGAATGTTTTTGGAGATGATGAAGCACCAAGACCTATGGATACACTTAAGTTGCTGACATAAAAACCATTGGAGAGATAATGGCTATGCTGAGAAGATTAGTCCTGTCTTCATACTGGATATATGGATCAGAATTTCCGATTGTTCTTTATAAACAATTTTCTTGCTGTCATTTTGTTTCTGTTTTTTTTTTTTTTTTGAGAAAAGGTTTCTTTGTTTAATAGCTTTGGCCATTCTAAAATAAGCCCTGTAGACCAGGCCAGCCTCAATTCAAAGAGATCCAGCAGCCTTTGCCTTCCATGTGCTGGGATTGATGGGATGTGGCTCCACCTCGGAAATATAAGCAGTTTTCCAATGCAACCTTTAAGAGTTTTTTATATAATGAGATGCTGATATTGATTTCAAACACTGTTTCAGCTCAGATATTGCTGCACTTCAAAGCATTCTCAAGGCATATCCTGACAAAAGGCATTTACTAAAGAGTGCTTACTCACTCCTTACACATACCTGGACTCAGGAGGGAGAGGTAGACTGATCTCCGTGAGTTTGAGGCAAGCCTGGTCCTTTTTTTTTTTAAAGCAGGCTTTGTTTTCACACATTTATTATTACTGATATTTGTATGAAAACTGAATCTTTATCATATACAAATCTGGGTTTAAATTTCTCATCTATTTTTTTCCAGTTTTATTTTATTTTTCAGGCTGTTGTTATTTATAGTGAGTTCTACCACAACTAGAGCTGTAAAATTAAATTTATCTGAAAAAAAATATCCTGAAGTTAAAATATATAATTTGCCTTCAAAGAAATTAAATACATAATTGTTTTAAATTTGTGCTTGAACATTTTAGAAGAGGAGGTTTCAATGTGACATTTGGAACCACATAGCAGTCAGAGATACTAAAGGAAAAATATCTTATAAGATACTATAAAACAAACAAGCCACTTATTATACTGGATTACAGGATATGGTCTGAGTAGCCCAGTAATGGCTCTCTCACAACCAGAAGACGAGCAATTATGTAAGTGTTAAACCCATAGATTGGATCACTCTATAGTACAAATACAGACCTGGAGACTTTCTGGAGAGCTAATTGTCTTCAGTCTCTGTTAGAATCCTGGTGAGGTCAGATTTTGTATTGATCCCAGTGGTAACATGCACAAAATGGAGGTCATGAGGGAGGGCAAGCAGGAAAAAGCAAAAGCTTCTTCCATTTCATGTTGGCTGTCAACAAAAGATTGGCCCGGGTTGACAATCAATCTTCCTACTTGAAATTACTCCATTAAAGAAATGTCTTTTTCACCCAGGTGTGGTGGTACATGCCTTAGATCTTAGCACATGGGAACAGAGGCAGATCTCTGTGAATTGGAGGCCATTTTGAACAACATAGTAAGTTTTAAGATAGTTAGATATACATAATAGAGACCTGTATCAGAGAGCGGTCATTACAGATGAGGAAAGAGAGAGAGAGAGAGAGAGAGAGAGAGAGAGAGAGAGAGAGAGAGAGAGAGAGAGTGAGTTCCCTATGGGGTTTCTAAAAGCTTAGAATTTAAATTTAACCAAATCTCCCCATCACGGTACTTTCTTCAAATTTATTATCACCTCATCAATGGAAGGGTCTGTGATAAACCCTGCCTCAGGCATCTGGCATCAGCCAAATACCCAGAAGGCAAAAACCACCCTTAGGGTGTGCCCAGGGCTTTACAGAAGGAGATTATACCAATTAGGTTGATTATGCTACATGCACCACATTCCACCTTAGGGTGGGGTCTTCAGATCTCTATATAAGGGCTTGAGAAGCATAAACTCAGTCAGTTCAGAGGCCCTTGGAGGTGGTCATACAGTGGAGCGCTTCTTCAAGGTACAGCTGTTGTCCAGAGAGATCAGAAGGCACAGCATCTCTGAAGCAAAGGGCAAGCTTTGATAAGACCAGGGATCTGGAGGTGAGTGAAATCCTCAATCCATGGATTTCTATTTTCTCTGAGTCCAGGGATTCTCATATAGAAGTACTTGTGATAATTGATATAGAGAATGCTCTTATTTTCAGTTCATTATTGAGCTTCAATTTTTTAATCTATCATAACATTATAACTAAGATGAGTATGCTTTCCTCAATTATTTTATGATCCTTGTGAATCTAACTTTGGAAGGTATGGAGATACCTTATAGTATGACTTTTAGCATGGTATCTATACTTAGTGTTCATTATAGAAATCATATAGTGCCACGTAAATGAGATATTCCACTGGAAAAACTTATACTCTTGTGTTTCAAATATGTTTTTAACTATTTAGAGAATATTTTATTAATGTATTGATTTAGGAGACATTTGTTTAGTGATGTTATACTTTTAATGAGCTCCTTTGTTGGAGACTTAGTATATGAACGACTTCCATGGCATATATTCATTTCTAGCTCTAGCACTAAGAAAGTAAATAAAAAGATAATGGAAACCACTCAGTTTTGCGGGAGCAATAATGGGAGGTTGAGGCAAGAGAAGTTTGAATATGAAGTAAGGTCATTGTTAACAATCCTGATTTTCACTCCATTCAAAGAGTTGAAGGTACATTTATTATTTAGGTCCACATGATGTAATCAATATTTTGGAGTGATTTTTAAATAATAGATAGATTGGTTGTCTTTACATTGTTAAATCTCAGCCTTATTCTTCAGTAATGAGAAGTTTATACTGCATTGTTATATGGGAGGATGCAAGGTTAATACAACTTATTATTTAAATCCTCTTGTATATTTGAGGCTTCAATGGTTACATGCTGTATGGTCAGATTTACAGAAAGTTCTGTGAGGAGATGAGAATAAGGCACACGCCTTTAATCCCAGCACTCCAGAGGCAGAGAGAGCCAAATCTGTGTGATTTTGAGACTTTGGGTCTACAAAAGCATTCCAGGACTACCAAGGATTTACACAGAAACCCTGCCTAACAAACAAAACAAAAATTAAAAAGTAGATGGGTGTGGTGGCAATCTCCTTTAATCCTACCACTTTAACGGCAGAGGTAGGTGGGTCCCTGTGAGGTCAAGGCCAGCAGGTCTACAAAGCAAATCCAGGTAGTCAAGGCTACACAGAGAAACCCTGATGGAAAAAGAGAGGGGGGGGGCAAGGGAGGAGAGACAGAGAGACTGAGAGAGCTGATAGGTAGAGGACTACTTACTTGGGTGTCCAGAAGCTTAGATTTTTAATTTAACCCATTCTCCCCATTACAATTAGTTATTAAAATTGATTATCACCTTATCAATGGAAGGGTCTGTGATAAACTCTGCCTCATCCTTTTCACAACAGCAAAATACCCAGAAGGATAAGGCCACACTCAGAGTGTGCCCAGTGCTTTAAAGAAGGGTATTTTACAATTTATTTTAATTATGGTAATACCTAAACATTTCAACTTAGGGTGGAGCCTTCAGATCTCTATATAAAAGCTTTTGAGCTCCAAAATTTGCCTAGTTCTAAGGCCCATGGATGTGGTTACACTGCAGAGACCTTATTTCAAGTCACAACACTTGTCCAGAGAATTCAGTAGACACAACACCTCCTAAATGATGGGCAGCTTTTTTGCCAGCTTTCATAAGACCAGAGATCTAGAGGTAGGAGTAATTCCTGATTCTATAAATTCATTAATTCACTGGTTTAAGGAAATTTCAAATAGTAATATTGGTGATCGTTAATAAGGAGAATGATGTTTTTTCAGTTTAATATTGAGCAACACAATTTTAATCTTACATAATATTAAAATTTAAGATACACTCTCCACAGTAGAGTGGAGAGTGGGATATTACTTTCTCACATACTCTGGTGTCTCACCTTTGACCATGTCCCCTGGAGGGGGAGACCTGGTGGCACGCAGAGGAAGGACAGCAGGTTACCAAGAAGAGACTTGATACCCTATAAACATATACAGGGGGAGGTAATCCCCCTCAGGAACAGTCATAGGGGAGGGGAATAAGGGGAAAATGGGAGGGAGGGAAGAATGGGAGGATACAAGGGATGGGATAACCACTGAGATGTAACAAGAATAAATTAATATAAGAGAAAAAATTAAAAATAAATAAATAAAATTATACACTTTAAAAAATTAACATGGTTTCCTCACTTATTTTATCATCTTTATGAATCTAAATTTTGAATGTACAGAGACTACTTATAAATTGATTTTAGCATGGTATTTAAACTTAGAGTTCATTACAGAAATCATATAATTTTATGTGTATGAGATCTTCCACAGTAAATGAAGATTTGCTTTTTTGCCTCAAATAGGTTTTAACAATATAGAGATGGTTTCTTGTGTGTCACCTAAGCCTCTCCATTCTGGTGGGCAAGTCAATTACCTTTACTTTCTAACTCTTTCTATCCAGCACTGGTTGTCCTAGACTTTGATATATAGAAATGGCTATCATTGATTTTACAGAGATTTACCATACTAGTTATGGAATTAAAGGTGTATCCCACATCCAGCAGCTTCATTCTCTAAATTTTAGGCAATTTCTATTAAGATTTGGTAAAGGAGGCACAAGAGCATGCACCTGTACCAATGGCGAATAATCCAAACATCTTTTATTTTTAAGGGATAAAATATTACATTGTTAATAGTAAGTGAGTTCTATGAGCACCACATTACCAGTGATACCTGATGTTGTTCAACAATTCCAATAATGACATGTGACTTTTTGTTTGTTTGTTTCTCTTCGGAATACTGATTCACAGAATCTGTGGAATTCCAAAAGAGCCTACTAAGCTGTGTTTCCAAGCTGTTCAAGCTGCTGTGGAAGTGTTTGTACAACTGAGCTATTGTTCGTGGGCACAGAATCTCGGCGTAGGATGGCATCATCTGATGACCCAGGCCTATGGTCCAAAGGAGACCTTCTGAAGTTACTGGAATCCATCAAGAGTAACATCCCACCAGGTGACTTCCAGACCTTCCAAAAAACCCAGGCCGACCTAGACTGGGACAAAGTAGCTTTTAAACAGTATTCAGGAGAAATGTGCAAACTGAAGTGGACGCAGATTTCTCAACCTTTGAGGAAGTTCCGCACACTGACAGAATTAGTGCTGGAGGCCAAGGAAGTGATTGAAGAACCTGGCAAAACTGAGAAAGTCAAGCCACACCCTGACTTCCGCAAAAGACCCCTGACTGCCTATATGCGCTTTTACAAGGAGAAGCGAGCTGAGTACTCTAAGAAGTACCCCAAGTACACCAATGGGCAGTTGACTAAAGTCATAGCTACAGAATACAATCAGCTGCCTGAGGAGGTCAAGCAGAGATATGTTCAAGACTTCCAGAAGGACAAACAAGACTTCCAGGAAAAACTGACTCAGTTCAAGAAACAACATGCTGGTGGAGGGCCTCCTAAGAAGGCTGTGCTGCCGAAGAGTCATGAGATCAAAGAGTCTAAAAAATCAGAAAGAGTTATGAAAACGGGAAAGACTCCTCCTGAAACGGCATTGCCCAAAGCATTTTCCTCCAACAAGATATTTCAGGGAGAACCCAAGAAACCTCCTATGAACGCCTATGAGAAATTTCACCAAGATTCCTGGTCGAGCCCAGAGCTGCGGCATCTGTCCTTCAGGACACGCTGGGTTGAGATTAGCAGGCGTTGGCACAGAGTCCCACGGGACCAGAGAGAACTTTATAAGCAACAGGCCGAGGCGCTTCAGAAAAAATACGTGGTGAAGCTGAACCGCTGGCTCCAGAAACTGTCACCAGAGGAATATGCAGCCTACACAGAGGCAAAGGCTTCCTGTGGGAAGCGAAAGAACATGGCCATGTCTGGAGGCAGAAGCCCCAAGCGTGCTAAAACAGATGTGCAATCCTCCTCAGGAAAGGGCCTGACAGCAAGGCCTGAAAAGCCACAAGGGCTTATGGATTCTGAGGCAGATTCCTCAGAGACCACTACGGGACGTGATGGTGGCTCAGATGCATCCATTCCGATTAGCAAAGAAGATGGGAAACAGGAAGTCTAGAGCAGCTCCTCATACTCTAGCAGTTCAGGTGAAGATAGTTGATGTCTTTCTCGGGGAACCATCCAATTTAGATGCTGTTTTCTCCACATTCCAATCTCAAATCCAAACCCAGGACAACCCTGATAGAGAAGGAACTGTCCACTCTGGGTTTTATGCTCCCTTGCTTTTCTCTCCTACATCCTTCCTTTCTCACTAAGGACAAAGGAGGAGTGAGAGGAGAAGGGAGTTTGCCATCCTACTGCCTGAATCTGAGTCCTAGGCTCAGAAAGAAGCCTTCAGAAGCAGCACATAAAAGCTATTTACATTTGATTTGACCAAACTATGAATCATCCTTACAAAGCTTACCCATGATTATATAAACTGTATCAGCTCATTCTAGGGAGGGTTTCTCAGGCCTTGGCGTTGGACCCAATGAACACCAAGTCTGAAACCAAGAATAAGTAGAAACACTAACAGATAGGTACGAACACGTACTATTTCTCTAACATTATCTGATTGGTCTTTAATACCACAGTACCATTTCTGGTGTTACTTTGCTGAGTGCAATTTTAAATAAAATTAAAATAATTTCTATTTCTTTAACAGCTGAATATTCTAAGACATATTCATGTATATTTGCTTTGTACTATATTTATGAGTACTCTTGAGTCTTTATTTTTTACTGAAATATTGATTTCATTTATTTTTGCTCATGTATAGATTGTAGAATTTCTAATGTTAAAAGAGTAGTAGAATATGTTGATAGATATCTCAAACATAGAATGTTTAAATAAGGATGTAACGATATATCTTCCAAATTTTGCCATTTATTTAAGGTGAAATTTCTCAAAAAATGTTCTTACATTTTCATACTTAATGCACAATATTATTCTGATTATAGTGAATCCTCGTCTCTGTGTTCTCTAATGAAAACCTTTGTTTTGGTGTATGTATATTTTTCAACTTTTACAGTTTTTATAAATTTTTATTTAAGTTTTTAAAGATGTTGGATCAAGTATATTTATGTAGCTGTATTAGAATATCATATTAGTATTAATATTTTCTCATCTGTTTTTTAAAATTTTGGTTAAAACTTATAGGACAGGGATCCATAATATTGTGTTGATATATGGTTTTAAATAAGTTATTGAATGTTGTCAGAAGAGATATTTACATATACAAATAAAGAATTTTAATAAATGTTGTGTATTGATTTTATCATATCTTTAATCAAGTAGTGATGGAATTCCTCTGCAGTGTAATCCTCAGAGCTCTCTAAAGATACCCAGAGAATACAGAGGTCAATGGATACATGGGGAGAAGTGTAATTATGGAGGTTGAGAAATCTCATGAACCATGTATTAGTGAAGTCCTCCCTCCCTTCCCCCCCTCACCAAATGCCTGAGCCTGAGGACACTGTGGTATGAAACCCAGCCTAAGGTGAAATAAAACAAAATGTCCATGCTGAATTCAGGATTCCTAGCAGCTGCCAGCTTGGAGTGAACCCTACAACTCTGAGTCACATAACCAATAGTTTTTGTATTCCATTGTAAGAGTGTTTTTTATACTAACCATAGGACAAATTCAACATTATACAATCCTTTTATGGGATTTTGAGACAAGTTCTCTCCACGGCATAGGCCTAGCTTTCCTGGAACTGCTATGTACATCAGCCTTACCTTGAGCATAAAGAGATTCACTGCTTTTTGCCTCCCAAGTCATGCACACCTTTGATCCAGCACCAGGAAGGCAGGGACAGAAGTATCTCTGTTTATAAGGGTTATAATGCAAGGAAATTTCAGTTTCAAGGCTTCCATGGGCTACAATAACGAGTGAACTCAAATCCATACTGGCAATTCAGTAATGATTTCTTACAACTCTTAATATGAAAGGCCTGGGCTACAGCCGAATGATAGAGTATGTGTGGAAATCCAAAGACAAATGAACAAAACTATAAAATAGAAACAAGGCAATGCTATGCAAAAAAGACTTAATGAAGCAGGCATCAATAGAGCACACCTTTAACTCAGTATGCACTGGGTGGAATATCTATTTTCCCAGGTCCCCCAGAGCTACACAATGTTTTAGGATACAAATAAATAAACAAAAACACATAAATTTAGAAGTGAATGATATTTTATGAAGCCGTGGATAAAGTGGTGTTTTAGCCATAATATATATTAGCATTAAGATCCTAGCCTGTCATGTAGGCACATACCTTTTTTCCTCTCACTGGGGAGGTGGACACAGGCAGATCTGTGTGATTTTGAGGACACAGAGTTCTTCAATGGGATCCTAGGACAGCCAAGCCTATGTAGAGAAACCCTGCCTAAAAAACAAAACAAAACAAAAACTTAGCTGGACATTGTGACACTGTCCTTTAATCCTAGAACTTGGAGGGCAGAGGCAAGTGTATCTCTGTGAGTTGGACGACAGCTGGTCAACCTAGGTAGCCCAGGACAGCCAAAGCTACAGAGAGTAACACTGTTTTGAAAAACACCAACAGCAACAACAAAAACCACAACAGTACAACCCAGAACACACGCGCGCGCGCACACACACACAATGATAAAGACAGAGGGAGAGAAGGGAGAGAGCCAAAAGAGAGAGAGAGAGAGAGAGAGAGAGAGAGAGAGAGAGAGAGAGAGAGAGAGAGAGAGAGAAAGAGAGGGAGAGAGAGAGAGAGGGAGAGAGGGGGAGGAGGGAGGAAGAGAGAGAGAAAAGGCACAAAAATTCCTTAGTTGGCTATCCAAAACATTCTATTTTTAATCAAGACTCTCAATCATACTAAGTTCCTTTCAAGTTATTATCATTTCATCAATTGAAGGGTCTATGATAAGCCTTGTCTCATCGATCTAACAATAGTCAAATAGACATAAGGTTTAAACAACACTGAAAATATGCCCGGTCTTAAAAAAGGAGATTGTACAGGTTAATTATGGTAATATTAAACATTCCACCTTAGGGTGGGGTCATCAGGTCTCTATATAAAAGCTCGAGAAGGGTAAAACTCAATCAGTTCAGAGGCCCTAGGAGGTGGTTATACAGTGAAGCCCTTCTTCAAGTTAGGGCTGTTTTCCAGAGAGATCAGAAAGCACAGCATCTCTGAAGCAAAGGGCAAACTTTGATAAGACCAGGGATCTGGAGGTGAGTGGAAATCCTCAGTCCATGCATTTATACTTTCTACAAGTCCAGGAATTCTCATATGGAAGTTCTTGTGACAGTTTATATAGAGAATGCTCTTATTTTCAGTGCAGTATCGAGGTACAAAGTTTTAATATATTGTATATTTAAAATTGAAATGACTAGGGTTTCCTCACTTATTTTATGATATTTGTGAATCTAATTTTGGAATGTATGGAGATACCTTATAGTATGACTTTTAGCATGGTATCTATACTTAGTGTTCCTTATAGAAATCACATAATGCCTTATGTATTAGATATTCTACCGGAAAACATTATCCTCTTGTGTTCAAATATGTTTTTTAACTATTTAGAGAATATTTTATTAGTGTATTTATTTAGGACACATTTGTTTAGTGATATTATACTTTTAATGAGCTCCTTTGCTGGAGACTCAGTTCATGAGTGATTTCCCTAGCATGTATTCATTTCTAACTCTAGCGCTAAGAAAGTAAATAAAAAGAGAATAGAATTGACTCAGTGTTGCAGGAGCTATAATGAGAGGTTGACACAAGAGAATTTTGAGTTTGAAATAAGCCCATCCTTAACAATCCTGATTATTACTCCTTTCAAAGAGTTGAAGGTACATTCATTATTTATGTCCACATGATGTAATCAATATTTTGAAATGGATTTTTAAATAATGGACCAATTGGTAGTCTTTACATTGGATACTTAAAAATAACTGTCAGTCTTATTCTTCAGTACTAAGAAGTTTATACGACATTGTTATCTGGTAGGATTCAAGGTTAATACAACTTATTATTTGCATCCTCTTGTGCCTGTTGAGGCTTCATTAGTTACATGCTGTATGGTCAGATTTACAGAAAGTTCTGTGAGGAGATGGGAAGGAGGTACCCGCCATTAATCCTAGAACTCCAGAGGTAGAGACAGCCAAATCTGTGTGATTTTGAGACTACCTGGGTCTACAAAAGGATTCCAGGACAACCAAGGATTTACACTGAAACCCTGCATAAAAAAACAAAACAATTTTTCAAAAGTACCTGGGTGTGGTGGCACACGCCTTTAATCCTAGCAGTTGAAAGGCAAAGGTAGCTGGATCCCTATGAGGTCAAGGCCATCATGGTCTACAAAGCCAATCCAGGCAGCCAAGGCTATACAGAGAAACCCTCACTGGAAAGAGAGACAGAGGGCAGCAGGGGAGGAGAGACAGAGAGATAGAGAGAGCTGAAAGGTAGAAGACTGCTTACTTGTGTCTCCAGAAGGTTAGATTTTTAATTTCACCTATTCTCCCCATCACAATTACTTATTAAAAATGGTTACCCCCTCAGGCATCTCACAACAGCCAAATACCCAAAGGCAAAACCAACCCTGAGGGTGTGCCCAGGGCATTAAAGAAGGAGATTACACAAGGTAATTTAATTATGATAAAACCAATATACTTGGCTTTAGGGTGTGGTCTTCAGTTCTCTATATAAAAGCAAGAAGCAAAAAACCCAGTTCAGAGGCCCTAGGAGGTGGTTACACAGTGGAGCCCTTCTTCAAGGTACAGCTGTTGTGCAGAGAGATCAGAAGGCACAGCCTCTCTTAGCTAAAGGGCAGACCTTCCAGCAAGTTTGATGAGACCAGGGATATGGTGGTGAGTGGAAATCCTCAGTCCATTGATTTATACTTTTCACAGTCCAGGAATTCTCATATAGAAGTACTAGTAATAGTTAATATAGAGAACGCCCTTATTTTCAGTTCACTAAGGGATCTACTAAATTTTAATCTATGATAACATTAAAATTTAAGATTAATACTGTTTCTTTACTGATGCTATGCCCCTTATGAATCTAAATTTGGAAGCTATGGAGGTACCTGATAATCTGATTTTTAACATGATATCTGTAAATAGTATTCATTGTATATATCACATAATTCTATGTATAAGAGACCTTCCCCAGTGAAAGAAGTTGTACGTTTGTGTTTCAAATAGGTTTTTAAACTTTTAGAGAATATATTATCATTGTAGTATTTCATGACTCATTTGATTACTGACCTTACACTTTTATTGACCTCCTTGGTCTGAGTCTTCATGAACACCTTGCCTAGCATGTTTGTGTTCTAGCGATAGGACTAAGAAAGTGAATAAAAAGATATTGGAAACCACTCAGTATTGTTGGGTGCTAACTGGGAGTTTTGAGGCAGTAGATTTGGAGAAGGAAGCAAGTCTGTGGTTAATAATCCTGTTTTAATGGATACTTGATACTACTGACCTTGGGGGAGATTAACCAATGACTATTAGTTTATTTGGTTTTTATATGGGTTGTGGTAGTGTGTTTGTGTGTTTGTCTGGTTTAGATTTTTTTAAAAGTGAATTAACTATGCCCTGTGTTATCCTTGGTGTAGTGTACTTAACCTCTGTGAGTTGGCATTTTCTCTCTATTATCTTGTGAAGGGACTGATTTGTGGATAGATACTGTTTTGATTTTGCTTTTCACGGAATACCTTATTTTCACCATGTGAAATAATTGACAGTTTTGCTGGGTATTATAGGCAGGATTGGCATAGGTGGTCTCTGGCTATGTCCAAGGCCTCTGTGCAGGCCTTCTTACCTTTTGTTCTCTTCACAAATGTCTGTTGTGATTCTGATGGATTTGCCATTACATGGTACTTGGCCATTTACCTTTGTGGAGTATAATAAAGTTTTCTTTGTTCTGTATGGTTTGTGATTTGAGCAGTTTGTGACAATAGGATTTTATACTCTCAAGATTTCTTAATGCCACTCTTGGTGGCACACACCTTTATTCCAAACACTATGGAGGCACAGGCAGGAAGCTCACTTTGAGTTTGAAGCCTGCTTAGTTTACTGTGACAGTGGTGTTTTTTTTAATCTTTTCTTCTTCTTCTTCTTCTTCTTCTTCTTCTTCTTCTTCTTCTTCTTCTTCTTCTTCCTCTTCTTCCTCTTCGTTTTTCGAAACAGGGCTTCTCTTGTGTCCTGACTGTCCTGTACTAGCTGGTAAAAGGCTGGCCTAAAATTCACAGAAACTGCCTGCCTTTTACTCCCAGTTGCTGGAATTAAACTGCTCTATCAAGCCTGTCTTATTTAACCCAGGGATCATCTGTATAACAGAGCCCTAGCTGTCCTGGACTGCCTTGCAGAGCAGGCTGGCCTTGAACTCACAAAGATCTGGTTGCCACTGCCTATGGGCTGCTGAGATTAAAGTCCTATTAAACTACACCCAGTTTCCTTGACAGTCTGAACAGGCTTTGCTTTATTTGTGGGAGGGATTACCTGGCAATTAAGATACCTCTCTCTTTTTCTATATAGAAGGAGAATTAGATTGGAAAGACAGTCATTTGCAGCTTCGCAAACCCTGTCTGTGTCTCTGGAGTGGAGCCTTTAAGAACAAACTCTACAACCATGGAGGGGACCTCAGGAAACTCACTTCCAAGCCAGCCTTTGATCGTGAGTACATAATTCACATTAATTGTGGAATGGTCATCCTTCTTTTCTCTTTCTACTTAAAGCTCCCTATGTTCATGCACATTGTACTTTAAAATAAAATTATCTCAAAAAATATAACTTGGTGTCTTCTGAAAGCTGCTATTTGCTAATACTATTTAGAAGAAATGTAGGACGTAATCCATCAGTCCATAATGACAACTTTAATCTATGATAGGTATTTCTGCAAGTTTTTGTCCTTCTCTGGAGAGCTAGTGTTCTTGCCCAAACTTGAGTGGAAGGCTCCTACACTAGTGATGCCTGTGTGCCACAGAGGGTAGATTTGGAACATCAGTGACCATGAGACAGAAAAGCTGAGAGATGCACCTTGACAGGAAGACAGAGTAAATCTGTTTGCAACTGGCTTAGTAGAGACAGACATGCCCAGCTTTTAATCCTCCCTAGTCACATGACCTAGATTAATTAGAAGCCTCATAACTAGAGCCTTCATAATGCAAGCCTTGGTACCTTGGTAAAGATTCAAAATATGTTGCCTCTTCCTCCACATTTTTGTGTCCTAATATTTGAGTTTTAGAAACTTTCACAGAGAAGTTTAATCTATACCTTGATCTGAGAGTTGTTTCTCTTGAGAAAATGAAGGAATGACCAAACAAAAACTCTGACAATTGTATATAATTAGTAGTATATGAGATCCTGTGTTGTTTACATTTCTCTATGTTTTCAAAGGGAACACTGAGAAGAAGCATCATACCCAAGAAACTACAAGAGAAGAGAGAGGCTTTGGAAGCCAAGAGAAAGTTCAGGGCCAAAACTAAAACCAGAACCCGGCTTGGGGTAACTACCAGTGGTCCTATGAGGTTGACCAGTTGCATCTTCCAAAAGCCTGTGTCTAGAATAACTTCTTACCCTGAGAATATCACCATGAGAAGGAAAGACCAAGAGAACCTGGAGAAACCCCAGCAGCTGTGTGCTTTGGAAAGGTTGAATGACCTTCGGTCTGGAGACAGGAAAGTAAACTTCATATATCCACTGCATCCTAATACCAATGTAAACCAAAGTGCACTGGGAATGCGGGATGAACCCAGTGGTGTGAAGGATCTGCACCCTTCCACAGAGTTCAGCCCTGCTCAGCACCCATCTTTGGAAGAGGAACAAGAGGCTCCTCAGCAGTCACTATCTTTCTACTGTCCAGGAGTAACAAGGCCAATGTCTCTTCAGCTGTCACCATCTTATGAGAGAAAAGGAGTGACTATTGCAGACATCCAGAAACAGGCCAGGAAGGTGAAGAGAGCCAGAAAGAGACTGGCTGAGGCCTTGGAGGAAGATAGGCTTGCCAGTCTGGTGGAGACATGAGGGAGTGAACAGACCTAGGTTTTCAGAAATCCACATTTTAAAAGTTTTCAAAGCACATATTGTGGCCTTTGTAAATTCTACTTGAAGTATCTTTATCTGACTTGTATGTAATTTTGTATTCATTTATTAAAAAATACTTGCTCTAAGAACTAATCAAGTCTCCTTGCCCGATTTCTTTCTTTTCCCACATGCCCTCCCTCCTCTCCCCTACTTTCTTTCCATAGTCCTCAGAGAGGGAGATCCCTTCTCCCTTATCAATTAACCCCAGCCTATCAAGTCTCCTCAGGACTTCCTGCATCCTCTTTCTCTGTGTCCTTGTAAGGGATCTTGCAAGGAGGGAGTTGTCCTAGTGCAGGCAACTGAGTCCATGGCAATGAAAGCCTCTGATCCCTCAACACATTTATTATTACTGATATTTGTATGAAAACTGAATCTTTATCATATACCAATCTGGGTTTTAAACTTCTCATCTATTTTTTTCAGTTATATTTTATTTTTCAGCTTGTTGTTATTTACAGTGAGCTCTACCACAGCTAGAGCTACAACATACAATTTCTCTGAAAAAACTTATCCTAAACTCAAAATATATAATTTGCCTTCAAAGAAATTAAATACATTATTAGTTTTAAATTGGTGCTTGAACATTTTAGATGAGGGGGTTTCAATGTGACATTGGGAAACACATAACTGTCAGAGATACTAAAGGAAAAAATCTTATAAGATACTATAAAACAAAGAAGCCACTTATTAGACTGGATTACAGGATATGGTCTAAGTAGCCCAGCAATGGCTCTCTCACAACTAGAAGTCCAAGAATCATGTAAGTGTTAAGCCCATACATTGGATGACTTTACAGTACAAATACAGACCTGAAGGCTTTCTGGATAGATAATTGTCTCCAGTCTCTGTTAGAATCCTGCTGAGGTCAGATTTTGTATTGATCCCAGCAGTAACATACAATAAATGGAAGTCATGAGGGAGTACAAGCAAAAAAAGCAAAAGCTTCTTCCATGTCATGAGGACTGTCAACAAGAGTGGCCCAGGTTGACAATGAATCTTCATACTTCAAATTACTCCGTAAAGGAAATGTCTTTTTCACCCAGGAGTGGTGGTACATGCTTTAGATCTTAGCACATGGGAATTGAGGCGGATCTCTGTGAATTGGAGGCCAAATTGGGCAAAACAGTAAGTTTTAGGATAGTTAGATATACAAAATAGAGACCCTGTCTCAGAGAGAGGTCATTACAGTTGAGGAAAGAGAAAGATTGAGAGAGAGAAAGAGAGAGAGAGAGAATTCCCTATTGGGTTTCTAAAAGCTTAGAATTTAAATTTTACCGAATCTCCCCATCACAGTACTTTCTCAAATTTATTATCACCTCATCAATGAAAGGGTATGTGATAAACCCTGCCTCAGGCATCTGACTACAGCCAAATACCAAAAAGGCAAATTCCAAGCTTAAGGCATACCCAGGGCTTTACAGAAAGAGATTATACAAGATAAGTCAATTATGCTAATAGCAACAAACTCCCCCTTAGGGTGGGGTCTTCAGATCCCTATATAAGGGCTTGAGAAGCATAAAACTCAGTCAGTTCAGAGGCCCTTGGAGGTGGTCACACAGTGGAGCGCTTCTTCAAGGTACAGCTGTTGTCCAGAGAGTTCAGAAGGCACAGCCTCTCTGAAGCAAAGGGCAAGCTTTGATAACACCAGGGACCTGGAGGTGAGTGGAAATCCTGAGTGCATAGATTTCTATTTTCTCTGAGTCCAGGGATTCTCATATAGAAGTACTTGTGATAATTGATATAGAGAATGCTCTCATTTTCAGTTCATTATTGAGCTTCAATTTTTTAATCTATCATAACATTAAAATTAAGATGAGTATGGTTTCCTCAATTATTTTGTGATCCTTGTGAATCTAACTTTGGAAGGTATGGAGATACCTTATAGTATGACTTTTAGCATGGTATCTATACTTAGTGTTCATTATAGAAATCATATAATGCCAAATATATGAGATATTCCACTGGAAAAACTTATATTCTTGTGTTTCAAATATGTTTTTAACTATTTAGAGAATATTTTATTAATGTATTGATTTAGGAGACATTTGTTTAGTGATGTTATACTTTTAATGAGCTCCTTTTCTGGAGACTCAGTTCATGAACAACTTCCATGGCATATATTCATTTCTAGCTCTAGCAGTAAGAAAGTAATTAAAAAGAAAATGGAAACCACTCAGTTTTGCGGGAGCAATAATGAGAGGTTGAGGTAAGAGAATTTTGAATATGAAGTAAGGTCATCGTTAACAATCCTGATTTTCATCCCATTCAAAAAGTTGAGGGTACATTTATTAATTAGGTCAACATGATATAATCAATATTTTGGAGTGATTTTTAAATAAGGGATAGATTGGTTGTCTTTACATTGTTATACTTAAAAATAACTCCCAGTCTTATTCTTCAGTAATGAGAAGTTTATACTGCATTGTTATATGGGAGGATGCAAGGTTAATACAACTTATTATTTCCATTCTCTGGTATATTTGAGGCTTCATTGGTTTCATGCTGTATGGTCAGATTTACAGAAAGTTCTGTGAGGAGATGAGAAGAAGGCACATGCCTTTAATCCCAGCACTCCAGAGGCACAGAGAGCCAAATATGTGTGATTTTTAGACTCTGGGTCTATAAAAGGATCCCAGGACAACCAAGGATTTACACAGAAACCCTGCCTAACAAACAAAACAAAAATTAAAATGTACATGGGTGTGGTGGCAATCGCCTTTAATCCTCCCACTTGAAAGGCAGAGGTAGGTGGGTCCCTGTGAGGTCAAGGCCAGCAGGTCTACAAAGCAAAGCCAGGTAGTCAAGGCTACACAGAGAAAGCCTGATGGAAAGAGGGGGGTAGGGGAGGGGAGACAGAGAGACTGAGAGGGCTGATAGGTAGAGGACTCCTTACTTGGGTGTCCAGAAGCTTAGATTATTAATTTAACCCATTCTCCCCATCACAATTAGTTATTAAAATTGATTATCAACTTATCAATGGGAGGGTCTGTGATAAACCCTAGAGTCTGCACTAGTGATGCCTGTGTGCCACTGAGGGGAGATTTGGAACATCAGTGACCATGAGAAAGAAAAGCGGAAAGGGTCACCTTTAAAGGAAAATGGAGTAAATCTGTTTGTAACTGGTTTGGTAGATACAGACATGCTCAGCTTTTAATCCTTCCTAGTCACATGACCTAGATGGTTTAGAAGCCTAGTAACTAGCACCTACATTATAGCAGCCTTGGTGCTTTGCATAGACTCAAAATATTATGCCTCATCCTACACATTTTTGGGTGCAAATACTTGAGTTTTAGAAACTTTCACAAATAACTTTAGTCCATATCTTGATCAGAGGGCTCTTTCTTCTGAGAAAATGCAGGATAAACCATCCAGGACCTAAGAAATTTGTATATACATAGTAGGATATGTGATCCTGTGCTGTTTACATTTCTCTTAGTTTTCAAGGGGAGGACTCAGAAGAAGGATGATACCCCAGAAACTGGAACAGAGCATGGTGGCTGCTCGGCTGAGGGCCTGGATGAGATGCAAGTGGAGAAGGTCCTTCCCAGATATGCCCTGAAGCGGAGACTGAAGGTGGTAGCTGACCTTTGCCTCAGGCCATGGCCAGATAAAAAACAGGCATGCTTCTTGCAGTGGGCCCAGCAGAGACAGGGCTCCCTCCACTTGTGCTGCAGGAAGATGCAGATCTGGGCTCAGCCTGTGCATGGAGCCAGGCAAATCTTGACTGTGTTTCCTTCGGAGCACCTGAAGGAACTGGAACTGAACACAGAGTGGAATGTGTCCTTGTTGGCCCAATTTGCTCCCTGCCTGTGTCAGATGAGACACCTTCGCAAACTCTCCCTGGTGCCCATCTCCAAGAACATCTTTATGCTTGGCCCTAGGACAAGAGAGAGAGAAGAGAAGTGGGTGTCCAAGTTCCTTCCTCAGTTCTCCAGATTCCACTCTCTCTGGCATCTCTCCACGAGGAGAGTTGACTTTCTCAGAGACCACATGAGACAGGCCCTTGGGTAAGTGAGGATGGGGAGCTGGGAAAACTACCAGAGCAGACCTTCCTCTTGGCTTGGAATGACTAGTGGTTCAGGAAGCCTGCCAGTCACTGGGATGGATATTCGACTTCACATGTGAATGCCCACTTGTTTCTGTTTAGTTGCAGTGTCTACTGAATCAAGGTCTCCACCGAGCTCTCATGAAGGGGAGGACTCAAGTGTGCTAAAGAGCAATAGGCCAGACCTGGCAAGGATGGTTTGTGGTCCTGGTGGAAATGAGCCCCAACCAATCCAATGGGAGGGGAAGAGGAAGGGGAGAGTGAAGTCGGGAGTGGGAGGACTCCACATCACTCTGTGGCAGTGAGCACTGGGCTGAGGTCTGTGAGAACTGTCCCAGTGTCATGGGTCTAATGGTTTGGGGCCAAGTAGAGCTGAGTGCCTGGGACAGTGATCACAGTGTGGGTGTCAGAGGACAGCAGAGCAACTGTGCAGAGGCTATGATGGAGCCCAGGGTCATGGAGCCCACAGGAATCATCCCTAGATCTGGTCAGCTCTTTCATGGGTTGGAACTTCTCCCTTGTGCTTTCTGGGTTTCTGGGTTGATCCGGTTTTCGGCTTGAGAGGGAGGCCAGGAGACGATGGTGGGTGTGATTTGACTGAGCAGATTTCAAAAGCAAGCATCTTCAAGAATGCCCTTGATGTTTGGGTCAAACTGACCTAGGGGCACCTGGGTCCTTCCTCCTCTATGTAAAGCCACCCCACACTCTGCAATGCCACTTTCTATGACTAATGCCCTGATCTATCCCTAGGTGCCTGGTGACCCCCTTGGAGAACCTGTCCATCACTCACCACCGCCTGTCCCAGGCCGACTTGGAGTACCTCTCTGTGTGTCCAAATCTCTTCCAGCTAAAGCATCTGGACATGAGAGGTGTGGTGCTCACATCTTTGGATGTCATGCCTCTGCGAGTTCTCCTAGACCAGGTGACAGAGACTTTGCAGTCCCTGGACTTGAAGGGTTGTAAGATGAGGGACTCTCACCTCACTGTCCTCATGCCTGCCCTCAGCAAGTGCTCCCAGCTCACCAAGGTCCGTTTTGTTGACAATGAATTCTCCATGCCCATCCTAAAGGAACTGTGGCAGCACACAGACAACTGGAACAAGATGGAGGTGGAACAGTACCCTGCCCCTCTGGAGTGCTATGTTGCCTTAGGCTATGTCTCCATGAGGAGATTTGCACAGCTTTTTCCTGAGCTACTATCTACACTCAGGGACTTAAGGCAGCCCAAGAGCATCGTCTTTGCTACAGGCCTCTGCCCTCAATGTGGAGTGCGCTCTTTCTATGATTTGGCATCCAGACTCTGTTATTGCCTGCGCTGAAACGTCAACTTGATATCTACATTGGAAGAGGGAGAAGGCTTGGGACACAGCTCTCATTCTGGGGAGCTAGGGCTTCTGCTTTGAAACACTGCACAGATGGCCAGAAGTACAATCCTGTGTGCTGAGTTGGATCTAAGAAGAGGACCAGGACCTGGATAACAATGGGGCTGTGGGAAAGTGGGTCCTTGTGGTGTCACCAAGACAGTTGTGCCTCTATGAATGGCTCCTCTCGGGACAGGATAAACAGTGGCTTTGTCCTGGTACTGGAAACCTTGATGTGCACACTCTGGGGATTTTTTGTGGTTCTTATGCTCACTGCCACGCTGTGTCCAGCCTAGGGACTTGGGTGACTCTTTGGAAAAGACTGGGATCTAAGCGTGAGGCCAGGATCGGGGAAGGCGGGTCCAGGTCACATTGGCTTCCATCCAATAAATCATTTTATGATACTTCTTCTCTTCTCAAGTTGCAGCCCATTTGTTGGACTATTCAATTCCATCACAATCATTTGATACTCAAATGCCCAACATAGACACACTCCCTATGAAGGGGGTTTTCCTGGATCCCACACATTCAAGCCACAGGGCTCCATGAAGCCTTTACCAGTTCCTGAAGGGAAAGAGAGACCAGCCCAGGGCCAAGGGAACAGGTTTTGCTGCTTCTTTTAACTTCAGGATTAAAATTCCTTTTTTCTCAGTGTAAAGCCTCACTTCCACCAGGCTGTCCTAGCCATCTTGATCTGTCTGTCTCTGTGACATTCCCCACCTTGCCCCAGTCTATCAAGGCTACATACCTCATATCTTTAGCGCCATATAGCTTCCTATACATTCCAGAGCTCTATGAAGCAGCCATAGTGGAGAGGAAGGTGTCCAATTATTCACACACCTCTCTGCTGGAGAACACGCTCCTTGACTTCACAAAGGAACACTATTTCATGTTCTTAGTCGCAGTCTCTGTGTTCTTTGATATGAAGATCCCAAAGTTTCTGTTTTTAGATAAATACTCATGGGCAAGATAATGAGGTCAAAGCCTGCAAGCTTGGAGAGGTAGAGAAAAACCACCAAGCCCACATTCCTACTCAGCACATGGAGCTATTGGAAATGCCCAAGGGTCTCTCTAGCTCAGAGGACAGCCCAGGAGGAAACGGACAGAACAATCCAATGTCAAAGCCTTGCAAAGTTCATAGTCCCCAAACACAAAGTCCAAGTGGCTGAATAGCTCAAAATAAACAACCAAAAGCTCGTGAGTTCAGGGGACCCTTCTATATCTACATGTCATCTCTAGTAACCCCCAACTCAGAAGTCTTTCCTACTTTCTTTTTTAAAAAATATACATTAGTAAATTATTCAAATTACATCCCAATTTTTATCCCAGTCCTTGTATCCTCTCATTCCTCCCAACGTCCCTCCCATTTTCCCCTTCCCCCTTCCTCTATGACTGTGACTGACGTGGATGTCCTCCGCCTGTATAAGGTTAAAGGGTATCAAGTCTCTTCTTTGTAGCCTCCTATGCTTCCTCTAAGTTCCACCAGGCCTCTCCATCCAGGAGAGGTGGTTAAATATGGGACACCAGAGTTCCTGTGAAAGTCATTCCCCACTCTCCACTCAACAGTGAAGAATGTCCTGTCCATTGGCTAGATCTGGGTAGGGTTCAAAGTTTGCTGCATGAATTGTCCTTGGCTGGTGCCACATTTTGAGCAGGAGCCCTGGGTCCATATCCACCCATCATAATATTCTTCCTCTAGGTTTCTAGGACCTTCTGCATCTTTTTACTTCCACATTCTCCCTTGCTTCTCTCACCTAGAGTCCCAATGGGAATTCTTCCCCTCTGTCCCATGTTCCTGGTAAGTGAAGACTTTCATGGGACATGCCCCTTGGTCAGCTGGTTTCCCCTTCTGCCTTTTGACAGAGGGTTATCAGTGTTCAATCCTTTCTATAGAAAACTTTCCTTTGAAAGTTGTGTGCTAGGACATGCTGAACCACACCCTAATCACCAGTCTGTAATACACAGAAAGTTCTTGGATTCAAGGTGTATGTTAGGGCTCCATTGCAGTAAACGATACATAGGATATTACAGCCTTCAATCTCAGGGATCACAATGGGATCAAGATCCAGCAGTGTCAATGTTTAAATATTTTATGGAAAAAAGTATATGTAGATATATATATAGATATATCTGTGAAGGCATAAGTACTTTTTGCCCCTTTCTGCACAGGAATACATCAATACTGGACTATTTTTTCTTCAGTGGAATATTTATTGAACACATGATGCTCTTAACAACACTCTGCTATGCCTACAGAAGTGAACCTAGCATAGCTATCCTGTAAGAGGCTCCACCGAGTACTGGATCCAAACAGATGCTGAGATTCCCCAGCCAAACATTATCCTAAGCTCAGAGAGTATTTTGGCAAAGTAAGGGGAAGGATAGAAGGGCCAGGAAGGAACATGAATTCCATAGGAAGTCCAACACAGCCAAGTAAATCACCTGGACAAGAGGGCAACTTTGGAGACTGAAGCACCAAACAACAAAGGACTAGGCATAGACTGGACCCTTTACACTCCTAGAATTGATGGGCAGCATGGATTGCTAGAAGTTGAAGTTCGAATTTATACTTCTTTATAGGACAATCCCAAACTAAGGACCTCAAGAACAAATACAAGAAGAAACAAACAAACGAAATATACACAACAAAGAAAACTATTGAAGGCTGCAAGGGAAAGGGACAAATAACATTTAATGGCCAAGCTATCAGAATTAAACCCGACTTCTCAGCAGAGACCATAAAAGCCTGAAGGGCCTGGACAGAGATCCTGAAAACCCTAAGGGGCCACAGATGCCAGATCAGACTAGTTTACCCAGCAAAACTATCAATGAAAATGAAGAAACAACACACCCAATTTGAGCGATACACTGAAAGCAGTGCTAAGAGGAAAATACATAGCACTAAGTACCTTTAAAAAGAAATTGGAAACATGCCACATAAGCAACTTATTGACACACCTGGAAGCCCTAGGAAAAAACAAGCAGAAACACCAAAGAGGAGTAGACATCTGGAAATAATCAAACTCAGGGTTGAAATTAATAAATTAGAAACAGAGAAAACAGTCCAAAGAATCAACAAAACCAAGAGCTGATTTCCTGAATATGGAGGATCTTCTTATGTACTGACATACTCTTCAGTTTCTTTCTTCAGAAACTTGAAGTCTTTCCCTTGTTTGGTTAGAGTTAAACCAAGACACTTTATGTCTTTATTTTCTTCTGGCTGTCGTAAAGGTGATATTTCCCTAATTTCTTTCTCAGCCCATTTGTCTTTTGTAGACATGAGAGTTACTTTTTTATTTTTGGTGAATTTTTTATCCAGCTGTTCAATTATATCCCAAAAAAGAACATTCAGCACTCTTTAAAGGAGTTGGACATTTCTTTACATGTTTATTGACCTTTGTGCTATCCTCTTTTGTGTAAGGGCTTAGAAATTTGCAAACCATTCTCCAAATCATTTCTGTTCCTTTTCGTTAATGCGTTCTAATGGAGTATGGAAACCAAAACACTCCTCACACATTGTGGTTTTCTCCTATTGTTTTAAATCCAGTTTGATTAAATATTAGAAACTATTATAATTAATGTGTTATACATATTATAACTTTCCCTATCTATTTTTAAGTTGTAGTGCCAAAAGATTATATTTTCTCATACCTGTAAAGTTCTCTATCTTCTGTTATTAAATTAAATTTATTGATTATTTAAAACCAAAATTCCAAGAAAGAATGTATTAAGTGTTGAGCTGAAGAATAGTTTGGAAGGTAGAACACACTAAAATATTCCAAAGTAATGAGTGAAGGATATTTCAAAGTAAGAGCTGAGCCACTTCAGCATATTCTGTAAGATGTGCTTAAAATTAAAGCCTGAGTGTCAGAAACAAAAGTATCCAAGCAAGCTGGATGTCAGACTACTTGGTATTAATCTGAGCACATGGGCAGTGGAGGAAGGAGTATAGGACACATAAGGCTTTCCTGACTGTAGAGGAATTGGAGCCAACTTGAGGGGAGCCTAGTACTAAACAAAACAAGAAAGAAATAAACTCTCCCATCACTAAAACAAAACCAACCAACCAAACAAACAAACAAACAAACAAAATTCAAGTCCTTACATTTAAGTATGATTCACAAACTTATATCTAAAAAATTCCACAATTTCTAATCTAAGGAGTCTAGGTTAACATTACTAGACCCTTTACTGTTCTACAAATGAAAGCTGGAAACAAGGGTCTGCAATATTTTTTATAAATCCAAGAAGACCTGCATTCTTCTTTTTTCTCTTTCTTTCTTTCTTTCTTTCTTTCTTTCTTTCTTTCTTTCATTCTTTCTTTCTTCTTGTTACATCTCAATGATTATCCCATGCCTTGTATCCTCCCATTCCTCCCTCCCTCCCATTTTCCCCTTACTCCCCTATGACTAAGACCTGTATTCTTTAATCATTACCATCTTCATCATCATCTACTTAGGCATTCTAGGTAATATAAGAAAGCATAGGTCATATAAGAACCAGGAATGGCAGCTCATAGTAGATACGATGAATGAGACATAATTTCTCAGATCAGAATTCTATACCTAGTGGCAATACTGAACTCAAACATAGATACATAGGAGCCGGTTCCAAATAGCCTTTATTATGTTTAGAAAAGTGCCTTGTATTCCCAATCTCTCCAGAACTTTAAACATAAATGGGTGTTGGATTTTGTCAAATGCTTTTTCTGCATCTAAAGAGATGATCATGTGGTTTTTCTCTTTCAGTTTGTTTATATGGTGGATTACATTGATAGATTTCCATATGTTAAACCATTCCTGCATGCCTGGAATGAAACCTACCTGGTCATGGTGAATGATGTCTTTGATATTCTGTTGTATTCACTTTGCGAGTATTTTGTTGAGTATTTTTGCATCGATGTTCATAAGAGAAATTGGTCTGAAATTCTCTTTTTTTGTTGGGAATCTGTGGGGTTTAGGTATCAATGTGACTGTGGCCTCATAGAAGGAGTTTGGTAATATTCCGTCCATTTCTATCTTTCGGAATAGCTTGAATAGTATCGGTATTAGCTCCTCTTTGAAGGACTGTTAGAATTCTGCGCTGAAACCATCTGGCCCTGGGCTTTTTTTGGTTGGGAGACTATCAATGGTTACTTCTATTTCTATAGGCGAAATAGGGCTATTTAATTTGTTTATCTGGTCTTGGTTCAATTTTGGTAAATGGAATAGGTTGAGAAATTTGTCCATTTCCCTTAAATTTTCAAATTTTGTGGCATAAATGTCTTTGAAGTAGATTCTTACGATTCTTTGTATTTCTTCGGTGTCTGTTGTTATGTCTCCCTTTTCATTTCTGATTTTGTTAATTTGGATAGTGTTTCTCTGTCTTTTAGTTAGATTGGCTAATGGTTTATCTATCTTGTTAATTTTCTCAAAGAACCAGCTCTTGTTTTTGTTGATTCTTTGGATAGTTCTCTTTGTTGCTAATTTATTGATTTCAGCCCTGAGTTTGATTATTCCCAGGCGTCTACTCTTCTTGGGTGTTTCTGCTTCTTTTTTTTCTAGAGCTTCCAGATGTGTTGTTAAGTTGTTTATGTGGGATGATTCCATTTTCTTTTTAAAGGCACTTAGTGCTATGAATTTTCCTCTTAGCACTGCTTTCAATGTGTCCCACAAATTTGGGTATGTTGTTCCATCATTTTCATTGAATTTCAGGAAGTCTTTTATTTCTTCCCTTATTTCTTCCATAACCCATGTGTCATTAAGTAGAAAGTTGTTTAGTTTCCACGTGTTGGTATGCTTTTTGTTATTTCTATTGTTGTTGAAGTCCAGCCTTAGACCATGGTGATCTGATAAGATACAAGGTATTATGTCAATCTTCTTGTATCTATTGAGGTTTGCTTCATGACCAACTATGTGATCAATTTTAGAGAACATTCCATGGGCTGCTGAGAAAAAGGTATACTCCTTTGCGTTTGGGTGGAAAGTTCCGTAGATATCTGTTAGATCCATTTGATTCATGACATTGGTTAATGAGGTTATTTCCCGGCTTAGTTTTTGAATCAAAGTCCTATCCTTGAGTGAAAGTGGGGTGTTGAAGTCTCCCACTATTAATGTGTGGGTATCGATGAGTGGGGCAAGCATTGTTAATAACTCTTTTACAAATGTGGGAGCCCTTGTATTTGGAGCATAGATGTTCAAAATCATGATGTCTTCTTGGCTGACTTTACCTTTGACGATTACGAATTGTCCATCCTCGTCTCTTTTGACTAATTTTGGTTGAAAGTCTACTTTATTAGATATTAGAATAGATACCCCAGCTTGTTTCTTGTGACCATTTGCTTGGAATATTTTCCCCCAACTTTTTACTCTGAGGCAATGCCTGTCCTTGTGGTTGAGATGTGTTTCTTGAATGCAGAAGAATGTTGGGTCGTGTTTATGCATCCACCCTGTTAGTCTGTGTCTTTCTTTGGAGAGTTGAGACCATTGTCGTTGAGAGATATTAATGACCAGTGATTGGTAAGTCCCTTCACTTTTCGTATTTGTAACAATCGAGTTTTTGTGAAGTTGTGATTTTGCAATGGTGTAGTTACTTATTTCTTATGTATTTTTGGTTGTAGTTTGACCAGTTGGGGTGGAGTTTTCCTTCTAGTAACTTCTGTAAACCCGAATTTGCGGCGAGGTACTGTTTGAATTTGTTTTTGTCATGGAATATCTTGTCTTCTCCGCCAATGGTTATTGATCATTTTGCTGGATATAGTAGTCTTGCCTGGTATCTTTGCTCTCGTAGGGTTTGCGGAACCTCTGTCCAGGCCCTTCTGGCTTTCATGCTCTCTGCTGAAAAGTCAGGAGTAATTCTGATAGGTTTGCCTTCATATGTTTCTCGTCCTTTTTCTCTTGCCGCTTTTAATGTTTTTCCTTGTTCTGTATATTTTGTGTTGTTATTATTATGTGGCAGGAAGATTTTCTTTTCGGGTCTATTCTATTTGGTGTTCTGTAGGCCTCTTGTATGCTTGTATGCATCTCTTTCTTCAAATTGGGGAAATTTTCTTCTATTATTTGATTAAAGAAATTTTCTGGGCTGTGGAGGGTTGTCTTCTCTTTCCTCTATCCCTATCATTCTCATGTTTTGTCTTTTCAGGTTGTCTTTTATTTCCTGAACGCTTTGTGTCAGGAACTTTTCAGATTTAGCATTATCCTGGATGGTTGTTTCCAATTGTGCGATTGTATCTTCAAGTCCCGATATTCATTCTTCCATTTCATGCAGTCTGTTAGATAAGGCCACCTCTGAGATGCTTGCTTTCCTTTCTGATGCTTCTCAATCACGTTTTTCTTCCGTGTGTTCTTTTATGATAGCTTCCATTTTTATCTTCAGGTCTTGAACTGTTTTAATGATTTCCTTCATCTGGTTATTTGTATTTTGCTGAAATTCTTCAAATGCCCCTTTATGTGACTCTTTTAAGTCTTCAGCCCTCTTGTTTGCTTCCTCCTGCATTTGTTTACAGATTTTATTTGTTTCTTCCATTATCATCTTACTTACTAAGGACTTGAGGTCATTTTCATGTATATCAATTTTTGTGGGGTTCTCCAGTTTGTTTTCATTAGGATTGCTGGGATCTGGAGATGCCATCCTGTTTTGGTTTTTGTTAGCATTCTTTCATTGTCCCCTTGTCATTTTGGTGACTCTAGCTTTGGGAGGTGGTTTGTAGTGACCTTCCCTGTTTGGGAGTGGATAGTTGATGTCTGATTATAGGTAGGGTGCCCTTACCTGTGGGGATCAGGGAGTATTTCCCTGGACCAGGCCGGTGATTCAGATTCTACTCCTGGAGATTTTTCTCAACACTTTATGCTCCAGGCTGAGTCATGCAAAGTAGGTTTCTGTTTGGGCCTTTGGACCTTACTGCTGTGTCTCAAGTCAGCAGTTTTGGGATCTAGAGTAAGGTCAGCACACAAGCTCTCTGGTTGTGTAGGTTGATCCCACCTGTCTGTCTTTCCTGTTGCTTTGTGATGCTTTTCTTATATGCAAGGAAATGACCATGTTTTGGTTTTTCCTTTTCCTAGAATTGTTTGTATGCTGGATTACCTAGATGGAACTCTGCCTATTTAACCCGTCCGTCATGACTGTTTTACATGCTGATAGGTCAAAGTTCATGATAATTTTTCTGTTTCGTTTGGTTGGGCTTGTGAGTATTTTATTGAGTATTTTTCCATCCATGTTCACGAGGGATATTTGTCTGATATTCTCTTTCCTCTTTGGGTTTTTGTTTGGTTTAGGTTTTTTGTTTTATTTTGGTATACCTATTTGTTATTACTGTATCTTTATTTTTGAAGGTTTCAGACTAGGTTTCTCTTCTTCAGTTGAGTGTTGTCGACTTCTCTTTAGACCCGAAAGTGTTCAAACTCACAGCAATGTGTTTTCCTCTGTCTCCCAAAGTACTGGGATTACAGTTATATGCCCCTACACCAGGCTGCCTTTTGATTTGTCAAGACAAGGTCTGTAGTGGTAAACTTGGTTGCTGTGGGTCCATTCCTCTGCTTCAGAGTGCTAGGTTCAAAGGCATATACAAGTACCACCCAGAATTTCTCATATGTTTAAAATATAAATGTACAGTGATGATGATATACCCAAATGGCTCCTTTTCCAGTCTTTTTTATAAACAAAAATATGAGCATTAATATTTTTATTTAATTAATTAATTTAGTTTTTTGTTTTTTTGGTCCAGGGTTTCTTTGTGTAGCTTTGAGGGACCTAGACACCATTTAGCAAACAAGGCTGGCTCGAAATCTTAGAGATCCTCTACCCTCTGCTCCCCAAGCACTGTATTTATAGGTGTGCACCACCACTGCCCAGCTTGAGCACTATTATTTTAAAATATAGTGTTTTTTACTTTTGACAGAAATATTCTTAAATACCCTTCATGTGAAAATTACCTTAAGGTCCACTGTGATCCACAATGGGACTCTAGGATAGATGCAAAAGCAAACAACAGAGCAAAGGAAATGCCTTCTTTTACAGCATTTAGATGAGAAGGCTCTATATATTTATTTATCCAGTTAAATTAGTGGTGATACTAGGTGGGCTTGTACAAGCCTTAACTCAGGCTAGATAGGCCTGGCCAGCTTGTATGGCCCTCCCTCCCATGGGTTACTACTTGATAGGCATGCGGCTTCCTAAGGCAGGTATTGAAAATCATTTAAACTGGAGGTCTGGGGTCTGGTTGCCAGGGGCTGGGGAAGCAAGAGAAGCTGCAGCATATTTTAAATGAAAATCCCAAAGATTCTATTTTACCAATAAAGACAAAGGAGCCAAATTCTTGGGTGAAAACATCCTAATTGAGAGGAGCAAAGAAAGTATCAGGTGATCCCTATTCAGTGCTCTTTCCTATGGAAAAGGCCCTACAGGCTCTCTAGGTCAGCAGACAGCCCAGGAGGACAAGACCAGAAAGACCCAAGCCCAGAGGCTTGCTAGATCAAACTTCAATAAGTCAAAGGCCAAAGAGGTAAAGACCTCAAAATCTAAGAGCTAAAGCTCCTTTTCCTTCTACACCATGTCACAAATAACTGTTCACCTCAAAATCCATCCTCTTCTTCATCCCTGTCAGCTGATTTCTTGCTCTGCCTCTTGACCTAGGGCTAACTTTATTAAATCAAATGTGTTGAAAACTCTCGGATTACAGCTGTGTGCTAGGGCTCAAGTGTCCCCAAACAAAACTGGCTTTTACAGTTCACTGTCTCAAGGATCACATTGAAATCAAATATCCTGCAAAGGCATCAGGAATACAACAACCTGGTAATGCTATGTCTACCATTTTACTTGTACTATTGCAATATTAGGTTGCATGGAAGAAAAAAGGGGCACTTTAACCAAAATTGTTAATTTCAAGTCATAATTTCATTTATTTTTAAGAGTATATGATTTAAGTGAGCATGAGGAGGGAAGGAAAGGGAGGAGCAGTACCCCAAGGGAGAAAGAGACAGAGACAGAGAAAGAGAGAAAGAGGTAGGAGAGTAAGAGATCAAGAGGCAAGAATCTCAAACCCAAATCTAATTATGGTTTTGCTCTGTTGGTCGTCAGGAATAATGTACACTGAGTGGTTCTCTAGGGTTTGATACTGAGTCTCTAAGTGGTTAACATGTGTGGTCATGAAAGGAGACCAACATGCTGCAGCTGTCTACGGCATTGCCTTGCACTTGTCTTGTTTGTTTTTCTGGAACTCAATAAATGTTTCTATTTTAACAACAATCCAAGATTTCTTTTGTGTGATGGTAATTTGAAGCCATATAGGTATTATAAATATTGTCATATCTATCACGTCTCTACACTTCTATACTAGCTGTGCCCTGAGAAGGATGAGGAAGGCAGATCTCTAAGTAGAGGCCATCCTGGTCTACAGAGTGAATTTTAGAACAGGCAGGGCTATAGATAAATTTTGTCTCCAAAAACAAAATATGTATATAATTCTAAGATGGATTAAATGAAAATTATCCACAAGGCTCATAAGTGGTTATTATATAAGCATGTTTACAAGGACAGACATGAGTTTGCAATTTATGAAATAGCAATTTTTGTTTTACTACATAAACATTTACTTTTGTTTTGTTTGTTTTTTGAGAAATCGTCTCACTATGTAGCTCTGTAAGGTCAATTAGAGATCCTACTTTCTCTCCACAATGCTGAGATTAAAGGAGTGCACCACCACAACCAGCCCTGATGAACAGATTTTATCCTCTACATTTTTATCTTCTATAGAAACTAGTCAGTTTGGCATGGTTGTATAAGCTTGTGAGTTCTAATCCAACCTAATCTCCATAGCAAGACCAGTCTTAAAATTGATTAAAAAAACTATATTGGAACAGTTTTTCTACTTGTATAGATATTTGGAGATGTTGAACTATTGACAAAAATGGATGCACTTAAAATGCTGAAATAAAAAATTTATTGAGATAATGGCTCTTCTGATTAGAGTAGTAGTGTCTTTATACTAGATACACAGACCAGAACATTCTATTATTCTTTGTAAACAATTTTATGGTTCTTGTTTGGTTCCTGTTTTTGCTTTTGGAGACAGAGTTTCTTTATGTAATGCTTTTGACATTTCTTATACAAGCCGTGTTGACCAGTCTGGCCTCAACTCAAAGAGATCCACTAGCCATAGTGTTCCTTGTGCTGGGATTAATGGAATGTTTATCTTAAATTTAAAGTATATAATTCACCCCCAAGGAAATTAAATACATAGTGAGTTTTAAATTATTACTTGCTAAATATAGATTTGTGAGTTTCACTGCGAAATTCAGAATCATAAATTAGTCATGATCTCTAAAGAAACAGACCTGGGAAGATGACTGTAAAACAAAGGGACACTTATTAGATTGGATGACATGATGTGGTCTAATTTGTCCATCAATGGCTGTCTCAGCACCAGGAAAGCCAGAATCCAACAACTCATCATTCCTCAAGGATGGATGACTCTACAGTACTAATATTGACCTGGAGTCTTGGAAGATTTCTGGATAGCTAATTGCCTCCAGTGTGGTAGAGAATTCTATGAAGGTGAATTTCACATTGATCATAGCATTTAGACAAAATGGCAGGCATGAGTGAGGACATGCAGAAAAACCTAAAGCTTCTTAAATTTCATGTGGACTGCCACCAAAAGAGGGACCCAGATTCACAGTGATTCTTCCTACATCACTTCACCCAATTAAGGAAATATCTTTCTCTGCCAGGTGTGGTATTACATGCCTTGGATCTCAGAACATGGGAAGAAGAGGCAGATCTCTGAATTGGATGCTAGTTTGGTCTACACAGCTAGTTTGCCGATAGTCAGAGATACATAACAGAGTCCCTGTCTAGAAGAGATTTAGCAACAGAGACATACACAAAGACAGAGAGAGAGCAAGAGACAGACAGAGAGAGAGAGAGAGAGAGAGAGAGAGAGAGAGAGAGAGAGAGAGAGAGAGAGAGAGAGAAATTCCTTATTTGGCTATCCAAAACATTCCATTTTTAATTTAACCCAGACTCTCCATCACACTAAGTTTCTTTCAAGTTATTATCATCTCTTCAATTGAAGGGTCTATGATAAGCCTTGTCTCACTGATCTAAGAACAGCCAAATAGACAGAAGGATAAACAAAACAGGAGATATGCCCAGTGCTTAAAGAAGAAGATTGTACAGGTGAATTTAATTATGCTAATATTAAACATTCCACCTGAGGGTGGGGTCTTCAGATCTCTATATAAAAGCTTGGGAACTGTAAAACTAAGTCAGTTCAGAGGCCCTAGGAGGTGGCTACACAGTGGAGCCCTTATTCAAGGTACAGCTGTTGTCCAGAGAGATCAGAAGGCACAACATCTCTGAAGCAAAGGACACACCTTCCTGCAAGCTTTGATAAGACCAGGGATCTGGAGGCGAGTTGAAATCCTCAGTGCATAGATTTATTCTTTCTCCAAGTCCAGGAATTCTCATATGAAAGTCCTTGTGATAGTTAATATAGAGACTGCTCTTATTTTCAGTTCTCCTCAACTCAGAAGTCTATCCTGCTTTTTTTAAATTTATATTTTATTAAATTATTCATATTACATCTCAATTGTTATCCTATCCCTTGTATCCTCCCATTCCTCCCTCCCTCCCATTTCCCCCTTACACCCTTCCTCTATGACTGTGACTGAGGCGGATCTCCTCCCCCAGTATATGCTCAAAGGGTATCAAGTCTCTTCTTGGTAGCCTGCTATCCTTCCTCTGAGTGCCAGCAGGCCACCCCATACAGGGGACATGGTCATTAATGGGGCACCAGAGTTTGTCTGAAAGTCAGTTCCCACTCTCCACTCAACTGTTGAGAATGTCCTGTCATTTGGCTAGATCTGGGTAAGGTTCGAAGTTTACTTCAGGAATTGTCCTTGGCTGGTGCCACAGATTGAGCAGGACCCCTGGGCCCAGATCCAACAATCATAATGTTCTTCCTTTAGGTTTCTAGGGCCCTCTGGATCCTTCTATTTCCACATGCTCCCTTGCTTCTCTCAACTAGAGTCCCAATGGGAAGACTTCCCCTCTGTCCCACTATCCAGCTAAGTGAAAACTTTCAGAGACATGCCTCTGGGTCAGCTGGTTTCCCCTTCTGCCTCTTGACAGAGGGTTAACTGCATTCAATCTTGTGTACTAAAGCTCTCCTTTGGAAGTTGTGTGCTAGTGCATGCTGAACCACACCCTAATCACCAGTCTATAATACACAGAAAGTTCTTGGATTCAAGGTATGTATTAGGGCTCCACCACACTAAATAAAATATAGATTATTAGAGCCCACAATCTCAGGGAACATAATTGGATCAAGATCCTGCAGCATCGCAGTTTAACTTCTTTGTGGAAATAAATATATTTTACTGTGAAGGCATAAATAGTTTTTGCTCCTTTCTGTAAGTAAGACATCAATACTGGATTATTTTTTCTTCAGTGGGGTATTTATTGAATACAAGACACTCTTAAGGATACTCTGCTATGCTTGCAGTGGAGAACCTAGAATAGCTGTCCTGTTAGAGACTCCTCCAAATATTAGATCCAAACAGATGCTGAGATTCCCAGCCACACATTAAGACCAAACTCAGAGAATCTCTGGAAAAGTAAGGGGAAAGATAGCAGGGCCAGGAAGGAACTGGAAATCCATAGGAAGTCCAACATAGCCATGGAGGTCACCTGGACACAAGGGCACCTTTGGAGACTGAAGCACCATACAACAAAGGACTAGGCATAGACTGGAGCCTTTATACTCCTGGAATTGATGGGCAAATTGGATTCCTAGGAGTTGAACTTCCAAGTTAAACTTCTTTATAGGACAATCCCAAACTAAGGACCTCAAAAGCAAATATAAGAACAAACAAACAAACAAGGAAACAAACATTATAAGTAAGGCTTTGGAGTAAGTTATTAAATGGACTCAGGATCTGCATCCTTTGTGGTGGTCCTGTTGTGTTTGCCTTGACACAGAAAGCTTGAATTCAATCTAGAGAATGGGAAAATGCAAACAGGGCTTAAGTGTCCTGACTCAACAATCCAATCCCATGACAGGTGTGGCTGGATTAGGGACAGAGTGAGCAGAAGGGTATATAAAGGCTTCTTTGAAGCCAGAGGAGCCATTTTATGAGCTGAAGCAGTCCCAGCCTGATTCTGCTGGCATCCAGAGACTCTGCTGTGTGAAACCCTCTTCAGACCCCGTAAATCACTTCTCTATACTGGGCCACCCACCTGAAAAAGAGAGAGAGATCAGACCCAAGATGTGGAATTTCTTTCTTATGCCATGGTCAGTTGGTTACTTGGCTTGTTCCCTAATTATTTATGTTGACCTCTAAATGCTTCTAGAGGTCTCTCATTGAAAAATACTATGTTATTTATCATGCAACTTTGTACTCAGTTGACCTAACACTAAGTAATGCATGATGGAGAAAGTATCACATGTCCTAGGTGGTCTCAGTTTTTCCCAGGTAGCTTGTGTGTTTTAGAGAAAATATAGGTAGGGTGGCTGTGTGAACTTTCCATTTTCTGTTGTTTGGGGACTGTTGACAAGATCTAGGTCTGGTTGCCAGCCCAAGATGGTATCAAGCTTTCTTTCAGACTGCTGGTGAAGCTTTCCCAGTGGGAAAGGGATTCGGTAGGGTTGGATGGAAACCCTAGGAAAATGTCTTTGCCACTGGGATGTACTTGTTAGAGGCTCCACATGCTGTGAGGGAGAGAGTTTGGCTTGAAGAGCAGCATGGAGAGCAAAGGTTTCAGCTGATGAGCAACAACTGGGATCCGGAGTAGCTCTGGGGCTGGGGAGGAAGTTTGCTGAGCTTTTTCTTGACAACACATTCTTCCCTGAATGCTTCCCCTAGGATCCTTGTGATTGGGGGCCTTTCAGGATGAACGTTGACACCCCAGCCACACTCCTGAAGCTGGCAAGGCAGGCTCTGCTGAGAGATGAGGCCTTGGCCGTTGTTGGTCTGGAGCAACTGCCTAAGGAGTTCCTCTGAGCTCTGTTCAAGGAGGCCTTCACTGGCAGACACACACAGGTTGTGAAGGCCACACTGGCAACCTAGCCTTCCCCCTGTCTCCCTGTGTGGACATTGAAGCAGAGAAGCAGAACAGACACAAACACTGAGCAGTTTGGGGTGGTGGTGCACAAGCATGTAGATCTGTGTTCCATATCAGAGATAAAGAGTGAGACCCTTTCTCAAAAAATAAGAAAGAAAAAATGAAAACAAAAGTTGAAGTTACTGTTATTAGATAAAGTCATTGGAAAAGTATTTTAAATTTAGTTATATTATAATAAATATTCATAGCCTGTCCTGGTGGCCCAGGCCTTTAATCTCAGTACCAGAGAGGCAGAAGTAGGCAGATCTCTGAGTTCAAGGCTAGCCAGGATACCAAAGTGACTCCACGGCAACCAAGGCTCTACAGAGAACCCTGTCTAAGAAACTAAAGCCAGTAAATAAATGAAGAGCATTCATTTTTTTCCTAATATATAGCATGTTGGTATTAGGGCTTGTAAATATTAATTTCTTATCTATTATGATAAGAACTATGATTTATATGTAATTTTTCAATTTTATATATAGTAAAATAGAATAAAATACTTAATTCTATCGGTCCACTGATGAGGAAGAGACAAGCACATCTCTTTGTTGAGGCCAGCCTGGTCTACAGACTGAATTCCAGGATAGCCACTTTTTCACAGAAACTTGGTCCCCAAAAACCGAATATGCATATAATTCTCAATTTCATTAACAGAACATTTTCCAGGAGGCTAAAAAGCAATCCTGTTTTTTTATGGATCTAGATTACTGGGACTGACCTGAGATTTCAATTTATTAACTAACATATTCCATTTTAATATCTATGCATTGTATTAACTAACATATTCAATTACATTATGTCTAGGAAGCACAGTAAGGATTTAGATATTTTATTAATAAACATTTACTTTTCTTTAGTTTTGTTTGTTTGTTTGATTTTTAAGGAAGGGTCTCACTATGTACATCTGAATGGTCAACTCAGAGATATCTCTCTCTCTTTCTCTCTCTCTCTCTCTCTCTCTCTCTCTCTCTCTCTCTCTCTCTCTCCCTCTCTCTCTGTCTGTCTCTCAAGAGCTGAGACTAAAGGAGTGCACCACCACACCCAGCCATGGGAAACACATAAAAATTCTCCAATTTTATCCTGTAGAGAAACTGTTGTGTTTGGTCTGGTCATGCAATCTCTGTGAGTTCTAATCCAGTCTGAGCTCCATAGCAAGAAGCTGTGTTAAAATGTATAAAAAATAAATCAATAGGAAAATTTTTTCTTCATTTATAGAATGTTTTTGGAGATGATGAAGTACCAATACCTATGGATACACTTAAGATGCTGACATAAAAACCATTGGAGAGATAATGGCTATGCTGAGAAAATTAGTCCTGTCTTCATACTGGATACATAGATCAGAATTTCCGATTGTTCTTTATAAACAATTTTCTTGCTGTCATTTTGTTTCTGTTTTTTTTTTTTTTTTTTTGAGAAAGGGTTTCTTTGTTTAATAGCTTTGGCCATTCTAAAATAAGCTCTGTAGACCAGGCCAGCCTCAATTCAAAGCGATCCAGCAGCCTTCGCCTTCCATGTGCTGGGATTGATGGGATGTGGCTCCACCCCGGAAATATAAGCAGTTTTTCAATGCAACGTTTAAGAGTTTTTTATATAATGAGATGCTGATATTGATTTCAAACACTGTTTCAGCTCAGATATTGGCAGCACTTCAAAGCGTTCTCAAGGCATATCCTGACAAAAGGCATTATCTAAAGAGTGTTGATTCACTCCTTACACATACCTGGACTCAGGATTCAGAGGTAGACTTATCTCCATGAGTTTGAGGCAAGCTTGGTCCTTTTTTTTTTTTTTTTAAAGCAGGCTTTGTTTTCACAAATTTATTATTACTGATATTAGTATGAAACCTGAATCTTTATCATATACAAATCTGGGTTTAAATTTCTCATCTATTTTTTTCAGTTTTAGACTCTGGGTCTACAAAAGGATCCCAGAACAACCAAGGATTTACACAGAAACCCTGCCTAACAAACAAAACAAAAATTAAATAGTAGCGGGGTGTGGTGGCAATTGCCTTTAATCCTAGCTCTTGAAACGCAGACGTGGGTGGGTCTCTGTGAGGTCAAGGCCTGCATGGCCTACAAAGCAAATCCATGGAGTCAAGGCCACACAGAGAAACCCTGATAGAAAGAAGGGGGGCAGTGGGCAAGAGACAGAGAGACTGAGAGAGCTGATAGGTAGAGGACTCCTTACTTGGGTGTCCAGAAGCTTAGGTTTTTAATTTAACCCATTCTCCCCATCACAATTATTTATTATAATTGATTATCACCTTATCAATGGAAGGGTCTGTGATAAACCCTCCCTCATCCTTCTCACAACAGCAAAATACCCAGAAGGATAAGGCCACACTCAGAGTGAGCCCAGTGCTTTAAAGAAGGGTATTTTACAATTTATTTTAATTATGGTAATACCTTAATATTTCAACTTAGTGTGGAGCCTTCAGATCTCTATATAAAAGCTTTTGAGCTCCAAAATTTGCCTAGTTCTAAGGCCCATGGATGTGGTTACACTGCAGAGACCTTATTTCAAGTCACAACTCTTATCCAGAGAATTCTGAAGACACAACACCTCCTAAATGATGGGCAGCTTTTTTGCCAGCTTTCATAAGACCAGAGATCTAGAGGTAGGAGTAATTCCTGATTTTATAAATTCATTAATTGACTGGTTACAGGAAATTTCAAATACTAATATTAGTGATGCTTAATAAGGTGAATGATGTTATTTTCAGTTTAATATTGGGCAACAAAATTTTATCTCACATAATATTAAGATTTAAGATACACTCTCCACAGTAGAGTGGAAAGTGGGATATTAATTTCTCACATACTCTGGTGCCTCACCTTTGACCATGTCCCCTGGAGGGGGAGACCTGGTGGCACTCAGAGGAAGGACAGCAGTTTACCAAGAAGAGACTTGATACCCTACGAACATATACAGAGGGAGGTAATCCCCCTCAGGAACAGTCATAGGGGAGGGGAATAAGGGGAAAATGGGAGGGAGGGAAGAATGGGAGGATACAAGGGATGGGATAACCATTGAGATGTAACAAGAATAAATTAATAAAGGAGAAAAAATTAAAAAAAATAAAATTACACACTTTAAAAATTAACATGGTTTCTTCAAATATTTTATGATCTTTATGAATCTAAATTTTGAATGTACAGAGACTACTTATAAATTGCTTTTTGCATGGTATCTATACTTAGCATTCATAACAGAAATCATATATTTTTATGTGTATGAGATCTTCCACAGTAAATGAAGATTTGCTCTTCTGGCTCAAATAGGTTTTAACAATATAGAGAAGGTTTTCCTGTGTGTCACCTAAGCCTCTCCATTCTGGTGTGCAAGTCAATTACCTTTACTTTCTAACTCTTTCTATCCAGCACTGGTTGTCCTAGACTTTGATATATAGAAGTGGCTATCATTGATTTTACAGAGATTTACCATACTAGTTATGGAATTAAAGGTGTACCCCACCTCCAGCTGCTTCATTCTCTCAATTTTAGGCAAGTTCTATTAAGATTTGGTAAAGGGGGCACAAGAGCATGCACCTGTACCAATGGCGAATAAATCAAACATCTTTTATTTTTAAGGGATTAAATATTACATTGTTAATAGTAAGTGAGTTCTATGAGCACCACATTACCAGTGATACCTGATGTTGTTCAACAATTCCAATAATGACATGTAATTTTTTGTTTGTTTGTTTCTGTTCAGAATTCTGATTCACAGAATCTGTGGAATTCCAAAAGCACCTACTAAGCTGTGTTTTTAAGCTGTTCAAGCTGCTGTGGAAGTGTTTGTACAACTGAGCTCTTGTTCCTGGGCACAGAATCTCAGCATAGAATGGCATCATCTGATAACCCAGGCCTATGGTCCAAAGGAGACCTTCTGAAGTTACTGGAATCCATCAAGAGTAACATCCCACCAGGTGACTTCCAGACCTTCCAAAAAACCCAGGCAGACCTAGACTGGGACAAAGTAGCTTTTAAACAGTATTCACGAGATATGTGCAAACTGAAGTGGACGCAGATTTCTCATCCTTTGAGGAAGTTCCGCACACTGACAGAATTAGTGTTGGAGGCCAAGGAAGTGATTGAAGAACCTGGCAAAACTGAGAAAGTCAAGCCACACCCTGACTTCCCCAAAAGACCCCTGACTGCCTATATGCGCTTTTACAAGGAGAAGCGAGCTGAGTACTCTAAGAAGTACCCCAAGTACACCAACGGGCAGTTGACTAAAGTCATAGCTACAGAATACAATCAGCTGCCTGCGGAGGTCAAGCAGAGATATGTTCAAGACTTCCAGAAGGACAAACAAGACTTCCAGGAAAAAGTGACTCAGTTCAAGAAACAACATGCTGGTGGAGGGCCTCCTAAGAAGGCTGTGCTGCCGAAGAGTCATGAGATCAAAGAGTCTAAAAAATCAGAAAGAGTTATAAAAATGGGAAAGAGTCCTCCAGAAACGGCATTACCGAAAGCATTTTCCTCCAAGAAGATATTTCAGGGAGAACCCAAAAAACCTCCTATGAACGCCTACGAGAAATTTCACCAAGATTCCTGGTCGAGCCCAGAGCTGCAGCATCTGTCCTTCAGGAAGCGCTGGGTTGAGATTAGCAGGGGTTGGCACAGAGTCCCATGGGACCAGAGAGAACTTTATAAGCAACAGGCAGAGGCGCTTCAGAAACAATACTGGGTGAAGCTGAACCGCTGGCTCCAGAAACTGTCACCAGAGGAATATGCAGCCTACACAGAGGCAAAGGCTTCCTGTGGGAAGCGAAAGAACATGGCCATGTCTGGAGGCAGAAGCCCCAAGCGTGCTCGAACAGATGTGCACTCCTCCTCAGAAAGGGGCCTGCCAGCAAGGCCTGAAAAGCCAGAAGGGCTTATGGATTCTGGGGCAGATTCCTCAGAGACTACTACGGGACGTGATGGTGGCTCCCATGCATCCATTCCGATTAGCACAGAAGATGGGAAGCAGGAAGACTAGAGCAGCTCCTCATACTCTAGCAGTTCAGGTGAAGATGAATCTGATTTATGTCTTTTTCGGGGAACCATCTAATTTACATGCTCTTTTATCCACATTCCAATCTCAAATCCAAACCCAGGACAACCCTGATAGAGAAAGGACTGTCCACTCTGGGGTTTTATACTCCCTTGCTTTTCTCTCCTACATCCTTCCTTTCTCGCTAAAAAGAAAGGAGAAGTGAGAGGAGAAGGGAGGTTGCCTTCCTACTGCCTGAATCGGAGTCCTAGGCACAGCAAGAAGCCTTCACAAGCAACACATACAAGCTATTTACATTTGATTTGAAAAAACTATGGAATCATCCTTACAAAGCTTACCCATGAGTACATAAACTGCATCAGCTCATTCTAGGGAGGGTTTCTCAGTCCTTGGAGTTGGACCCAATAAATACCAAGTCTGAAACTAAGAATAAGTGGAAACACTAATAGATAGGTACAACCACATATTATTTCTCTAACATTATCTGATTGGTCTTTAATACAACAGTACCATTACTGCTGTTAGTTTGCTGAGTGCAATTTTAAGGAAAATTAAAAGAAGTTCTATTTATTTAGCTGCTGAATATTCTAAGCCATATTCATGTACATTAGCTTTATAATATATTTATGAGTACCTTTGAGACTATTTTTACTGAAATATTCATTTTATTATTTTAGCTCTGCATAGATTGTAAAATTTCTAATGTTAATAGAGTAGTAGAATATTTTGATATATATCTGGAACATAGAATATTTAAATAAGGATGTAAAGATATATCGTCAATTATTTGTCATTTATTTAAGGTGAAATTTGTCAAAATAACTTCTTACTTTTTCATACTTAAAATGCAATATTATTCTGATTTTAGTGAATTCTTGTCTCTGTGTTCTCCAGTGAAAACCATTGTTTTGGTGTATGTATATTTTACAACTTTTACAATTTTTATATGTTTTTATTTAAGTTTTTAACAGTGTAGGATCAAATATATTCATGTAGCTATATGAAAATATAGTATTAGTATTAATATTTTCTCATCTGCTTTTTAAAATTTGGTTAAAATTTATAGGATAGGGATCCAAAAAGTTGTGTTGATATATGGTTTTAAATAAGTTACAGAATGTTGCCAGAAGTTGATATTTACTTATACAACAAATAAAGAATTTTAATAAATGTTGTGTGCTGATTTTATCATATCTTTAAAAAAGTAATGATGGAATTCCTCTGCAGTGTAATCCTCCGCGCTGTCTAGAGATGCAAAGAAAATACACAGGTCAATCGATACATGTGGAGAAGTGTAATTATGGAGGTTGAGAAATCTCATGAGCCATGTATTAGTGAAGACCTCCCTCCCTTCCCCCCCCACCAAATGCCTGAGCCTGAGGACACTGTGGTATGAAACTCAGCCTAAGGTGAAATAAAACAACATGTCCATTCTGAATTCAGGATTTCTAGCAGCTGCCAGCTTGGAATGAACCCTACAACTCTGAGTCACATAACCAATAGATTTTGTATTCCATTGCAAGAGTGTTTTTTATACTAACTATAGGAAAAATTCAATATCATACATTCCTTTTATGGGATTTTGAGACAAGTTCTCTCCATGGCATAGACCTGGCTATCCTGGAACTGCTATATACATCCGGCTTATCTTGAACATAAAGAGATTCACTGCTTTTTGCCTCCTAGGTCATGCACACATTCAAACTCAGCACCAGGAAGGCAGGGTCAGAAGGATCTCTGTCCATAAGAGTTATAGTGCAAGGAAACTTCAATTCAAGGCTTCCATGGACTACAATATCATGTGAACTCAAATCCAACCCAGCAATTCAGTAATCATTTCTTTCAACAGTTAATATGAGAGGCCTGGGCTACAGCCCAATGGGAGAGCACTGTGTGGAAATCCAAAGACAAATGAACAAAACTATAAAATAGAACCGGGGCAATACTATGCAGTAAGGTCTAAATGAAGCAGGGATCAATAGAGCACACCTTTAACTCAGTATGCACTGGGTGGAATATCTATCTATTTTCCCAGGTCCCCCGAGTTAAAGAATGTTTTAGGAAATAAATGAATAAACAAAAAATACATAAATTTAGAAGTGAATGACATTTCATGAAGCCATGGATAAAGTGGTGTTTTAGGCATAATATATATGAGAATCAAGTTCCTAGCCTGTCATGTAGGTACATACCTTTATTTCTCTCACTGGGGAAGTGGAGACAGGAAGTTCTGTGTGATTTTGAAGACACAGAGTTCTACAATGTGATTCTAGGACAGCCAAGCCTATGTAGAGAAACACTGCCTAAAAATCAAAACAAAACAAAACAAAACGAAATAAAAACTTAGCTGGACATTGTGACACTGGCATTTAATCCAAGAACTTGGAAGACAGAGGCAAGTGTATCTCTGTGTGTTGGATGACAGCCTGGTCAACAAAGATAGTCCAGGACAGCCAAGGCTACAGAGAGTAACAAGGTTTGGAAAACAACAGCAAAAACAAAAACAACAACAATAAAACCCACAACACACACACACACACACACACACACACATACACACACACACAGACACACACACACACACACACACACACACACATAGGAAGAGAGACAAAAAAGGGAGAAAAAATGAGAGAGAGAGCAATTTTTTTTCCTTTGTGGTAGAAAATGTTTTCATTAGGGTGTGTAAAGGATTAATATCCTAACTATTAGGGACAGAACATAGATCTGAAACTCATTTTGCAAGTTTATGTAGAGAAAAATAGAATAAAAATATTTAATTCTAGCTATAAAGTGGTAGCAAATATCTTAACTCCTAACTCTAAGCAGACAGAGGCAGACACGTCTCTGAGTTGAAGCCATCCTGGTCTGTAAAGTGAGTCCAGGACGTGTAAGGCTAACAGAGAAATCCTGTCTCAAAAAAATTAAATTCAATAAGTATAAAAATACATAAATTACTATATATAAAATAGAATTAATTTTTCTAAGAAATATCACTCTTGTAGTAAGGTATGTAAAGAATTAATCACTTATTTATTAAGGTAGGAAGACAGAATTCTCACAATTTGTATTAGAATGAAGTCTTTATTTCTAGCTATGCAGTGGAAGCACACACTTTTCATCTAAGGACTCAGCACTCAGAAGCAGGCTGATTTGTGAGATAAGGCCAGCACGGTCTATAGAGTGCGTTTCAGAACAACAAGTGTCAAATGGGAATTGTGTAAAAAAAAAAAAAACAATATGTGCATAACTCTGTGTAGGATTAAAGGACAATTAACCAAGAGGCACAGGAGTAGTAATTATATAAGCATGATTTACCAGGTATGACATGACATTTCAGTCTTAAAACTAGCAAATTCTGTTTTAATACTTAGGCATTGTTTTAGCCTCATATCCATTTCTGTTCCTACTACAAAGCACATAGTACTGTGCTGGAACTCACTAGATAGCCCAGGCTGGTGGTGAACTCACAGAGCCTGTAATGCCTCTGCCTTGCCAGTGCTGAGATTAAAGTCTTTTACCACCACACCTGGCTTTCTGAAGACAGGGCTGCTCTGTGTACCAGAGCTCATCCTCTCCTGGAATTACTCTGTAGACCACACTGGCCTGGAACTCACAGAAATCTGCCTGACTCTAAAGGTGTGACCCCTCGATGCCTGGCTTACTTAAGACATGGTTACTCTACAGAACAGAGCCCTAGCTGTCCTGGACTCACTTTGGAGACCAGGCTGGCCTTGAACTTTAAGAGATCTGGCTGTCACTGCCTCAGGGGGTGCTGAGATTAAAGGACTGTACTACCAGGCCCAGTTTCCCTGACAGTTTGAACAAATTTGCATAATCTGTGTGCTGGATTGCCTGATAATTAATGTACCTATCTCTTTTTCTATGTAGAAAGAGAATCAGATGGGAAAGACACTGCTGTTTGAAGCTACTCAAGTCCTGTTTGCATCTCTGTAGTGGAGCCCTTAAGGACAAACTCTACAACCATGGAGGGGCCTTCAGGAATCTCACTTCCAGGGCAGCTTTTGACCCTGAGTACATTATTCACAGTAACTGTGGAGTGTTTACTGTTTTTTCTCTTCATATATAAGCTTCCTTAACTTAGTGCTCAGATGTACTCTCCAATAATGTGAGGTAAAAAATAAATGTAACTTAATGTCTTGTGAAAAGCTGTTCACTACTTGCTAATACTACTTGATAGAAATATAGGCTGTAATTCATCAGCCCATGATGATCTCTGAGATGTATATCTAGGTGGATTTTGTCCCTCTCTGGACAGCTAGTGTTCTTGCCCAAACTGGAATGGAGGACGTCTGCACTAGTGATGCCTGTGTGCCACTGAGGGTAGATTTGGAACATCAGTGACCATGAGAAAGAAAACCTGCGAGGGTCACTCTTAAAGGAAAATGGAGTAAATCTGTTTGTAACTGGCTTGGTAGACACAGACATGCTCAGCTCTTAATCCTTCCTAGTCACGTGACCTAGATGGCTTAGAAGCCTGGTACCTAGAACCTACACTATAGCAGCCTTGGTGCTTTGGCAAAGACTCAACATGTGTTGCCTAGCCCTACACATTTTTGGTTTCAAACACTTGAGTTGGAGAAACTTTCACAAATGACTTTAGTCAGTACATTGATCTGAGAGCTCTTTCTTCTGAGAAAATTCAGGACAAACCATACATGACTTGAAGAAGTTCTTTGTAACTAGTAGGATATGTGATCCTGTGCTGTTTACATTTCTCTTAGTTTTCAAGGGGAAGACTCAGAAGAAGTATGATACCCCAGAAACTACAAAGGAAGAGGGAAGCTTTGGAAGGCAAGAGAAAGTTCAAGGCTCAAACCAAAGCCTGGCTTGGGGAAAAGCTAGAAGTCCTATGAGGTTGACCAGTTCCATCTTCCAAAAGCTGTGTCTAGCATAACTTCTAACCCTGGGAATATCACCGAGAGAAGGAAAGACCAACAGCACCTAGAGAAAGCCCAGCAGCTTTGTGCTTCAGAGAGGATGCAGGTGGAGACAGTGCAGGGAACCTCCCATGTCCTTTGTATCTTAGGAACTCTGTAACAATTTCAGCGGGAATGCAGGATGAAGCCAGTGTTAAGGATTGGAACACTTCCTCAGAGTTCACCTCTTCCTACACCCAAGTTTGGAAGAGGAACAAGGGGTCCTCAGCAATCACTATCTTTCTATAGTCCAGAGGGAACAATGCCAGTGTCTCTTCAGCTGTCATCATCTTATTACAGACCAGCAGACCAGTGCAGACATCTGGAGACAGGGCAGGAAGGTGAAGAGAGCCAGGAAGGGACTGGCTGAGTCCTTGGAGGATTCACCAGTATGATTTTTTCCCAGCACCATGTACTTTTTTTCCAATGCTGTTGCTCTGTTGTACATCTCATGATCAGGGATGCAGATACCTTTGGAAGATATTTTATTGTTTCCAATCTATTCTAAGATTGTTCTTGTGGTTTTCCATGGGAAGTCCATAGGGACTTCACTGGTACAGATTTTTTGGCTCTCTTGGAACCCTGTGGAACTCCTTTCCTCTCTGGGTCCTGCTATTCCTGGATTTATCTGTGGGACTTCCTGTACTCTGTCCAAATTTTGGCTATGTGCACAAGATTCTGCTCTGATTCTTTTTTGTGTGGAGTATTGCACAAGACAGCTATGGAAGACTCCTCTCCTTATCCGTCTATTTTACTGCACTCACTGTTTATTCTTCTTTCCCATCTGAATGACAGTGAATGATCTTGCAAGGTTCCTCCTCATTACTTAGCTTCTCAGGTGTGTGTGTGTGTGTGTGTGTGTGTGTGTGTGTGTGTGTGTGTGTTGCAATACGGTGATCCTTCATCGTATCCTAATATCTGCTTATAACTGAGTGTTTACCATGCTTGTTCTTCTGTGTCTGGTTCACTTCACTCAGCACCTTTTCTACCCTCTTCTATTTGTCTAAGGATTTCATGATGTCTTTATTTTTGTCAGGTGAAGAGCAGTAGTTCATTGTGTAGATGGACCTCATATACCAATATCCATTATGTGGTTGAGGGACATCTAGATTGTTTCCACTTTCTGGCTATTTCCAGTAATTCAACTATGAAGAGAGTTGAGCAAATACCCTTATTGTATGGTGGGGCATCTAGTAAGTATATGTCCATTAGAGGCATAGATGGATCTTTTGTTTGATAAATCACCAGATTGATATCCAAATTGTTTATACCAGGTTGCACCCCACCAGGCATGGAGGAATGATCCCCTTGTGCCACATTCTCTTCAAGTATGTGCTCTCACTTGAGGCTTTTATGTTACTAATTCTGATAGGTGTTAGTTGGAATCTGAGAGTTGTTTTGATTTGCATTTTCCTGAGGGCTAAAGGATGTTGATCAAGTATATGCTTCTCAGCATTTAGATAATCTTCTTTTGAGAATTCTCAGTTAAGAACCATACTACTTTTTTTTTTTTTTTTTTTTTGGTTTTTCAAGACAGGATTTCTTTGTGTGGCCTTGGATGTCCTGGATTTGCTGTGTAGACCATGCTGGCCTTTATATATTTTAGATATTATCTCTCTTTGATATGCTGTTGGTAAAGATCTTTTCCCACTTTGCATGCTGGTTTTTTTTTTTTTTTTTTTGGACTGTGCCCATAGCATTACAGAATTTCTCCGTTTCAAGCTATCTCAATCTGATCTGTTGGTGTTCTGTCAGGAAGTTGTCTCCTCTTCCAGTGAGTTCAAGGCTCTTCCCTAATTTCTCTCCTATAAGATTTCCTGTTTCTACTTTCACATTAAGGTCCTTGATCCACTTGTACTTGAGTATTGTGCAGTGTGACCAATATGGATCTATTTGCATTTTATACAAGTAGATAACCACTTAGACCAGTATCCTTTCTCTAAGATGCTACCTCTTTTCCTTTCTATGGTTTTACCTTGTTTGTCAAAATCAATTGTCCTTAGGTGTGTCACTTTCCTTGGGTCTTGAATTTGATTCTATTCTCCCACCAGTCTGTTTGTATGCTAGCCCCATGCATTTTTAAAATCACTGTTGCTCTATAGTACAGATCCAGATCAGCGATACAGATTCCTCAAAAGTTGAGAAGTATTCTATCAAGGTCTATAAACAAGGTCTCTACTTTGACAGGAATTCCATTCAATCTGTAGCTTGCTTTTGTGAAATTGTCCATTTTTACTCCACTAATCCTACTGATCCCTATGCTTGTAAGATATTCCCAGGGACTGACAAATTCTTCAGTTTTTTTTTCAGAGTCTTTCCCTTGCTTGGTAAGAGTCACACCAAGGGCTTTATTTCATTTTATTTCATTTTTGGCTACTGTTAAGTGTGTTATTTCCCTAATTTCTTTCTCAGCCCATTTGTCCTTTTTATACATGGTAGCTACTGATTGTTTTTAGTTAACTTTGAATCCAGCCACTTTCCTCAAGGTGTTTTCATCCATAGGAATTCCCTGGTAGAATTTTTGGAGGCACTTCTGAATAACTATCATCCTGAATAGTGATGCTTTGACTTCCTCCTTTCCAATTTCTATCCCCTTGATCTCCTTTAGTTGTCATTGCTGTAGGTAGAATTTCAAATACTATATTGAAGAGATTTGACAGAGTGGACAGCCTTGACTTGTCCCTGATTTCAGTGGGATTGCTTCAGAGGAGACAACTTCCTGACAGAACACCAACAGATCAGATTAAGATTGCTTGAAACGGAGAAATTCTGTAAAGCTATGGGCACAGTCCAAAAAAAAAAAAAAAAAAAAAAAACAGCATGCAAACTGGGAAAAGATCTTTACCAACAGCATATCAAAGAGAGATAATATCTAAAATATATAAAGGCCAGCATGGTCTATACAGCAAATCCAGGACATCCAAGGCCACACAAAGAAATCCTGTCTTGAAAAACCAAAAAAAAAAAAAAAAAAAAAAAAAAAGTAGTATGGTTCTTAACTGAGAATTCTCAAAAGAAGATTATCTAAATGCTGAGAAGCATATAATTGATCAACATCCTTTAGCCCTCAGGAAAATGCAAATCAAAACAACTCTCAGATTCCAACTAACACCTATCAGAATTAGTAACATAAAAGCCTCAAGTGAGAGCACATACTTGAAGAGAATGTGGCACAAGGGGATCATTCCTCCATGCCTGGTGGGGTGCAACCTGGTATAAACAATTTGGATATCAATCTGGTGATTTATCAAACAAAAGATCCATCTATGCCTCTAATGGACATATACTTACTAGATGCCCCACCATACAATAAGGGTATTTGCTCAACTCTCTTCATAGTTGAATTACTGGAAATAGCGAGAAAGTGGATACAATCTAGATGTCCCTCAACCACATAATGGATATTGTTATATGAGGTCCATCTACACAATGAACTACTGCTCTTCACCTGACAAAAATAAAGACATCATGAAATCCTTAGACAAATATAAGGGGCTAGAAAAGGTGCTGAGTGAAGTGAACCAGACACAGAAGAACAAGCATGGTAAACACTCAGTTATAAGCAGATATTAGGATACGATGAAGGATCACCGTATTGCAACACACACACACACACACACACACACACACACACACACACACACACACACACACACCTGAGAAGCTAAGTAATGAGGAGGAACCTTGCAAGATCATTCACTGTCATTCAGATGGGAAAGAAGAATAAACAGTGAGTGCAGTAAAATAGAGGGATAAGGAGAGGAGTCTTCCATAGCTGTCTTGTGCAATACTCTGACAAAAAAGAATCAGAGCAGAATCTTGTGCACACAGCCAAAATTTGGACAGAGTACAGGAAGTCCCACAGATAAATCCAAGAATAGCAGGACCCAGAGAGGAAAGGAGTTCCACAGGGTTCCAAGAGAGCCAAAAATTCTGTACCAGTGAAGTCCCCAAAGACTGATACACCAACCAAGTACCATGCATGGAGAGGACCTAGACCCATGCTCAGATGTAGTCAATAGGCAAATCAATCACCATAAAGGACCTTGTTAAGGGGTCAGGGCTTTCCTTATCTTGGACTCAGTTGCCTGAGTCCCTTACCAGTTGCCAGTTCCTTACCAGGACACAGAGAAAGAGGATGCAGGAAGGCCTGATGAGACTTGATAGGCTGGGGTTAATTGATAAGGGAGAAGGGCTCTCCCTCTCTGAGTACTAGGGAAAGAAAATAGGGGAGAGAAGGGAGGGCATGTGGGAAAAGAAAGAAATCAGGCAAGGAGACTTGATTCGTTTTTAGAGCAAATAGTTTTTAATAAATCAATATAAAATTACATACAAGTCAGATAAAAACACTTCAAGTAGAACTTACAAAGGTCACAATATGTGCTTTGAAAACTTTTAAAATGTAGATTTCTGAAAACCCATTTCTGTTTAGTCCTTCATGTTCTCTGCCAGCCTGACAAGCCTGTCTACCTCCAAGGCCTCAGCCAGTCTCTTTCTGGCTCTCTTCACCTTCAGGGCCTGTTTCTGGATGTCTTCAGAAGTCACTCCTCTTCTTTCATAAGATGGTGACAGCTGAAGAGACACTGGCAGTGTTACCCCTGGACTGTGGAAAGATAGTGACTGCTGAGGAGCCTCTTGCTCCTCTTCCAAACATGGGCGCTGGGCAGTGCTGAACTCTGAGGAAGTATGCAGATCCTTAACACCGCTGGCTTCATCCTGCATTCCCAGTGTACTTTGGTTTACAGGGGTATTAGTATCCAGTGGATGTAAAAAGTTCCCCTTCCTGTCTCCAGACTGAAGGTCATTCAACCTCTTCAAAGCAGACAGCTGCCGGGGTTTCTCCAGGTTCTCTTCGTCTTTCATTCTCACGGTGATATTCCCAGGGTAAGAAGTTATGCTAGACACAGGCATTTGGAAGATGTGACCGGTCAACCTCATAGGACCACTAGTAGTTTCCCCAAGTCGGGTTCTGGGTTTCGTTTTGTCCCTGAACTTTTTCTTGGCTTCCAAAGCCTCTCTTTTCTCTTGTAGTTTCTCGGGTATCATGCTTCTTCTGAGTCTTCCCTTTGAAAACAAAGAGAAATGTAAACAGCACAGGATCTCATATCCTACTAGTTATACACAAGTGTCGCAGTTTTTGTTTGGTCTTTCCTCCATTTTCTCAAGAGAAACAGCTCTCAAATCAAGGTATAGATTAAACTTATCTGTGAAATTTCTAAAACTCAAATAGTAGGACACAAAAATGTGGAGGAAGAGGCAACATATTTTGAATCTTTACCAATGTACCAAGGCTGGTGTTATGAAGGTTCTATTTATGAGGCTTCTAATCCACCTAGGTCATGTGACTAGGGAGGATTAAAGCTAGGCATGTCTGTCTCTAGTAAGCCAGTTGCAAACAGATTTCCTCTGTCTTCCTGTCAGGATGCATCTCTCAGCTTTTCTTTCTCATGGTCACTGATTTTCCATATCTACCCTCAGTGGCACACAGGCATCACTAGTGCAGAAGCCCTCCATTCCAGTTTGGGCAAGAACACTAGCTGTCCAGAGAAGGACAAAAACTTGCAGAAATACCTATCATAGAATAAAGTTGTCATTATGGACTGATGAATTATGTCCTACATTTCCTCCAAATACTATTAGCAAGCAGCAGCTTTCACAGGACACCAAGTTATATTTTTTTGAGATAATTTCATTTTATAGTACAAATGTGCATGAACATAGGGAGCTTTGAGTAGTAAGAGAAAACAAGGATGACCATTCCACAATTAATGTGAATTATATACTCACGATTAAAGGCTGGCTTGGATCTGAGTTTCCTGAAGCCCCCTCCATGGTTGTAGAGTTTGTTCTTAATGGCCCCACTACAGAGACACAGACAGGGCTTGGTTAGCTGCAAATGACAGTGTCTTTCTAATCTAATTCTCCTTCTATATAGAAAAAGAGAGAGGTAAATTAATTACCAGGTAATCCCTCTCACAAATAAAGCAAAGCCTATTCAGACTGTCAAGGAAACTGGGCATGATTGCACAGGCCTTTAATCTCAGCAGCTCCTGAGGCAGTGGCAGCCAAATATTTGGGAATTCAAGGCCAGCCTGCTCTGCAAAGTGAGTCCAGGACAGCTTGGGCTCTGTTTTACAGATTATCCCTGGGTTAAGTAAGACAGGCTTGGTGGAGCACTGTTTTAATTCCAGCAATTGGGAATAAGAGCCAGGCAGTTTTCTGTGAGTTTTAGGCCAGCTTGGTTTACCAAGTTACTATAGGACAGTCAGAACACAAGAGAAACCCTGTTTCCAAAAACCAAAAAGGGTGAGAAGGAGGAGGAGGAGGAGGAGGAGGAGGAGAAGAAGAAGGAGGAGGAGGAGGAGAAGGAGAGTGAGAGGGAGAGGGAGAAGGAGAAGGAGATGGAGACAGATAGGGAGAAAGAGAAGGAAGAGGAGGAGGAGAAGGAAGAGGAGAAGGAGAAGGAGAAGGAGAAGGAGAAGGAGAAGAAGAAGAAGAAGAAGAAGAAGAAGAAGAAGAAGAAGAAGAAGAAGAAGAAGAAGAAGAAGAAATAAAAACCACTCTCACATTAAATGAGGCAGGCTTCAAACTCAGAGTGATTTGCCTGCCTGTCCCTCCTCAGTGCTGGTAATAAAGTTGTGTGCTACCAAGACTGTCATTAAGATATCTTGAGAGTATAATATCCTCTTGCCACAAAACGGTCAAATCACAAAACATACAGAACAAAGAAAACATTATTAAACTCCACAAAGGTAAATGGTCAAGTACCATGTAGTGGCAAA